>NC_081289.1:100288853-100637322 GCF_030490865.1 Poecile atricapillus | reverse complement strand
TCATAATTAAATTATTAATTAAATCTGTCCACAGTCTTGCCACTACTAGTTCAGTTAGCACTGAGTATCAGGCTTTTTGTTGTGCAAAATGAGCCACTGATAATCCTGTAGCTGCCTCCTTCTATTGTAAAATGCAAATAGATTGTATAGCCTAGGCTCACACGTTCAGGAAACTTGTGAGAAGTTACTGTCTTCTGCCTCTTAATTGCTTCCAGTGGTCTTTTAATTAGGGATGAGTATGGAGAATGCTACCAGACCAGTCATTAGAGTGTTTGTTTGGTTTGATTGTTGTTGTTGTTGTGGTGATGGTGGGGGTGGTGGTTTTTTACTTTGTTGTGGTTTGTTTTGTTTGTTGGTTTGGTTTGGTTTGGTTTGGTTTGGTTTTTTTTTAAATTCATGGAGAACTTGAGCAACTCAGGCAGGCTTCTCATTTCCTTTCAGGTTTCATTGGATGTGACCATTAGAGAAGCAGAGTCTGAGGCTATAACAGTCATCTGTAAAAGAACCAGTGCTCCAATATTTGAGGTGATGAAAGATGTGTGACTTTCTACTGGCAACTCTTCAATTCAATTACCTGGGACAGGTAATCCAGAAAAAGGAAGAGGTCTGGCCTCCAGTAATTGTGTCTTCTTTTGTGTTTGGCTTATTTAGTAGCCTGCAGCCATAGTCCAATACTCTCAATCCAAGTTCTCATAGATGTATTCAGGACTTTGATTTAGCAGATTGTTACAGCAATATACTGGAATTGCAGAACAATCCTAATATAGCAGCTGCAGTATTGACACAATCACAATTCAAATATACTGTTGTCCTGGTTTAGACCAAATTTGGGAGGGACCCCTTTGGAGGAAGTTTCCTCCAAAATTTGCCCTAAACCAGGACAATACTGTTCAAATTCCCATTACTGGTCTCTAAATGCTTGCTGTCATGACATTGTGTCCTCACAATTACTGAGAAGAAATATGCAGGTTACACCCAGCTCATGCCAGTTACTGTCTTCCAAGCTGATTTTTTGAGTTGTCTCTTTTCTATACTTTATATTGGGCTGAGTCACATATACACTACTCTCCCACGCTGGCCTGGTTAGCTCAGGAAAAAAATTCTCTTGACTAATTATTTCAGGGAAGGCTGTTTATTCAATCTTAGGACTGAATGATGCAGCTGTATTCCTAAAACAAAGTTTTCCATCCAGTACCTCTTGTGCTGGGATAATTTCATCTTTCTTTATGATAGTTCATTGTTTTTCCTTACATTCTTCCTTCAACACATCATTCTTGTGCATATCCTCTGGGTATTCCTCCATTGCAGGGGTCAGTCACCCATTCTCATACTTTTCAGGAATCTCACACATGTATTTTGCAGAAAAATTTAATTTTTTTTTGTCTTCAGAAAGGAAGACATTTTTAGGGGTGATACCTTTTCTATATTAAGAGGAAGGGATCTTGTTCTTGGCTTAAGAAATCCCAAGACTTCCACCTGTACTTACAGGCTTGTGATAATAATTATAGCTGCTAGCTCTGAGAGAAGGAAGCTTTGGATGTCTGGTTTCACAGCTCAGTCCAAATTTCTTGCCCTTTTTTAGTGTGGTTTGTTGGTTTTTTTCTTCTTTATTTTGTACTGATAGGATCAGACTCTTCATTCATCACTTCAGGGATGCTGATGCTGCCAGGTCCAGAGGAATATTGCCTTCATATAAAGGAAATCTAAAGGAAGAGTTATTCCCAATGGAGTAACTGGTTGTGAACCAGCAAGGTGGAGTCTTAAAGCTTTTACAGGAAGTTGTGTGAATTCAGGACACGTAAAATAGCCTTACTGATAAATGTTTCAATTTCTAATTATTTTATGCTTCATCATTCAGGCTTGTCTCAAGCTGATACAATATTATATCAAATGATTTTTTGGTGGTGGCTTTAATCTGAGGAATTCTAGGAATTGCTGTCAGAAGAATTTTGATGGTATTATGTCAAGGGACTGAAAAAGAATTTATTTAACAATAACCTCAAATCCTGTTGTATGTGTAGAGTTTCAGTTTTTATCTCTTTTTTTTTTCTTTCTAAGTTCAGACAGGGAAATATTTCTACTAATTTTTTTCTTTTTTTAATGACAAGGAACTGAAATTGCTCAGAGTTTGCTTATGTGTTCAGCATGGTGAGGAACTGGGCAGGTTCTTTAGTACAGATACAGCATGGAAATCTCTTGGTATAAAAAATGCTATTTCCCCAAGTGAATGCTCATGTAGCTGTTTCAGCTTAAAGAACTCAGAAGGTTTGGAAATGATTTATTTTAAATATAGGCATCCACAAACCACAGTTATAGGATCAGTGGAATTCCGTTTCTTTGGTACCGTCATCATCTGACAAAGATTTCCTCATGCTAAATCTTCATATAACTGAAAAAAAAATTTGAATAGATATGTAATAAATTTTATACTCAAATGTTCAAGCAAGCTTATCATAACATTACTCAGCCTAATAGTATCATTATGGTGATAACCATCCTTCCATCAGAATTGATGTTCACCTTTTTACCTGTCTACTGATGTTGCTAGAACTTAGACTTTTTGATTAATGCAATAGCCACCAGGTAATTGACATGTATATGACTTCAGTGATAAGATGTAATTAAATAAATATCTACAAATGGTGCTTTCTTGTGTTGTTCACAGTGCTGCCTGGATTCCTATACCAAATAAAAGCCCAGCCTCTTTCAGCACCTTTTACTTCTTCAGTCATAGAAAAAATCAGAAGTTTACACATACAGGAGATGTCATTATCCTTGCTTTTCACAGTAGGATTGCCACAAAATGCTGCCTAGTAAATCTACCATCTCTGTGATGAGATTTGAGTATAGAAGTAAGACTTTTCTCCCTGCTAGAAATCTTTTATAATATTGAATGGTATATAATTTTCTCTGAGTGTTCCTTGTGTGCCCCCCTTTGCTCCTTTACAGTTTTACTCGTCTCTCTTAACAAAGGTTCATCTGGTTTTTTTCTAATACTATCAGAATTTAAACATCTGTGATTTCCAACACATCTTCTGATCTTTTGTACATGATAATGAGACACTGACCTACTAAGTTGCAGAGCTTGTCAGCAACTGAACAGGGAATTGAATTCAGAAGGTGAGGCAGTAACCTTTTATTATGGACTGGTAACTTTTTGCTGTGTCATACTATAAAATGTGCCACAGAGATGAAAATGGAAAATGCTGTTGGAAACAGGATTGGAATGAAAAGCATGTCTCTGAAGACTGCTTTGGGTTAATTGGATGGGTTTGGCCTGAGGAAAGAGGAGCTTGCTTAATATTTCAATGGATTTCACTCTCTGTGCTTTCAGTCTGAGTTTTGCTTTTATTCTGCTTGCCTCTTGGTTCCTATACATAAGAGATATAAAAGCGAGCTTAGCCATTCCCACAGGATGGGAGAGCTTTCTGAGCAATGTCATCACCACTGATGTAGCTTTCCCGCTTTCTCTCTCCCCAAAAAAATCAACTGTAAAAGACATGTTAGTGCTGAAATGTTAAAAGCCTAACTGAACATTTTGGGCAAAGCTTTACTGAGTCCCGTGGAACCATAATTTGTTCTTTGAATTTCTGAAAATGGTATTGTACCATTAGGAAGTCCACCATGGACTTTTCTCAGCTTTGTGCAGAAGAGGGTTTCTCTTCTGAGAAAGAAGGGTGCAATGAGAGCCTCATTGTCTCAGACAAGACAAAGCAGCTTTGTTCTTTTGGAACAAAGCCATGAAGTCATGTATAGCTTCAGCTGCCAAGTGCTTGCTCATGATGTCACAACAGGAGACGAGCTCACAGCAGTGTGGCAGTCTGCTGTGCTGCTGTCAGATCATGGTAAGATAAAATTCAGCTGCAATGATAAATGGTTTACCTGACTAAGGTGCCTGATAGCATTCCTATGCAAACAGTCATCTGCATTACCCATAGAGGAATTAAACTCTGCCATCTTATTATTGCTCCTTTTGATTTCACTGATTATCATGTTGTTTGCACCTGGTGTTAATGCATCAAACTCTCTGGGCTTACTGAGAGCCTAAAAACATTACAAACCATATGAAATCAGGTCTGTTGGCTGACTTGCATTAAAAGTGAATGTGAGGAGTTGCCTCAGTGCAGAGATACACAGATGATAATGTGGAGAAGCATGACAGCAGCCCAGTTTGGCCTGAAGCAGTTAAAAGGTGGTTTTGAGCCTTTGTGAAGTTTAGTGGAGGTGGCATTTTTTCTGTAAGCTCTATCAGGGCCAAGCCAAGTTGTCTTCTGGCACTCTGCCACATCATCCCTTGACTTGCCAGGGGCTGGCTCTACACTTACCAGCCTTCAGTTGGAGAACTGGACATCTTCCCAGCCCATTTTTCTTGTACCATGGGAGTAGTCTGCAGACCATTTTGGCTGTTATCCCATATGTTCCTTCTCCTCCTAATATATACAAATTGTCAGACTCTGCTCCCAGTTCAGGGAGTTATTCCAACCCAGCATGAGTTTACTAATAGGTGAAGTTACCTGAATTCCTTTAGGTTAATTCTTCTGACTAGGCACAGGGAGGCCATTAAAAGTCAGAGGGAATAGGTTATTCTGAAATGGTAGAAAAGGCAAAACTAGTTTTTGCATGTTTTATAGGTAATGTCAATTATGCTTTCTAGTGAGGTGAAGATGTAAACATTTAGTTTTGTATTTAGCTTCTCTGGCTTGTAAGAAGCAAGACAAATGATAGATATCAAAGATGTCATCGAGTAGAGACAGCTGTTTAGGTCTCAAAATCCTCCTGTTTGCTGTTTCATAACTTTCAGCTATTTCATGAATTTACAGAGTTTTAAGGTATATTCATGGGTTATACCAAATAATTACAAAATTATATCAAAGAGTTATAAAACCGTTACTACCAAATAATTACAGGACATTCGATTACCTAACATTATTTTCACATCACTTTTGTTATGATTATATACTGCCCAAAGGTTAATTCTTGCAAATTATATGAAAAGCATACTCTGACTTCATTCAGAATCTGTGAAAGCATCTGATACTCTATGGTATGTTTACACTCATGTTTAACATCAATTTTTTACATAGTTCTGGGCTAGTTGATATTACTCAGAACTATTCTGTTGAGGATATAGGCTATTATGTATGCATGTCAAATACCTTTATTTCTTCTATACTCAGTACTCTCAGGCATGAAGTCTAATGGGGTTTTGTTTGTACATATTCATGAGCATGGTTTTGTAAACTCTAACATAACAAGCAAATACCTGGAGGTAGACAATATGGAATTTAAAGTATACAGGTAGACATTCAAGAGGACTGTAATGCTTCATACAATAAAGAAAATTCTGGAAGTTATGTGAAAGTTGGTTTCTAAGTCTACATTTAAGTGTACTATCTTTGTCTATGAATCAGTGAAACTAGAAGCCCAAAATGTCGCTGATGTTCAAAATTACAGTCTTGTGTATACTGTTTTTGGTTCTTACCTGTTAACATTTCTATCTAATCTTAAGAAACATCTAGAAGGAATAAATATTTTTCTTTATGAAGTATTTGGCAATAACCCCAACAATGTAAGACTCAGCATGACAAGCAGGCATCTCGGGATAGAAGACTCTTATCCCAGTTCAAACCCTCAGGCAGGAGCCTTCAAAACAGTAGAGGGCTGATATAAGCCCTGCTGTGGCACCCTAGAGAAGGGCAGGTAGGAGTTGGCAGGTGGTATTACACGAATAACCCCTTGCAAAATCTCTCACCACTGGTTTCCCATGGAGAAGGTGGTTTTATGATACTTTGACAGAGGTGAGGTTTGATCTGCCAGAGCAGTTTCTGCTTTTTAGCCAGGGATGATCTGAAGTAAAATGTATGTACATGGTAGGACCCTGAGTTTTGTGAGGCTGAATATGGCTGAGACAATTAGTGCTGCTGCATTTTCTCTAAAAATAGTAGTTTTCAACAGCACCACAACGGCATACAGTAATATAATGAAGAAAAACACAAAGTAGTTTTGGCTTCCAAACATTTCTAATGAAACGTGGTAATTGTTTTTATCTTTTAGACAGTCCAGAATTACTATCTCTGTCAAGATACATTTCTAAAGCTAAAAAAGCCTCCTTATTTGGATTGCATGGACTACATGGATCCACAGGACAACCATCTCGGTTTACTCAAGAAAAGATCATAAAGAGCAAATGCCTGCAAATGGAGGCAGGAGCAGAGCTTATAGAGGTCATCCAATTTCGGACAAAGCATTTGATTTTGCTGAATCTTTAAAGGATCCCCCCATCTTCCCATGCCAGATAGCTCCAAAAAGGAAGTTGGTCAGCTACCACCATTCCGGCTGTGGACTGTCACATCCAAAGAGAAGTGGATAAAATGAACAAAGCTGCACAAAGAGTCATGCAGCTTATCGAGGCTGTAGGACATGGCAGGAATTGCCCTTCAAATTTTATGATTGCCTTGGGGTTAAAAAGCCTTTATTAGATCGGAATGAGAAAGCAGAACCTCTTTTTGTAGGGCACTGCATGTGTTGGGGTAAAGGCTTCTAGATAGCAGGTTGTAACCATTGAAAATGGGGGGATGAGGCAGTTAGGCATGAGCCAAGTTCCTCTGTTATTCCTGAAACAGTTGTCCTTAAACCAGATTTTTCTCTCACATCTTGCAAAGTCTTGATCCCCTGAAATCGTCCAACCCCTGACATCTGAACAGCAAGTCCATGATGCTGCAGATAAAATTTGAGCTGTGAGGGGCATTTATGAAAGCAGAGATGAGCTTGATGTAATGGAAAGAAACGCTGAGAAAATGGCAAAGCTGAGCCAGACCTTTGCTTACAATTATTAACACAGTACAAATGGGTTTGAAAATTAACATATTCAAAGCTAGGTTGTGGCACCAAAATGCAGGAATTTATCACAGTGCTGTAAGACACACTCCTAAATGAGACCTCACTGTAAAGTTAGAACTGAAAAACAACTATTCTAATGCAGAAGGTGATGCACTGCCTATTAGAAATATTAATGCACATGGAGTGATGGAGAGCCTCTGCACCTCCAAAATACTGTGTCTCACTCCTGGTGAAGCACTGGGAGATTTTTACAGAGCTATTTCCAGCAGGCAGTTGTGTGGACTCTGCACTGTCAGGAGGCACAGAGACTCGGCTCCGTCTCAAGTCTGCATTCACACGGACACAGTAGAAATGGGAAGGAGGGCAGGGAGGGCTTCCTCATGGTAGGAAGGTGCCAAGGAAAACCAAGGACTAAAATGACTCTTGTTGTGCAAAACCTTGCCCCTGTACTTGCAGAGCCTGTTCATTTGTTCCACGTGTTTCACCGCTGCTGAAACAACTGCGTGGGTGCACTTGAAAGAGTTCAGTTCAGTCAGCCTCCTGGAGGGCTCCCGTCAGCCCTTTCTGAGCCTGCTGTGCTGAGTGCCTGCGTGCTCCTTGGCTGACACAAAGGCAGGAATTTTCATCCCTGAGTTCCTAGCACTTCACGTTACACCGGTCTCCTAAACGGAGCTCACGCAGCGTGGAATAGGCACGGTAGCCCAGACGAGTGGGCCGCAGCAGCCGTGTGCATTCCCTGGGCAGGGCCGGCAGTCCTGGAAGCAGCAGGGCCCTGCGCTGCCCGCCTCCTGCCACGGCGGGGAGCTGGGACAGCGGCCACGGCGCTGCTGCGCAAAGGCACGGAGCGGGCAAAGCACCTCCGCTCCGCCCGACAGCGGGCGAAAGGAGGAGGAGGAGGAGAAGAAGGTGGAGGAGGAAAGTGGAGACTGTGCTAGGGCACTGCGGGAGAGATGAAGGCAGTGGGATGTAGCGCAGCTCCTGTCGGAAAAGGGTGCGTGGAGGAGGAGGGATGGATTAGAGGGGAAAAGGGCGGTCAGGGAGAAGGTGAATGGGTTTTGCGTGGTGTGGCCGGTAAGCAAGCCAGGAGGAAGACGGAGGAGGGCGGACAGAATGTGTGGACAGATGGACGGTTGCCTGCAAACTGTTCCATCTGGCACATGGAAATGTCTGGTGCTGCACAAATTGCTGGTGAGCTGGCTAAAAACAGCTCTGTTCTTGCCCAGTGAAGATGCACATTTTGAGAAGCTGCTAGTGAGGGGAGGCGTCTGCTGCTGGCGAGAACTGAGATCAGAAGGGACCTGAGAAGTGCCAGGGCAAAGATGAGATTCCAGGAGTTCTGTCCTTTCCCACCCCATTTTTGCTTCAGAAACTGTCCCTTACCTCCTAAGGGCAGGTGTTCATCTCTTGGCTTCCTGTGTCATGCCAAATGGTACAAGATGGATTCAGTCCTCCCTTGGGAGCTCTGGGGAGCCTGGCTCTGTCACAAGTTCTGGCACTCCAGGTGGGCTTTCCTTGGCTTCTGGCATATTACCTGCAGGGACCAGGGAAGCTGAGATGGGTTTGGGAGGCAGAAGACACATCTACCTGAAACATGTCTCTTGTTCCATAGCACTGTCTTACCTTTCTTTTCTTCTTCCTGGAGCAAACAAACCCAGGGGTACAGCAAACTCTATTTTGCCTCTTGGTTTTGGAAGCAAAGCCTCACAGTTCTGGTTCAGAGCATCTCCTATCTATGTCCTTCCTCTTCACCATCCTTCTCACTTTAATCCAGGTTTCCCACCCTCTGATTGCCAGCCAGCTCTGTCACCTCCTGGAATCTCTGTTTTCCATGCTTGACTGCATGATGCCTTCAGCATGGCTTAGGACTGTCCATCATAACCCTGAATTTTCAGTTGTTGCTAGCATTAACCATGTGGGCTCAAACTGATGGATTTGTGCCTCTAGGTAGATTTCTCTTTTTCTTTTTCTGGGTGTTTTTGCTGCCTAGAGGGTGAGGCCCAGCTCCATTGTTGTTTGTGCCCAGGCAGTACCTGGCTCTTTGCAGCCTGGAACTGCAGCCTCATATTAATTCCAAATCCCATGTAACCTATGGAAAAGCAAAGATATTTTCTCAAAAGAGGATAGTCACTCAAGTGCTGCCACAAGCTGCCTGCTAATTAATTTGCTATCACAGGGTGGGTGCATCTCATGCTTCATGGTCCATCTGGCAAAATGGAGTATTCATGCATACCTTCCTTTCCAAAATGCTGGAGTGCACAGCTGCATAAAGAGCAGAAAACAACAGGCAAACAGAATTTCATTCTCCAATACTCTCCTCTGGATATCTGATAACTCTGGAAGCCAATGACCAGGCAAACCTGGGTCTTACCTCTAGGCAGTGGGTGATACTTCCCTCTAAGCAACTATCATGTAGTAGCAAAAAGCCTGCTCTTGTAGACAGATAATAAATTAACTCCATTGCCTCAAGGCAGCATGCTAAAGCCCTGTGAAAAACAAGTGTCTCTCATATTGTCTAACAGAGCAATGCCTGAATGCAATCCCAGGCAGTAACTACAATCAGAGGTGTCAGTGGGCAAAGACTTGCAGTCATGAAGCAAAATGATGGATGATGTCTGAGGATGCTGAGTCCTGTACAGGACCACAAACATGATGGAAAGTATGGGGTAATCTGCAGACAGCATTTTAAAGGGGTAATCTTTAAAAAGATTAAAAAAACCCCATTTGTATCAGGCAGAATTATTGTGTTTAGTCACCACTCAGCTTTGTGGCAGACTCAGCAGTGAATGACTGCTGTTCTCTTGAAGATGGTATAAAAAGAGGAGCTTTCCTGTGTACCTCAAGAAGTTGTGTGCTTTTGCCTGGTGTCGATCTAATAGGGAAACTGAGAAGTTACAGCAGCTGGTGTTGAAAGTACACTTCAGTGAAGATGGTCTTTTGGTAGCACTCTTGTTTTTGCATGGCTTTCTGCATCTGAGATGAGGAAAGGTGCAAAAGAAGCCTGCTGCTCCTCTAGTCCTGCTGGGTGACCAGGGGGAGAACTGCAGAGCTAGGAATGGCCCTTGTAGATTTCTGGTGTGTAGTACAGTAGTGGAAAAAGCAAACTTGCTGAGTTGCTGCCAGTGGCCTGCCTGACAGCTAGGGATGAGGTAGGTTGCAAGGCCATAGAAGGATGAGTAAGTGGATAGGACATTACAAGAATGTTACCTGCAGCAGCAATGTGACTTTGAACCATACTTAAATGGCAACTTTTTCATTACAGGAAGCTGAATAATCTGGTAAGATTGTAGCTGCCAGTTATCAATCCTCTGTGAGGACTTTAGATAAGGCAAATCTGAATCACAAAACTTGTTACTGTACCAAAATCTGGGCCTCTGCAAGAAGTGTACCTTGTGTTGCGGCAAAAAAAAACCTAGGCTTCCCATATAAAAGTCAGCAAGCAATTGATTAGCCAGCAAGAAATAATCAAAGCAGGAAGAGTTTGGGGTCTGGGGACAAACTAAAATAATTTTGCCTGCCTCTTCCTTGAACTTGAGAACTTCAGGGGAAAACCTTCTCTTTGGAGAGATATGCCAAAGTAACTCTTATTTGAGAAGAAAACAGAGAAGATCCCAATATCCTTCAGCAGAGGAGTGTCAGGGGGATGGGAAAAGAGGAACCTGCATCCCTTTTGATTATCATCAATTTCTGGTGGTTTCTGAAAGGAGCCTTATATGAGGTGTTACTGGGGAGGACTGACAGAGGTCTGGCTACAGAGAAACTGGCTAAATAATCCTCACTCCCACTGCTAAACACAAGACCCTGGGGCAGCATTCTCTGTTAAGCTGTGCCAGTGGATAGTACTGTGCAAGCATTTCTGTGCTGCTGTCTGTGATGTTTTGTGTATGAGATACAAATTTAGCAATCAGCATCGTTTTCCCACTTGCATCTTGCTGGGCTTTTTTTTTTGTCCCCGAATCCATTTTATGGCTCCAGAATAGCAAGTGTAGCATGAAAAATGAATAAGCTAAGTTAGGTCTATAGAGAGTCTGTCTCTATTATTGGACCAACCAATGCAGCTGGAGCAAACAGATAATCTTGAAGGCATCTGATTTATCTTTGGATCTCAACTGCAGCCTGTTGGTTTGTTGTTTTTTTTTTTTTTTGAGCTGTAATTAGCAGTATCATAAAATATATTTTTCCTCCATAAAAGACTTTCCTCTTGCATACTCCTAGACTGCAGTGCTTATAGCCCTCTAAATACTGCCACAAAGAGAGATCAGTCAGAATTTAGGACCCAGAGTCCTGTTTAAGGCTTACAGGATGAGACAGCTGACTGAAAATCAATGAAGTGTGATTTACCAGGCATCATAATGAGGGCAAGATAAGGCTAGAAAGGTGCTGCCTTGCCTTGCAGACTCAACAGTCTACTTCGATTTTTAACTAGATTGTTTTAGTCCCTGCAAAGATGAGACCAATTTGCATATGAAAAGAGAAGATCAGATTTAAAGGAAAAGCCACGGTGGTGCTCATGCTTTGCCTAGTGCTCTTTGCGCTGTGTCTGAGCCGCTCAGGTAGGTGTGATTTCTTCTTCTTCCAAGCTGAGCTGCAGGTGTTAAAGTTTTTTTTTTCTGCTGGCCAGTTAGCTTCTGTTTTCTGGGATACGGTGAATGCTGGCTTCCCTGGGTCATCCTTTGAACACTGTGTGAGTAGCAGAAGAGGGTTATATCAGTTGCTGCCTTTGTATTGCAGCCATGGTCAGTTTGACAGCTAGGTTCTAATAACTGGTGGTGGGGCAATTGCCGGCTAGAAATTAACAAAAAATCCTAAGCTTGATTTTTGGCTGCTAAATGGAATTAAGAGAAAATTTCTATCACCAAGAGAAAAACTGAAATGCTTCAGATGAATTGATAAAGGGCTAAGTGTCTTGTCTGTACTTATTGGGGTGTTTTGTGCATTTGTTTAGCAGACTTTCCGCCCCAGAACTCCTGCACCCATGGGAAACTGCTACTTGGATAGATCATAGAGAGAGGCAGGAGCTGGAAGGACGGGGGAGATGGCAGATAGTGCTTGACTACTCAAATGCATGTTAACCTGCCAGGGAGCTCCCTAGTTTTTGCCTCTCAGTGTATCATATGGTACATTCAGGGATGTATCTGTCCTATGGCTGCTTCTCCATTTTTTTCCAAGGCAGTGCTACTTAGTTCAATGTTTTCTCCATGGTTTTATCTAGCGTAATCAAAAAGTGGGGCTTGGTCAAAGGATCTGTTAGGCTATTTTCCCATGTGATATTTCTTATTTTCTCATTAATAACTTCTGCTTTTAAACTATCTTTGTACATGTATTGATGCCGTCTTATAGAGGCAACAATTTTCTTCCTTCTGGCTTTCTTCCTTGTGAGACTCCTCAAGTCTTTTTCATGTTTTTGTGGCTTCCTCAGCAGATGAGATTCAACATATCCAGCCCCAAACCCAGCTTTAGTACCTATCTTCTATACCAACTTGGAGCACTAGGTACCTGAACTTTATGTGAGATGTGGGCTGTGAAATGGCACCATTTTCTTTTGAGGGAGGCCATACACACCCACAGACATAGAGGGTGTGTGGCTGCGTATTTGTGTGCAGGATGTTGTACAGAAATAAAAACAGAGCAATGTATTCTGGTATTAAGACAGAGCTGATTTTGATCCTGTGTATTTTGGGGTTATGGATTTTTCTATTCAATGGCTTTTCTGTTAAATTTCCTTTTTTTAACAATCATACACGCCTATGAATCTCTTAAAGGGAAAGCAAAATATCTAGGAGATGAAGTCTCTGCAAAGACTCCTACATGTCAGGGGGTTGGACCTCTGAGGTTATGGGTAGTGAAGTGGGAGAAATATGTTCTTTCTCTTCCTTTGGTTCCAGAGGCAATACCCATCTGCTATGTGTGGAAGCCAATCTAGTTTCCTAGAACAGACCACACTGTCCTTCATTTGCTGTGGCACAGCTAGGGTCAGCTCTGGCATGAGAATAAACCCTGGAACAAGCAGAAGGGACATTTGTGGAAACAGCAGACCTCAAGGGCTTGTGACAAAGTGACAAGACAGAGTGTGGCCTCAGGACCACTGTCAACTGTGCTGACAGCTTCATGAGCCATGCCTGGCTATGGGATGGAGAAGGTGTGGAAAGGAGTGTGAAAGCTCCTTCTGACCAGCCAGTCTCTACCTGCCCAGGGCTTGGTAACCTCACCATACCTCACCACACCTGTATTTCAGCTACAGAGGACAAACACAACTTGTGCTAGAACATCTGACAGTAAAGTTGTTAACCTGTGAGTGAAGCACTAGGTTTCAGAGTTTATAGCTCCTCAAACAGGAGCATCTTGCTGTGGCTAGAAGTGAGGAATAACAGTGTTGCTTGGACCTTGTGCTATCCTGAGAGGATTCAGACAGCATTAAAGAATGATTTTGTCCCATGGAAAGCTCTGTTATGAGAGCAGGTTTTTGCTTTGGGCAGTTCTTCAGCTGTGTTGCTTGCTGCCCTGTCTGCAGCCTCAGACAGACCCTGACCAAGGTGGAGGAGGTTGCACAGTCTGTTGTGCTCAGCAGCTGCTGGGGAAGAGGACATGGGCAGAGATAGTGGTCCATGGTCACATCCTTTCCTCCATATAGGGGCAGAGCACACCCCTCTGCCTCCAGTTTTCTCGCTGGAGGGGCTGCTGAGTTTGAATGCCCTTTTTCTCCATGTGGCACAGAGACCCTGCTGGGGGCTGCCTTGACTCTGATCACTGATGCACATGGTGTATTGACTGTGCCCTCCAGGGCTCTCCCATTGTCAGGTCCTGGCACCATCCATGGGCCATGATGCTCTGCCTGCAGACCCTCCCTGCATTTAATACTTGGCAATCCAGGCACAGATATTCTGCTCCCCCTGGGGCTGGCAGGGCACAAGCTGGGCCCTGGACAGTGGCCTGGGAGGTCCCTATTGCTGCTGACACAGCAATATCAGCTGTGATCCCTGCTGTGTAGGGCCAGTCTTTTTTCCTCCTTGGTGGCTTTGAAGAGAGGCAAAATCCTTCTCACCCTTGACTGCTATGTATGTGCACATGGGAAGAGATGGAGGTCATGTCAGAACTTCAGAATCACTTCAGAATGTGGGGCTGAAGTTTGGGAAAGGATGGAGTGTCTGAACTGCCCCTTTGTGGTGGCAAGGGGAAAGGGGAGCATGGTGTCAGTGATTGTGCAAGTCACAAGTTGTGCAGGAACAGACCATGATGGCTCTGTGCTTGCCTATCACATCTATCCCTGACTCCATCATCCAGCTCCTACTGCTGCCAGATGGGCTCTTTTTGCTTTGACAAAAAGGCCATAGCAAACGTAAACCTAGTACAAAGTCATCATTTCTCTGCTCTGATGATTTTTTTTTTTTTTAATGTGAGTTGGGCTTGGGCTCTATTGCCTTTCCATTCACTTCCCTTGGTTCTGCTGAGAGTCTGTGCATCTGAATTTCTGCAGAATTTGCTGTACAAGACAAGACCTGCCCAGAGGTGAATTTTCCTCACATCATTGCTCTGGCTCACTTCTTCAGGTCATGGCATTTTCTGTGTCTGCTTTCTGTCAGTGCCTCCACTCTGTTGCTCTCTTCCAGATGTGAATGCCTTCAGTTCAGTTGCTGAAAATGAGGATGCACTCCTCAAGCACTTATTTGAAGGCTATCAGAAATGGGTCCGCCCTGTGGAAAGCTCCAATGACACCATCAAAGTCCTTTTTGGGCTAAAGATATCACAGCTTGTGGATGTGGTAAGCAGTGTTCAGTAAAACATCACTTTTATAGATAGTCGTGCCTCCACCTGGGAGGACTGGTAATGTAATTAGAGTTTGCCTCCTGACACAAGAAATGTGCAGTGATGGCTGGGCAGCAAAACACTGAGCATGAAATGGAGATGGTGATAGGAACTTCTTCCCTCATCCCCAACATGGACTGTAGGACTCACTTGTTTTGGAGAAAACCTGAAGGTCCTTTTTTCCCTGCTGTTCTCAGGGAATAAGGTGTAATTTCCATAAGGTTTTAATCAAACAACCCATGCAAGACAGTCTTTGACATCTATGTTGTGATTTAATGACAAGACAGCTACAGGAGAGGACTGAGAAAGAGTAAGAGCTGGTTGTACATTATTCACTCCAAGAAAGCTTGCATTGAGGCCAAAGGTAGTTTAAGTCTTAACCCAGCTGGTCACTAAGATAAAACTCTAGAGTCAAAATAGATAATCCTGTGTTTCTGTCCATGTGGAAGTTTTCCCTTCTCTTTCCACTGCAGTGCACAGTGGAATTTGCACAATGCCCAGAGGTACCCACACAACATATAAGTGTGCTCCTTATATTCCCCAGCCCCTGGTAATGTCCCCTTGTGCTGTGGAAGGCACACTCTAATTTTGTGCTTTATTTAAATATTTAGGACAATATTTGAGCTTGTATCTTTCCAAACTCACTCCAGGTCCAGCAGTGCAGGGAGATGAGCATGCTGAGCCCACAACTCAACTTGCTGGCTGAGCCCTGCTGCATCCTGGGTCTTTGGCATATGATTCCTATGAAATGCCAGACCTCAGTTTTCCAGCCTCAGGGGCTCCCAGTGGTAGCAGGGACAGCACCTAGAAAGTCAGTCGGTTTTCCTCAATGGTGACTGAACAGCCCAAGCCCATGGGGAAGCAGGACCATAGGGATCTCCTCATCTCAGCACAGGGTTGGACTCATAGGGTCTGTTTCTAATGGCTGCTTTGGTATTTCAATCCTCTCTCCCTTCTGTCATTCTAGGATGAGAAGAATCAGCTGATGACAACCAATGTGTGGCTGAAACAGGTAAATTAGAGCATATCAGACCTCCCTTTTCCTCACGTGGAACTGCTGAGCTGAGTGGCCATCTCAGTCTGCTGCCCACTGTGCCACCCATCCCATTTTATGATGCTGAGTGACCAGCACCAAGACACCTAACCTGAAGTTTTTACTTCACTCTTCTCACTTCAGCAAATGTATAGATTCAGAAAGGTGGGCAGATAGGCCTTTAGACCTATCTAGAGGGTACCCTCTTCTCCTGACCTGCACCCCAGCTGTGTGCCCAAGCCAGCTGTATTTCAGGGAGGTGACACAGCTGGTACTGCAGTGGCTGTCCCTGGGATGTTTTATGTACCCTGAGGGACTATCTTGTGTCAGACTTAAAGGTCACACAAGTACTGTCTCCCTTGCCTGAGCCAAGAGTGGTGCCTCAGATAGATTTCTTCATTCCTCAGCATATGTAAAGAGAACGAACAGGCCGGTATGTTACACACACACATACACACACACACCACAGACCTTTTCCCATTAAAAGATGTAGCAAATGAATCTGATTCCTCTATCATAATTGCTTCTGGAACTAACAGTGATTTATGCAAACACAGGACAAGTACAAGTTGAACTGTTAGGTCTCCTTACTTCTTCTTCACTCCTGAAGAACTGTTTTTGGTTTATGTTACATTGCACCAGTTTATTGACCTTGTGACAATTATTTTAAGTCTCTCAGCCTTGTGAGTATCTGTAAAGATGTCAGCTGATCCCAGGCAGAGGACATAAAAAACAAACCGTACTTGAAATCATGCCATGGGGAAAGGTTCTTGGGGGTCACTGGGCTGGTGGATGACAGTGACTCAATTTTTTTCTCAGTCTGGGTCTTGTACTGCTGCAGTGAGATTCTGGCCGGAGCAAGACCTCTAACATCAAAATGGATATTGTGTGTAAAGATGATCTCTCCCTTGAAGAGGGAAAAGCTCAGACTTCCCCTCACTGTGGGGAGATACGATTTTTCCCTTTTGTTGGAGAAATTTCTCTTTGTTCCAAATACAGCTGCTGGGAGCCTGCCCTGAATTATTACAACTTCCCCACCTTCAGCTGCAACTGTAGAGCCCCTTTTGTGTACAAGGCCACATCTTGGCTCCCTTTGAGTATCCACTTGGGCAGACAGCAGAGCCCTTCTGTAAATGGCCCTTATCTGTCCTCTCCCCATTCCAACCCACTCTCCTTACAGGCTGTAGCACCCACCTTCACCTCCAGGTTCAAGCCCTGTGTACTGTAGACACACTGATTTCTCTGGAAGCCTTTGGAACCCTCAGATTTTAGCCAGAGCAGCTCCTCAGCGAAACTCAGGACTGTGATTTCCCAGAACTGGGGTCTCTGGAGTTATTACCATTTCTAATACTGCTTCTCCATCTGATGGGCTGAGAACATCAAGGCACAAGGTAATGCAAAGGGAGTAGAAAATGAGGTACAGGCTGTGGTTTTCACACATGTAAGTGCCCTCAGGAGCTCAGGATGAGCACTAAATACCTGTGCCTGACCCAGGTGTCCTGCTGTGGAAGTTGTGTGGTAATCATTAAGTTTAGCTCCCTCAGCTTTTCCTTGTAAGAGAGATGTAAGAGAGATGCTCCAGTCCCCCCATCATCTTTGCTACCCTCTGCTGGACCTGCTCCAGGAGCTTCATGTCTTCTTTGTCCTGAGGAGCCTAAAACTGTACACAGTATTCCTGATGTGCCTCACCAGGGTGGAGTAGAGGGGCAGGATCACCTCCCTTGACCTGCAGGCAGTGCTCTTCCTAATGCACCGCAGGATCCCATTGGCCTTCTTGGCCCCCAGGACACACTGCTGGCTCATGGACAGCTTGCTGTCCACCAGGACACCCAGGTCCTTCTCCACAGAGCTGCTTCCCAGCAGGTCACCCCCAGCCTCTGATGGTGCCTGGGGTTGTTCCTCCCCAGGTGCAGGATCATGCACCTGTTGAATTTCAGAAGTTTCTTCTCTTCCCATCCCTCCAGCCTGTCAAGTCCTTCTGAAGGGCTGCACAGCCCTCCAGGGTGTTGGTCACTCCTCTGAACTTTGTGTCATCAGTAAACTTGCTGAGGAGGCATCTGCCCCTTCATCCAAGTCTTTGGTGAATAAGTTAAACAACACTGGGCCCAGTATGGAAACTTGGAGGACACCAGAAGTGATAGGCCTCTAACTTGACCCTGTGACACTGATTACAAACTCTTTACGATCTGCCATTCTGCCAGGTCTCCATCCACTCACCCAGTCCAAATGTCCCGAGTTTGCCTACGAGGATATTGTGAGAGAGACAGTGTTGAAAGCCTTGCATGTAGTCAAGGTAGACAACATCTAGTGCTCTCCCCCTGTCCATCCAAGGAGTTGTTTCATTTAGAAGGCAGTCAGGTTGGTCAAGCATGATTTACTTTTAGTGAATTCATGCTGATCGCTCCTGATCAGCTTCATAATTTCTCAGCAAGAGTCTTGCTTCTCTTGGACAAACAAAGCTTAAACCATAAAGCTTTTTTGGTTTTGGTTTTGTTTTTTTTGTTAACTTCAAACATCCTGATGCTTAAGATGGTGGGACTTGATACACAAAGTTCAGAGGAGCCTTTAGTGGTTGCTGAGAGTCTGGATTCAGGCAAGCTATGGGGTCTACTAGCAAGGGTCAAGAATCTGGGTCTAGTGTTTTTTGTTTCACTAGCAGTAGGTTAAACTCTTCAGTGACAGCACAGAAATGAGAATTTGGCAGAGCTGGAGGAAGGAGAGAGTGATTGCAATGTCTAGAGCAACTTGGAAGAAAAGGAGAAGAAAGAGCCTTATGCATCTGCTGCTAGAGTTTGTATTGGCATAGCCCACAGGGAGATTCCTGTTTTAAACTGCTCATCTTCGAAGTTGCACACAGCCTATTTTCTGCTCTAGTAAGAAGACACAACCATTTGCCTTGCAGACACAAAAGAGCACTTTAGATGGGAAAGAAATCAATGCAGGGCAGGGGGAAAGTGAGGAGTATTGCAGATGGAGCAAATAACCCAGGCCAAGGGGCTGATCCAATTCAACTTCAGAGGGATGATTCTATCTCCAGGTGGCTCAGAGGGTACTTGCTGCTCTTGTGTTAATGGAGGCTACAAGGTGACTGTGTTGGTTGCCACTCAGCCCCACTAACTGTCCCCTTGCACAATGTATGTTTCCAGCCTAAGCCCCATTGTACCTATTACAGGAAGTGTCCAGGACATAGGTGAGACTGTGACTGCTTAACAGCCTAGCTTGCTGGGGGCATCTGTTAGATACACATCCTCAGGGAAAAGTTAATGCTAGAAGTGGTATTCTCTGTCCCTGATGCTGAGGCTATGAACAGCAATGGCCCCTCTTGTCTTTCCACACCTGAACAATAACGAATGTCTCTAGGCATAGCTGTGAAAATAGCTATATTCTCTCTCTCTCAGACACAGACAGACAGACAGACAGACAGACACACACACACACACGCACATATTCACTATATTTAGCTTTGATTCCACATGTATAGCATGTGGAATCAAAGAAATGAGAAGGGAACAATATGGAGAATTAATAGACAGTATTTCTATTTTGGTTCATCCTTAAATCATGGAGGAAATTGCCCAGTGGAGGCCGAGACATCCACATCCTTGGAGACCTCTTAGTGCTGCAGTTTCATGGAAACTGGTTCATCTTCCACTTCTTGGTATTGACCACAGTCTACAGCTCTTGCATCATGTTGCTGGTATTTCTGTGGACAAACGAATATCCTCATCAATAATGAACAAAGATCAGAGAGCTGATTTTCCATTGCTTTTCCGTGGAAATCTCCAGGTTGTTGGAGCCACTTTGTTATGATCTCCTTATCTGAAAATCCAAAAAAGGAAAGAAAAATTATTCTAGAGTTCAGCATGATGAAAATGGAGAGGACTCTTCCGTGCTTTTGTAACCTAATTCTTTACAATATCATCATATTCTTTTTCATGCAATAGTCTGCAGGTCTTTCTAATGAAAGATCAATTTTTTTTTTTTTAAATTTTTTTTTATTTTCCAAGTACAGTGTACAGATACTAGGTGTTGTGTTCCATTCACTGAAAAAAGACAGGTCTCCACTGGAACGTGAATTAAAGCCACTTCTACTCATTTGAGTGCTAGTATCCACACCACCTAGTGTCCATGGGGTCTTCCATGGGATCTGTGACAGCCAATATGAGCTTGGGCTGGTTCTCAGAGGGAAAGAGAATTGCTGCACTGAAGGGAAGTGGCTCCTTCCTTCTAGACTACTCTCAGGTGGGCTGTGCAGGGTGGTGAGTGAAGTGAGAATCAAGTGCTTTGCAGGGGTGCTGGCCTTGGGATTGCCAGCCTAGGTATGTGTTCTTGGGTGTCACCTGTGTCTGGAGGAGCAGTGCTTGTGGGGGTTGACACCTCCCAGCCATGCCTGTCTGGCACCCTCTCTGCAGCTGAGCAGCCTCATGCCAGGCTCAGCGCACTGTGCATGCAGTTGTTGAGGCACATGGAGGGGTGAGGAAAGAGGCTTCTGCATATGAGTGGGCAGAGGACTCTGCTGTTCTGTTATAGGAATGGATTGACCACAAGCTCTCCTGGAATCCAGATGAATATGGTGGGATCACTGCTATCCGGGTCCCCTCTGAGTCTCTGTGGCTTCCAGACATCGTTTTGTTTGAAAAGTGAGTAGCATGGCTCCTTGCTCTGGGCTTAGGCCAGAGCTTGGGCAAGGCATGTCAGCTACCAGGAGGCTTGTGTGGGCTTTCAGAAGGCTGCTTCTTTAGGCAGTGTGAATGTTGTGCACCTTGTGCTCCAGGTGAGGGATAGAAAGCAGAGCTGAAATGGGGTAGGACTGGGGCAAACATAGTCTTGAACTTGGTACTGTTTCTTCCTGTGCAATTCCCAGTGCTGACGGACGTTTTGAGGGATCCCTGATGACCAAAGCCATAGTGAAGTACAATGGAGTGGTGACCTGGACACCACCGGCCAGTTATAAGAGCTCCTGCACAATGGATGTGACCTTCTTCCCCTTCGACAGGCAGAACTGCTCCATGAAGTTTGGGTCGTGGACGTATGATGGCAATATGGTGGACTTGATTTTAGTGGATGAAAATGTAGACAGGAAAGACTTCTTTGATAATGGGGAGTGGGAGATCTTAAACGCCAAAGGTATGAAAGGCAACAGGAAGGATGGGCTGTACTCTTACCCATTTGTCACTTATTCCTTTGTTTTGAGGCGCCTTCCATTGTTTTACACTCTTTTCTTAATAATCCCTTGCCTGGGATTATCTTTTCTAACTGTCCTGGTGTTTTACCTACCATCAGATGAAGGAGAAAAGCTTTCATTATCGACATCAGTTCTAGTCTCCCTCACTGTTTTCCTTTTAGTGATTGAGGAAATAATCCCTTCTTCTTCCAAAGTCATCCCTCTGATCGGTGAGTATCTGCTCTTCATCATGATTTTTGTGACCCTCTCTATCATCGTGACTGTGTTTGTTATCAATGTCCACCACCGATCCTCAGCAACTTACCATCCCATGGCTCCCTGGGTTAAAAGGCTCTTTCTCCAGAAGTTGCCTCGTCTGCTCTGCATGAAGGGCCATGTAGATCGCTACTCGTTCTCAGAGACTGAAGAAAAGGGAACCACCTCGAAATCAAAGTTTCTGGGGAAGCAGAAATACAAGCAAGCAAAAGATGGAGAAAAAATTGTTATTGCCTTTCTGGAAAAGGCAGCTGACTCCATTCGGTACATTTCCAGGCACGTTAAAAAGGAGCATTTCATCAGACAGGTAGGTGGAGGGAGGGGAAGGAGGGAATCATAGTTTCCTTCACACCAGTGGCTTCCAAGCTCTTTCCTTTTCTGCATGCTTTTCCCTTTGCCTCTTCCTCCTGCTCTCCTCTGAGACATACTCTTCCTCAGACCTTGAGAAATAATGCATTTTTTGAGACAACAGATAGCTTCAAGGAGAACTGTATTGTTCTGTGGGAGTCTCTGCTCTTCACAGATGCAAGACTCCAGGAGACTCTCCTGGAGAATTCCTGGTTTGGGATTATTTGAATAACCTTGTCCTGTGTAAGTTTGGTATACACATGAATCTAGAAGCCTCTAAACTGTCATATGCTCAAAAAATAAAACTTTTACACTTTAATGCAAGCTCTACGGCATTTGCTAGGTGTCAGTCCTGGCCTCCGAGCACATATTGTGCACTGCATAGCTGCTCTGTTTTGAGTGAATGTCTTCCAGATTTTCACAAAAACCTGTTTAGATTAGCTCCCAGCTGCTATCTTTCACCTCTCAATGAGCCTCCTGGCTTTTAAAATGGCAAATTGCTTTGTTTGCAAACAATGCATCTCATGCAAGGGTAGGACAGCAGAGCAATGCAGCTAGCAGCATTTGGAAAACTTCTGTTAGCACCCTCCTGTCAAGAGCTAGGGCTTTGATCAAACTGCTGAGAGGACTACAGCAGAAAGAAGAGCAGTAAATCAAACATGTAGTATGTGTACACATATTGTGCATGACTGAAACCTGTTTGAAGCTAAAATAATTTTAAGAAAAAAAGGTCCCTTGAATCACCTCAATAAATAGCACTTTTATGTGTGCATTGTTGTGCCAACTTGTCAAAATTCAAAAATTAAAAATTCACAATTCAGAATTTCTCTCCTGAGTGTAGCCAATCTTAGCCAAAAAATCACTTAAGCAAACACAAGTAAATGAAACTGCTTGTACTGGAATCAATGCCTGTGTCCAAGTGCTGTGCCAGAGCTTCATCCTGGCATTTAGAGGGAAATGCAGGTCTGTAAGAAGAAATCTAGTTCACTGTAAAGCCATCTTCAAGGCTAAGTCTGTAAATTTTCATATATGCACTTCACTAAAAGCTTTTGTGCGGGCTGAGGAAGTCTCATCACCATGTGCAGAGAACTGTGGAATTGTTTTGGAGGTTTGAGCGATTTGCAGCTATGAGTGCTGAAAATGTGATCTCTGTTAGTTTTAGGCTACCACATACTACAAATACCTAATTTTAAAACCAGATTTGGGGAGCTGAAATATATGTAGCAGTATACAGGCTTCTTACTAGTGTTTATCCTCCCTCTGTCCTTCCCAGGTTGTACAAGACTGGAAATTTGTAGCTCAAGTCCTGGATCGGATCTTCCTGTGGTTATTTCTGGTGGTGTCGGTGACAGGTTCAGTTCTCATCTTCACCCCTGCATTACGGATGTGGTTGAACAACACTTTGTAGAAGACACTCGCACAGTAAATTACAAGAACAGTGCCAAGGGACAGTGGTGCCTTGGAGCTTGGTCTCTGCTGCACAAGAGGAGAAGCAGCAGTACAAATAAGGAAAGGTGATAGTAACAGTGGGCATTTATTAGTGCTTTCAATCTTCATAATAACTCTACTAGTTACAGATTTTGCTGAAATCAGAGAAGAGCTTGGTGCACAGCCAAGGCATAAAGTGAGCTGGGCTTGCACAACTGGGTTATAATTATTTTATTGTTAGCTTGGTTGTATTACTATAAAAGCCAAGATTATTAGTTAAAATTGGAAATAGAAGGTCTTGTACAATCATTATACTAAAAAGGCTTATCTGTCAGTTAAAATGCTACATTGTAAAAGAAGTTACTGTAGGAACACAAATCTTTAGTCAGTTTATCTGTGTTTACAAGTAAAAACCACTGTCTACATGCTTTATGCATGTGTCAGAACTGGCAATTGCATAGCATGTGCATTAGAAAAAGTATAAATTATTCTTAGATGGGATACTCAAAACCTTGACCCTCTAGCTTCTCTTTGCTGCAGGATCCGCTCAACAAGGGCAGAACCTACCACTGCCCATCTGCTACCAGCCTTTATGGCATGCACAATTTGTCTCTCACCTCAGCCATCAGGAAGCTACAACGTATTGCCCACGTTTCAGTATTACTTGCAGTTTTGCTTGCTGCTCTGTAAGGTACCAGAAAGCTGACAAAGCAAGGATTTTTCCCCATGCTCCACATTTAGAAACTATTATTCCTTCACCTGCTTGTTCACAAGTGGAAGATCACCTAAGCAAAGGTGGCTGTGCTGCTCCATAAGGCAACAGTGATATTCCTGAAGTGTTCAGCTGGAGGGAAGCTGCAGACCTGTCTTTTGGCAGATGAAAATTGTGGTTGTTGCAAGAGTGGGGTTTCTCTGGGTGTCAGGAAGGTACATTTTTGGATATTGGCTTGTCCATGTTTCCTAGGCAGTTCAGAATTTCATTCCTTCAATTCATTTATTATGGGATCCTTTTGCATGATTAGAAACAGCTCTTGAAAGTGTTAAATAAGTGAGATGTGACAGAAAACACCCAGGTGAAACTCTCACAGAAATGAAACTCTTGCCATTTTTGCTGGGGCAGTGTTTTCCAACATGGAAATATTGGAAATCAGATTAGAAAATCCTATTCAGAACTTGCAAGTATTTCCAAGGTTAGCAAGGGTTTTGGAGATCCAACTTTTGACAATCTAAGTATCTGTTAAAGTTTTAGCTAGCCTTGAAACTGTCTCCCTAGAGATGGAGGTTAGAAAGTGTTAAAAATACATAGGGGTGTTCTTATGCTTGGATTGTGCCACCAGACCTCCATGAGTTAATGTAATCTCACCAAGTTGTGTCAATGCAGAAACTTCTGTTCACTTGTGTAATTACTATTAATAAAGATGTATTTAGTAAATGATTCCTGGGGTGTCCATACACTAGGCTTTGCTGTTGATTTGTTGTCAACAAAGCTACACTGTAGCCCATTTTAAAAGTTTTATCCCAAATCTATTCAAACAGAGGGGTTGGCATATTCTTGGAAAGTCCTCATTACTTTTTAGCTCTGTGTGGTGGTTTCACGTTGATTGACATTTGGGAAAAAAGTAAGAAATCACCCATGGAAGTGATTTATTTGATAGAAGCTGCAGGGAGCTTCCTCAGTGCCTGAGATAGGCCAATAGCTGGCTAGTCCTGAGAACTGATAACATTTTGCACCATTGAAAATTAGATCTGCCTCTGTGAGATCCCCATTTTAAAATCCACCAGCCTGGGAAATCTCTCTGCTTCCAGCCTTGAAAGGTAGTGGAGCTCTGGTGAGGCCATGCTCCCCCGTGGCCTGTGCGCCCCGAGGGAGGCAGGGCCGGACCCCAGTGGCTCGCAGGGGGGAATTGGAGGCTGTGGGACCCCAGCCCCAGGCTGGGCCAGGCCACAGCTGCTGACATCTCACTGATACTAAAACCCCTGCGCCCCCAGTCCGCACAGACGACTCCAGGCCAAGCCGGGACACTTTGGCCCCCAGCAGCTGCCGGGTGGAGGGAGGCACCCATCATGGCCTGAAATCCAACACTGTGACTGCTGTGGCCACCAGGCAAGATTTAACCCTTCTGCTAAACAGATGAGACCTGCAGACCTTGCTCCTCTCTCCAGGGAGAGAAAAGGAATGACAACACATAGAAAGACAACATGAAAACACCAAGGTCAGTAAAAGAAGGAGTCAAGCCTCAGATGGAAGGAGAATGAGAAGATGCTCTAATAGGCTGAAATATTCTTTTGGTAGGGCCATGGAGATGGACAATGATACACTGAAATATCTCCTTTAATTCATAAGAGAGTATGGGGGGATAAAGTATTCAAACTGTAGATGTGAGCAGAGGCATCCATTGATGAAACCAAGCAGATGTTGGAGTAGCTGTGATCCCATGAGATGCTTGAACAGAGAGATGAGAGCTGATGAAGACCCTTTGCTCTCAGGGAGAGAAGAAGAAAACCTCTGTTCTCAGAGATGATCACAGAGACAGATGGAGAGAGCCTTTACCATTGAACAACTCATCCTTAAAATAATGCCTCTTGAGTTCATGGCCCATGGACACACCTCTAGGAGGTGTGTGAAATTGGAGGAATTTCATGATACAGAGCTTTTTTGCCTGGGCAGCTGCTAGTCATGGAAATGAAAAGCCATGAGAAAACTATTTCTTGTGGAGAAGTCTCCATGTCATGACAAGAGAAAATTCCTTTCCCTACAAAGACTGATGAAAAGACTATTGTATAGTTGGTACTGCTTTAACATCCCAGGTTTTGTCTCTACGTGGCCATTTGGGAAAGGAAAAAAGTTGGGCAGGGGGAGGAAAGGTGTTCTGGAGGTGTTATTCTGATGCTTCTTGTAGTTCTGTTAATAAAGTTTCTTTATTCATTTTAAGTTTTAAGCCTGTTTTGCCCTTCTACAAATCTGTATCTCACAGCAAGGAATGAGTAAGTGCCCTGGTGATTTGAGGCAGTGCTAAAACCCACTGCACTCTGTATATGAGTCTGAGCAAGAAGCATTCAGATGTGGTTACTATATTGCTGGAATAAACCCATTTAGTTTAGCATATACAGATAGATGCCTTAGCATAAGATACTGGCATAAAACTCATACACATTGACCATTCTATCAGTTGCTCCTCTCGTCTTGCGCAAAGTGCGTTTGTTGCCCTGGACACTACTGTGAAATGTCTGGAACAGATCCAGGCAGCTCCTCTTTCCACTACATCCAGGCTCTTGAGCTCCAGTGAACACTGCTTCCAGGAGGCTGCCTGTTAGCCATGACAGATGACTACCTCCTCTCCTGGGCAACTGACTCAGGTGTCCATCTGACAGATGGTCCTGTCTCCACTATGCAACACTTTGGTTGCCCACCCACAGGCAGCACATGGCTCTGTCTCACACATCTATGTCTGGTGCCAAGCTGCTTTATCTGGCTTATGCTGGTGAAGATCAGCAGAACTCACGTGTTGGAGATGTATGAAAATTGCTCAGGTATGGCTTCTGGCCTCGAGTCTTCCTAGCATTGCATTTGCTACTGCTACATCTGTAGACTCACTACTCATTCCCTTGTGCTGCCTGATCCTGAGCTTCTCTAAATCTCTTTGCTGCTGGCCCACAAAAGCATTCAATGTGTTTCCCACAAAGGTCTGCCACTAAAAACACAACTAGGGAGGACATGTGGGCAGACAGTCTTCCAATGGGGCCTTCCCTCTGCTCCACCTGCTCTGCCTGTGGATGACAACATTGCAAATCACAAATCTTAAAAAAACAGTAACCCTCTGCCTTAATACCGTCTCAAGCTGTACTGCCTCAGTTTCTAGGCACTGGTTTGCTAAGACATTGACACTACTTGGCAAGACCACAAATATCACCCACTCACCAAAAGGTAAATATTAAAAGGTCTTCTGAGCCTTTCAGTGGAGGCATGCTGGAAGAATGGTCTCCCTTGGAAAGAGAATGTAAAGAGATACTGAGCTGTTGAATTGCTTCTGTGCTTTAAAAATTAATTCATAGATGCCATCACTCCCAAGAGGAGGAGAATTCCTGCTGCCAGTGGCACACTCATCACTGAGACAAATTAATAAAGGGGTGTTGCTGATGTGACTTTGGAGGTAGTGGGGTGAGAATAGACCTCTCCTGTGGCTGTGCACAATGTATGACCCAAGTCAACATCTGGGATGGCACCAGCTGTAGTTGTAATTTTTCTTGTTATTTCATTTAGAAAGTCCCCCAATCTTCAACAAGAATTGGAGCAAGCAAAAATGTCATTTTTGTGGGGGCTCTTTCATGTCTGCTTGCAGGGGCACCGCAACTGCAGTCTTGTTCAAGGTGACATGCTGATATGCTTCTTGTATCCCCCATCTCCACTCCATAATCAGTTAAGTACTTTCACAAAACTGGCAGCAGTACATTAGGCTCTCAGTATTGGATGTGCCAAACATGGCTGAGAATCGCGAAAGATGGCTCCAAAAGTTACTGAGTTGGAGAAAGGAAGGGTAAATAGTACACTAAAAAGAGCCAGAAGATGACTTTGTAACTCAGGGATTTTGCTGGTTATTGACCATGGGGTTGTTGTAGCTGTCATGCCTAAAACACCAATGTAACGCACCTTCAGCCACAATAATTTCATGATTTGGATGGTAATAGAGTGTAACAGTGAATGCTGGCAATCAGATGTCTTTTCTGTAGAAAGTTTTGAGGTTTTTAGGCTCAGAATTCAGCTCTCCTCTTCAAATTTCCTTTCTTTCCCCTCACTTTCTTTTTGATTAAAGAGCCAGTATAGTAAATATAATTTAGTAGCATCTATAAACACATTTCACAACAGTAAATCTAAAAAAATACCCAAACCACAAATTCTTCAAGAAGGTGTATCTCAGGAGTGACATTTAATTGACAGGCTGACAAAATAAACCATGCTTTTTCATACAACTGTCAGTCACTACATAATTGAACAACATTCAGGGGGATTACAAAAAATAATCGTTTTCTTCTACTTGTTCTTCTACAATCATGACTGGATAGGTTAAGACAGTTATATTCTTGTCATTCCACCTTTATCTCTAGCATATACACTAGTTCATTCCTATTCTCTTTATTATGAAACATCAGAAAAGAGTAAAAGGCCAGTCAGTGACTTCAGGAACACGGAGTCTTACATTCCAAGGATTGGTGATGTTCAGAGCAGGGACTGATGCATGGCAGACACTGAAAACACTGCATTGACACTGTACAGTTAAATTTAGAGGCTCTTACAAGACAGAAGGGCTTTGTATTCTTGGAACCATTTGGTTTAATTGTAGTGGTGCCTTTTAAAGAAGAACCTTTCAGCACAAAACTTACAGGAATATAAACAAATGATGGACTTAAGGGCAAACCATCCACATTTTATAGAAACTACATCAGGAACATGTCTGCTAAGTGTTTCAGGAGGAAGCACACTAGGACTGGGACCTGGTTACAGAGCAGCAACCTCAGCCCCAAAGGACATGGCCTTACAGTTACAGGTTTGCACACACAGCACAGACCCACAAGGAGCCAGGAAACAGCACCGCTGAACAGCTGTTTGAAACAAGATGCTCAGCTTTGCACAGGAATCATGGTATCCAGCCTTCTTCTGCTAGGATGTGCATAATCTAGGTTGGTCTTGGGTTTTAAAAACACAAAACCTCTGATCAATCCAGTGCTGTCAAACTAATTCTGTCTATGACAAGTAGTTACTCAGGGACAAACCCTTCTCTGCTGGGTTTATGTCCAAGCATAAGCAAGCAAGAGTTTTCAGAGCAGAACCTGTGGACTAGGACCACTGTTAACCTGACGAGAGATGTGGTTTGGAAATCCTACTGAAGCTCATCAAGGTCTTGGTACTCACTATCAGGCCGTAAAGGGGACTTTGGTCCCATGGAAAGGTAAGTGCCCGATCAAACTAATTTTAAAAGATTTTAGAAGCACATAGTTTTCAAATGTGTATGCCTCACATGGTAACCACGTTCTAAAGTTTAGTCTGTTTGTCTTCAAATATGATTAAATGCTTAAGGTCTGTCTGATTTCAAACATAAATGTAAACACATACTTTATTGTTCTGGGACCCTCTGTGGCTGAGTGCTGACAAGGTGGTGAGCAGAGGAGTTATGTTAGAGGAGAGAAATAGATGGTAAATTTCTGAAACGAAACTGAAACAAGAGCAAAAGCAATGGATTGAGTTACATCTCTGCCATTAGTGGCTGGATAAAGAGCCCTACAGTCCCAAACACACAAAGGATTATAAACACCCAGAGAAATACTCTGTCTATCACCATAGCTACGTATTTCCAATCATCTTCCACCTGCAAGAGAATAAAAAAAGAGAAGGATAAATTACATGTAATGTCACATACAAATGTGAGTTGACATTGTGCCATAGAAATGCCCCTTGTGCTTTTGAATGTGAGGAAGAACACACATGCAAGTCAGGAATGTTGCTTGTCATGTTTATAGTTGCTGCAGTTTTCAAATCTCTTCAGAGAGGGCTGATTTCCTAATGGTGTTTTACCACTTTTGGCTGAGAACATATAACACTGTCCTTGTTTGCTGAATTATTCTAAATATTTGAATCTGAGGGCAGCCCATCCAGGGCTGTGATGCTGATATTAACAAATAAGACCTGATCATGGATGCAGAGTGGAGTGGTTTAACAGCAGGCGCAGACATCATGGCTACACATTACTAAACCCTGTTGAAGGATTCATCCTGACAGCCCGCACAAGACAGAGTTTGCTATTCTGGTCTGATTTGAAACACTGTCTCCCCAATCAAGCCCCACTGATTTCAGGAAACTGGACACATGGACTATGGCAAAGCAAAGGTTCCAACTGAGCAAATGTCTTGTGCTAAGCAGGACAGAGTGGATTTTGTATGGCTGAGAGACAGACCTTAGAACAACATTCAGTGAAGTTGCTGTCCTTTAAACCATACCTTTAAACGTGTACTGCACAGGAAACACTGCCTCGAAATGTTCACTCATATAAACTAGTGATTAGTTAAGAGCTCTCTGCTGAGGAATCTTCCACTTGTTTTCCCAACTTGATTATATTTTGTTCCAAGAAAATATTAGATTTAGGATTTTGATTGTGTTTAGGGTGAGGAATTCAGCAGCGGATATTGGGGAGAATAAGCAAAATTTAATAGGGTAGTGTGAAGTTGCAAACTGTGATAATGGCAACTCAGCCCAGGTGGGAAACAGACAAATAAGGTAAGACTTTTCAAGTTAGATAGTATTTTGTTTAATTCTATCTAACCTCCCAGGGCTACTGAGAGGATAGTTGTAATAGTCATTAGTGTAGGGTTGAGTGATAGGGATGTTATGAAAAAGAGGGCGGTCATGATAATAACATGACCATGGAGAGGAACATGCTGGTAGTTAGGGAGGAACCTTGGAGGACTTCTGAAAATCAGAAATGGAAGCTGTACTTTTCATGAAAGGACATGCAGGAAGAACTCCCAACAGCTGTAAATGTTTCTACGATTTTTAAAGGGCTTTTATTTATATAAGACTAGTACATAATACCACCCATATTGCTTTGTGTATCTGGCTGAAGCCGAAGCAGCCTCTAGAATAGTTTTTCTCAGTGCTTGCCTGAGAACAAATCCTGTTTTTTCCCTGAAAAGAGGATTTTTGTAAATGAAAAATCATGCTTCCCATCTCCAGTATGTTCTGAAAGGTAAGATACAAAGCTGCTCATGAACACAGTGGACTAAGAATAAAATTTCATGTGTCAGGAGAGATTTGCAAAATGCAAACCAGCAAAACTAGCACAGGAGGACTTCTCCTGAACTGTATAATCAAGACAGCAAGTTATTTGGATGACTGCATGCAAAACTTATTTTGGGAGGAGCATCAGAGAAAACAGCTGAATCAGTACATCGGTATGTTTTATGCAGCTGGTGTGATAATGAAAGCAGGGCTGAAATGTTTGGTTTAAGCAAAGCACTAAGGCCATAGGTACTAAGCAGGGCTCAGCTTAATCCCCATCCTCCTCCACGGTGATAGAGTCCTGTCTTTTGCTTCAGGCTGGCATGTACTATATGCTCACTCTATGAATTCAGCTTAACTCTACTCCTTTATTCAGAAATCTATAGATTTTGCTTTCAGATTAAAATTTTCTGTAGGGCATAAATAAAGGGGGAATTATGGTGATCTTTAGGTTTTTCGAAGTTGTATGAATTTCAACAAAATATTCTGATAGAAAGCAGGCATTCCAACATTTCCCTTATAAAGTTTTTGTGACTTTCAATATAAATACAGCAGTATTTAGTTTTAAAATGGATTTAACCATCATAGAACATCTAAAAAAACTTCAAAACCAAAACCAAAAATTCCATGACAGATCAAAGATATATGTTTCATTAGGTTCACTTCTAAAAATGTCTTGAAGTGTCAGAGAATTTCTGCTCCTTGTGAGTTCTTGGTGTCAGAAAATACTTTTGTGGCTTTTTTAGTTGCTTGTGTTCACACATGAAGATGTGGCAACAGTATCCTTTAAATTCCAATATGCACCATTTTCTAAGACAGCAATCCCAAATAGGAAAAAAAATTATGACTTCACACGAGCAAGTGGTCTTCTTCCCCAGCAACTTATCTTACTGCTTCTTTACCTTTAGGATTTCCTTCTTAAACCACATCCAGCCTTCATGGATTCCTTTGACCTTCAGGCTTCACTCCAAAGGGAGCCTGGCAATCGATTTCCTAAACAGGACAAAGCCTAGCTGCTGGAGATCTAGTTCTGCTGGCACCCCTCATAACTTTACCCCAAATTGAAAACTCTACCACTCTGTGGTTGCTGTGCCAATGGCCTCCAGCTGTCACATCTCCCACTAGCCCTTCTCTGCTCACAAACAATGAGGCCAGTGGGGCACCTTCCCTGGTTGGCTTGCTTCCTGTGTCAGGAAATTATCTTCCACACACTCCATAAACCTCCTAGACTGATTCTTCTCTGCTTAGAAGTGTTACACTTCCAGCAGCTTCCTGGCAAGTTGAAGTCCCTCATGAAAACAAGGGCTGGTGATCATGATACTTCTTCCAGCCTACTGTACCCATCATCCATCATATCCTCCATCATCTGCCTGTTCATCCTGCCTAGGTGGTCTCTAACAGACTCCTACCAGTGTTCTGCTAATCTAGTCCCTGATCTTTACACAGGCCCTCCACCTTGTCATCACCAATTATTTCAATACAATCAAAACAAGCCCTAATGGGATGGTTTCTCCCTTACCTCTTTGGTTTCATTTTGAGATCTCATGTTCTCTGCAATGAACTGGACATTGCTAATGACATCCTTCACCTCTGGGGAGTACTCCATGTGCTCTGCCATCCATTTCAGTGACTGATGGCTCAGCTGTCTTTTGGTAGTAGAGAGTTCAGTTGCCTTATCACAGTGACTGCAGCGCTTCTCCTTGTGCAATTTGGTGTCTTTGTGTTTGCTGTGCTTTGACTTTCCCAACTTACTGTCTGATATTTTCTTGTTTTTTCTGGAAGTGGTTTTTTTCAGCTGTTCTAGTGGCCTCTGCATCAACAGGACTTTGGGGAGCAGGCTAAGAAAGACAGTTTTTACCCATTTGGGCATTGTGTGTGTCGTTGGAGTCCTGTAATGTATATTGAGGACAAACACTGTGATAACAATTGACAGAGTCACAAATATCATTGTGAAGAGTAAATATTCACCAACTAGGGGAATTACTAAAGAGGTGGATGGGATTGTTTCTGTGATCACCAGTAAAAATACAGTCAAAGAAAGAAGCACAGAGATGCAAAGAGTAACTTTCTCTCCACAGTCAGATGGCAGGTAAAAAACTAACACAGTCAGGAAGGAGATGAAAAGACAGGGAATGATCAGATTTATGGTGTAGAACATTGGCAGCCTTCGAATATAAAAGGAATATGTTATGTCTGTGTAGATCTCTTCACAGCAGTTATATTTGATATCATGTTTGTAGCCAGAAGCATCAACTATTTCCCATTCACTATTTTCCCAAAAGTCATTCATATCTACTTTGGATCCAATGATCAGAAGATCAATTTTGGCTTTGTCATAGGTCCATGAGCCAAATTTGAGTGAACAGTTCTGATGATCAAATGGGAAAAAGGTAATATCCATTGGACAGGAGCTTTTAAAAATAGCTGGTGGGGTCCAGGTGATCATTCCATCGTAGCGAAGGAGCGCTTTGGTCTTGCCTTCAACTTGAAAATCTCCCACAGCACTGGAAAGACAAATTAGGCAAAGACAAAACACTTACCATGAAAGTAAAATGTAATGGGTGATTTCATAGGTGCTGCAAGGGGATATTTTTGAGAGAAAGGTTTAAAAGAATCAGTAAAATGGGTAAAATGAATCATCATACTTATTATACAAGACAATATCTGGTTTCCAAATTTTATCTGCTGGTACCCGAACAAATTCAATGCCATCATATTGTCTGGGATCCCATCGTAGTTTGTAGTCATTCCAAATCTGGAAGAAGAATGGATAAATATTATAGAACCTTAAATTATCAACAAATATCTGTTTCTCAGATCTTCCTGTAAAATGACAGACTGTGATAAAGGGTAGCATGTGGAGAAGGGGACAATGTTCCAAAAGACAGCAAGGCCATGACCTGGACGAACACTGGATGTGTGTGAATACTGCTGCCACTGACTTCTGTGATGGGATGGGGTGCCAATTGCTATGAACTGCTGGCATGCTGAGATCTCCTCTCTCTTGTGACATCAGCAGGGAGCCTTGTCTGTGAAAGGTTACCCCCCACTGCTGAGAGAAAATAGGGGCCTTGCTGCAGCACCCCACAGGTGAGAAGAGGACAGAACCCTATGTTTGGCCCGCCTGCACACGAACAGGCAGCTGCTGCCAGAAGATAGTATTGGTTCCACAGGAGTACTGAAGTACCAGGTCAGGGCAGCAAGGGATGTACAGCAGCTCCCTTGCATTGCTGTCTATTGCTCTATCATGGGGCCATGCCCCATGGTCTCTCACCTATCGTAAGTACAGTATCTTTTACAGATTGTGTGGACCACAATCAGTGCCTGAAAAAAATGGTGGAAGTTAGCTATATTTTCTCAGCAGTTTAGGTCCTCTAAGGATCCTTATCTATGTAAAACCACTAAAACTATCAGTAATAATGGAGGCATGTTCTTTTTCCTAATAAATATTTTGGTGAGGATGACCTGGCACTACAGAGCTGCATATTTAATCACCCTTTGAGGAGTACATCCAGCTAGATTTTTCAGAAGAAAACAAATCATCATGAAGCTGGAGAAGAATGTATCCCACAGGAAAGAAAGAAGACGTAACTTCTAGGTAAAAAGAACAAAGAAATTACTTTTTCAATTGTGGAGCTTCTCCTTATTAATTTTTAAAAATCCTTGTTATAACCCAAAAACTTAACTTATAGATGTAACTTACAAGTAAAACACATTTTATCATTTTGATGCAAAATGCATGAGAAATGCAACACAGTCACTTACGTGTCTTAGCCACAAATTTGTTTCCATAATTTGATTGACCTCATCCTATAAAGAAACACAGGCATAAATCATTATAGCATCCAGAGATGGCTAAAAACATAGCCCATAAAACTGGAAAATAGGATTTCACATTCACTGATAGCAGATTTTTTCTAGCATCTTTCAAGAGGTTTACACATTGTACACTGTTGTGTACAACCCTACTGAAAAAATTTAATAAAACTTTACTGAAAAATCATGCTCCATAAATATCAGATACACAGAAAGCTGCACTGTTTTGCCAGGCATTTGAGTATCTGGAGAGTACATAACCTAGAATTGCTCTGACCTGTACCAGAGGAATAAGGTTCTTCTTGTGGCTGTGTATTTTGTTGGATTCAGTGCTTAAAAAGTGCTGATTACACAGTACAGAACTGGTTGTGATTCAAGGAAAATGGCATGTGTATCACAGTGTTTTGAATTTCTGTGCAAACCTCTAGAGCAGATGCACTTGACCAGCACTAAATTAGGTAACTGTTATACAGAGACCTTATTTTTGCAGTCACTTATTGGAATTGACAATCAGTCATGAATCAGAAAGGTGACGTTTTACTTCTCCACATTGCCTCTGTCCTGCCCAGCATGTTTGCCCCACACCTGTTTGCATTCCAAAACACGCAACATTCATTCATCCCCACCTCCATGCCTTACAGCACCACTCTTCCACTTGCCACACTTTCCCCTTTACGTCATTTTGAAACAAATAGATTGGAAAAAAAAACCCAAAAAACCAACACATGCAAAAAAGGAGATTTTTTTCCCCTCAGGACTACTGGGAAATGACAGTAGTCCCACAGGTCACATGCTACACACAACATGGACACACCAGGTGTCTCTGGAGTGGGCTATCCCTGTGAAGAGTGGGTTTGAACATCCAGTACTTCTGCCCTGGACTCTGGAGGCTGCTACTTGAAGCAGAAGGTTTGATGCTACGGAGTAAGGAAATTAATCTGTGTCATTCAAACCACTTGTTCAAGCAACTGGAACAACTCAACTAACTGAGAGAACAGCAAAGGTCTCAGCATGTGCACTTAGATACACATGAAATGAAAGGTAAGAGAGTTGTGGGTGTGTGCAGCCATCACAATCACATCTCCGGCTTCAGTGATTTGCATGTGTTTACAACCATCCCCAAAGCTCAGCAATGTTCTGTAGTGAGTCTTACCACATTTGTAAGCTGGGTAATGGCCAGTTCAAAATACACTGTTACAGGATCAGACACATTTTCCACCGGCCTAATGAACTGGTTGTACTGGGAGAAGAGTTTGTGAAATAGCCGTTCCTCTGATTCACAGGCTGTGGTATCTGTATTGGTAAAGATAAAGAACAGCTAAGCCAGAGGTAAGAAGAAGGGGAAAAGGGCGCTGGAAAACATACTAGTTTGTGTTATATTTCTGGATCATGTGCTTGTGACCATGTTTAAAGCCACCATAGCACAGAGAGGAGAGGTTGCCAGAATGCTGTCAGTTGAAAGCATCCTCCTGCAGAATGTTGGTGCTCCTTGTTTCCTCAAATAGTAAGGTAATGGCTACAGTGGTTGTGTCCCCTAAGCTGGATTTAGCCTTTGAGCCTCCATTTGGCCCACCCTGGTATCACACAAAAGTAGAATAAGGTGGTGTGAAATATGAGAAGTAGAAATGTGACAGATTTAATCTTTGTGAGTCTTCATGGTAAAACAAGGTGTTTATGAAAAGCATAGCTACTTAGGAATTAAAAGCTCAAGGCTACAAACTACTCAAATCAAAATCTCTATCAGGTGATTAGTAGACAGCAATGATGCCTCCTAATCTTAAACATTATAGCTGCATTTTATCCTCAAAATTGATATTTCCACTCATTAGATAGCACAATTTTTCTTTGCAGAAAGTTCATTTATTAAGTTCTATGGACAAGAAAACAGTGGAAATATTAACATTTCTTACAGAATAGCACACATCTATGTAATACAGAACTGTTCTTTGGGAACAAGCAGATCACAGCTGTAACCCCTCATTAATGAAGAACAAACCAGATGGCTTAGAAGAAACAAGGTATGTGACAGGCATTGAGCTGACTCACTGCAGAGTTAAGAAGAATGCTCCTAACCTGTTACACATAGTCTAAACTTGAAACAGTTATTTTCACAGTGGTAAAGGCTATACACTTTGATTTCAAAAGGAAAATATTAAATTTTATTTGCTCTGGTAACATCAGATCAGAAGAACAATTTTCTTGAATAACTTTGCTATAACAATACATTACGGTACTTCACCACCTAAAATAGAAATACTTTATAAGGCCAAGATTTAGAATTCCTTTCTCATGCTGTACACAGCTGTGTTACTAAAACTATATGATGATCCTAAAAATATTACTGATACAACTGAGAAAACATTGTTTCCAGACTCATTGTCGTAAGTTTTTTGCATTAGTCTCAGACTGCACTAGAACACATCAGACAAGCAACCATGATAGGCCTTTATGATTGCAAATATTAAACCTAGAAGAGGTTTGTGCTAGGTAGCATGGTCTCTGGCACAGCACAGGACATAAATTTACAATTTACATATCCTTCAGTGAACACAAGGGCCTGTGGATGTGCAGGGAGACATTTGGTCTCAGTACGCTGCACTTTCATGATTTTACTCTCCTTCCCCTGCTGTTGAAAAAGACATTTCACCTCTAAGGTGATACAAAGCATCCTGAAATTTCAGGGGATTATCATTACTGCAAGATAAAATGTTGGCTACTGGTCACTTCCATGTATGGAAAGAAAGTAAAATTCAAAAACTTGATGTTTTATTTCATCGTTTCAGCATCATTCAGAGAAGACACATGGATGTCTATAAAGTTTGGATGCATTTATATTACGTATTGTTCCATTCAAAAAAGAACTAAAAAAATTCTTTTCAAATTTCATCATTACCACCCATAGCATTGTGATTAGAAGTACACTACTGTGGGAACATGAAGTCTAATGACTAAAGTAAATGCATCTAAAATCATGTTTCATTTGAGATTTTTCCACTTGCTTCTTAATAGACACATGCTTTAAAATAAAGTAACAAAACCAAGTATTTAGGTCTTATCTCATGGTGCTGCTTTAAGATAATTTCTTATGCTTTGCTAAGACAAGCACTATATTTAATACATATCTTGATCATCCACAGAAGTGAGACGTTCAAAATAAATGTGTCCTAAAAGCAAAAAATCCTACTAAACTCAGTGAGAGTTGTGAACAGAAATGACTGTGGCATATTTAAAACACAGATCATAAACAACAGTGAAGAACAATAGATTAAGTTCTCACTTTTGAAAGTGTGAGTACTGACCACACACATCCATAGCCTGCATTATTTAAATATTTGCAAATTCAAGCACCAAATGAAATTACTAGGACCTCTAATCCATTTCTATTGTTTTCTAGAAACAGTTCTTCATTAGTTATCAAACAAAAATGAAGAGTTTTACGTTGTAAATCTAGTAATGCTTTAGCTCTTTTCAAATACTGTTGAAATGTTAAAGATTTCAGGTTAGAAATAGCTGGTGGAAGCTTTACATTGAGTTTATTCAAGAAAATAGAAGCAGAGACAGTAACTAGAAAGTATTCTAGAAACTGGTATCAAAGAGAGCCTACCTTTAATCAAGGGTGCGAACACGAATGCCCACACACAGAAAGCAGGGCAACATAGCCACGTCTCAGGATGCATTGCTAGCAGCAGAATAGAACTTCCTTTTCAGAACAGAGGTTTGAGGGGAGAAATAAGATGCAAGAAGACATATAAACCTCCTGATGGTAAATAGGCTGTTGAAGGATGGATTTCTGTTTTGCATGTGCAGCAAACTCTGCAGCCTGCTGAGCAGAGCAAAGCCTTGCAGAGTTTCTTTCACTACCACTAGGCAAGGAGAGCTTATGCCGTGCAGAGCAGAGGGAGTCAGGCAGCATCCTATCAGGTGGCTTCACATCTCCAGTCACCCGCACCCCTGCCTCGGGGAATGTGTAAGAGCGCAGGAGAGAGAGGGAAGGCAAGACACAGGACAGCCATCATGGAGCAGGGGGAGCATTCACTCAGCTCTTCACCCAAGGGTTAACAACTCTCATCATGCTAAAGCAGCTGCTTTAGTTATTGTCCAGTAATTACCTGAGTGAGTCACTCAGAATAGGCAGAGGTGAAAGAGCTTCAGTTTCTTAGCTGAGGACTGATTCTTCAGGTGATAGGAATGGAAGTTATATGGTTTTAACACGTCTACCAGAAGCCATACAAACCTTGAAATAAGCACAGCATCAAGTGATAGAATTGCTTGATAGTATTCTCAGTGAATGAATCCAAGACAAATAGACTTATTATTGCCATCTGACAGGAGCAACAAAGCATGCTAAGTTCTTTCCTGACAGTCAAATCAGCTTACAACATCAATTCTTCTAACTTTTTTTTGCCTTGTGTGTGCAGTCTCCTGTACCAGTATGCTAGTGTGGAAATGGAGGAGCAGAATAAAGAAAAAAACCCACCAGGTACTGTTACAGGCCAAGTTCTCTGCAACAGGGTGTTATTTTTGATCACAGAATTTTAAAAAAAACTGATCTCATGATCCTTTAGCAGTTGATGCATGCTCCCTCCTCAGGTGTTCAGTACGCATGTCCTTGCAACAGGAATGCCTGAAAAGAATCTGTAGGAAAAGGATCTGAGAAACTGAGGGTCCTGTTTAGCTGCAGTGGGGTGGAAGGCACCACAGGGTACTTGGTACCATCCGGTCCCCAAGAAAGCAGCTCAGACAGGGACTCTGCTTTATGTGTGCTCAATCCAGCATGAACAAGTCCGAGTGACTGCATGAATGATTTGATCAAAACAGAAATGCTGCTGCATTTTCAGGCACTGATGTCATTGTGTAAGTGTAGAGAGAAGAAAAAAAAAGCCAGAAAATGAAAAAAGGATGCCCTTCATACTACAAAATGCAGAGGCAAAGCTGCAATGTAGAATAAGAAAGTAATTTGTCATTTATACAAATTGTTAAAGTATGGATAGGATGGAAGAGGACAGTCTGGAAGAAAAAGACTTAGGAATGAGTTGACTGTATAAGGAAAATCCCTGAAGTGGGCCAAGGTGCCAATGACAAGTTTTGAGGGATGAAAAGTAAATCTTGAAGGATTACAGGCACCAGCCTTACTCCAGAGCTCACTAGAGAGATGGTGCCTTCTGCACAGAGATGAGAAAGCAAAAGAAACAAAACTGTGAGTATTTGGAAGTCTGGGAGTCATTTTACCCTCTCAAAAGCAGCAGTGTAAATGTAGACCACAAGGCATGGCTATGAGGCTTCTCTAAACTGAAGTTAGATATGAATTCTCCTTACAAATAATTTTAAGATGAAAATGTGGGTTTCAGCATGGTGATTTTTCTTTTAAATTTCCATTTTGGCAACATTTTCCTGGGAGAAAAGTAAAAACCACAAAAAAAATCTGCTTTATGCCAGATTTTCCCAAGATGCAATGTTTATTAGAATGGTGTTAACATAAACTTGTTGTTTCCTCACCTTACCAAATGAAGTTCATGCTTTCTTCTTGAGCTGATGTGGCTGTGGTGCCCTTGGCTAACAGAGTTTCACAGCCATACCGCATCAAAGGACGCCTGTGGCTGGCTGCAGTCATGGCATATGTACTCCTGTTAAAGTCCAGCCCTTCTAGAAGGATGACATACGATAAGATAGTCAGATATGATTTGAAAAAAAATTCACCCCAGCTTAAAATGCTTTGACATTTTCAAACTTTTTGTTCTTTCAAAAAATGTACCAGGCCAGGGAATCAGGCGGTAGAAGTTACCAGATCTGCACATGCATGTCTGCAGACTGAAAGGTCTTCAGAGGTGAGGGCAATGAGTGTGCTTCCCCTCCAGAGAGACGGAGAGCAAGGCCAGCTGGCAAAGATGATCCTTATTGCCACACTTGCAGGAAAGAAGTCCTTTGTTATGGGGAGCAAGGAACTGGGGAAGGAGGCTGAATTTGGAGGCAGTACGAGTCATTCAGTTAGCAGATGGCAGGAGGGATTGTGCTACTGAGACCCTGCTAGAGTGGGTGCTACCTTTGGGAAAGTCTGAAGAGGAAGGCAAAGTTCAAACTGAGCTGAAGTGGCTGATGAGTCATCCAGATGGAGAATGCAGAGAGACCAGCTGAGCTACTGCCCCAGCACAAGGATGCCAGCTGGAAGCAGAGCAAAAAGTTGTGAATCATTGCTGCTTTGGAAGGTACCTAGTTTAATCTAATATGAACTGGCCAAAAGAGGTGTCAAAATGGCTCAAAAAGAAAACATATATTCACAGGCTTTCATCTTTCTTTCGCCCTCTAAATGTGGGAGAAGAGGCTGATTTAGTCCTTTCACATGTACTTTTACCCTCCAAGCATATATTCACCCAGGAGAAAAACTCTGGTTTCTTTTCTTCAGGTAAAGTGGCTCAGGAAAAAGAGGGCAAGCTACTTGAAGGGAAGCACAAAATGTGCCCACCAGAAAGGTTTCTAGCACATAGATGCACTCCACAACTGGAGCTTGATGTTGTAAAAGCTGCATGGTATTGATAGTGAAAAAAAACCAAGAGGACCCATTTGAAGGGTTGCCTATGCACCCAGGAGCTGAAGGCATGCACCCTGCTGTTATGTGCAATCTTACTGACAGATCATTTGGAGTCAGGCTCAGGTTTGAATGACTGATTTCCTCCTCTAGAGTCAAGCAGTCCTTTGTTGAAGAGCTGTATCTGAATTGTTTATAGGATTTGACAATGCAGTGTCTTAACCGGCAGTGGGACAGTTAGAAACAGCTCTGTGACAAACACCTTCTCAATCATGAGACACTCAGGTCCTGATCATCTAATGAGAAGCCCCTGCATCCGTTGGAGAAGTTCACAGTCTGTCAACTCTTTGCTAACTACCACTAGCCAAGTGACTTTGCACTAGGGGCACTTTTCACCCTTTGCTGCTATGGAAGCACTGGGGGGATCTGAGCTGGTTTCTTGCTCAGGGCCACCTAAACATTTGCTTGTGGTGCCTGCCCTGAGACTGCTGAGTGGGAGCCCAGCAGCATTTAATTTTATGTCAACTCTGCTACTTACTGGTTCTGCAAGCAGACAGCTACTAAGGAATCAACCAACTCTCCTAGAGCTTGGTCCTCTTCACATATTCACACACAGTGCTTCCTTGAGCATGGGACACCTTCTGCTAGTGAAAAGGGACACCAGCAGAAGGAAACTGTAATGGAATACTGAAAGAATCAGTCAAGTCCTGCCATCTGACTGACAGTACTGTAGTCAGCCTTGGATAGCTTGTGCATTAGCTAAATTAAGGTAAACAGGAAACTCACTAAAGCTCACAGTGTGGAGATTTCTGAGAATGGGAGATAGTTAAATTGGGGAGGCAATTGAAGGAAAATCTCTAAAGGCTGGAACATGAAGCTCCTTAGGTTCTGAGCGATGTCAGAATAGTTTAGTTTAAAAAGTTTATATGGACTAGTGCTTTTTCCATGTCTGTGCTGCATGGGCAATTCATCAGCATAATGAAACTGATATTTTACCTTTAAATGCTGTGTTCTAATTCATGGCATTTGGATACCATCACGTTCCAGATCTTTCAAGACAGTTGACTGTAGAAATAAAGCAGATCAGTCAAGGCTTTGCATTAAGCAGGGAGAAAGAGACCACCTGCGACAACCCTCTGAAGGAAGTGTTTGATCTCAGCAAGCACTGGGCTCAAAGTAGGACTCCCCAAGAGACATTTTTCACACAAGTAGATGGGCAAAAGGGTCACAAAGATTTACACCTTCTGGAGGCAAAATCAGAATTCTATTCTTTTGTGTTTTCAGAGTTATCCTTCACTAACAAGTGTGCATCTATTATGAAGACAGAAAAAAATCTATGTTCTCCCATCTGACATCACCCAGACACTTTCTCAGCTGTTTTTCTTGGTTAGTCCTGCTCTGTTTCTGAACTGCATTCTCCCAGTCCTATCCCTTCTCTCCCACTTCACTAGGCAAATGATTTTCTGATGGGCTCTTGGTCTATGCTCCTCTCGTTTCCCTCACACAGTATCATTTCCTACAGCTTCATAGAAGCAATACTGACAGCAGCTGTACCTGCCTCATATGTGACAACTGCAGTCTCATACAGGTAAAATATTGCTGTTAATCTGTGTTAGCCCTGCTGCTGTTGGGATCCACTGTTTTGTTTCAACTTCTGGTATTACTACAATAAATCAGGCTAATAAAGCATTCATCAGAAAAATATTAGGAATCCAGCTATCACTGCCTTGTTGGAAGCCATTCAACTACCACATAAGCCCCTCAAGGACACTATCCTTTGCTAAAGCGTTATTACAGTCAAGCTTGCCTAGTGTCACACGCTGAGCTGTATGTTCACACACCCTGCAGCAAAAACTAGATCTCACTTGTGTAATTCCTGGCCTTTGGCCTCTCTCCTGCTCTGGGACCTTATATGCCAACAATGTTTGCTCTCTGACCCACCAGACACTGACCAGTGACTTCCAGTGTGCAGGAGATGTGAAGCATGAGTGAAGACAGAACTTCAATGGCTACTGTATGCAGAATACTGTGCTCATGCTTCAGGATCTTTTAATTTAAAGTCTTTTCGGTTTTTTTTCAGTAGTCAGATTTTAGATGATGTGTGGGAAGAGGCCTTGAAGCTTGCGTTGATTAGGGCATTTCCACAAACCGAGCACAGGATTTCTTCAGTTCAGTAACTTGCTTTGCAATGAAATCCTTTCTTAATTTTTCTTTTCTATTAAAGAGATTGAACCACAGCATCTCTATGAGTCTGCCCCTGCTGCCCCAGCTATGAAGTGGGCAGTCAGTAAGTCAGGCAGTCAATATGCACGGAGTAGCCAAGCACAAGAACGGGAATGCCTATTCCCCTGATCCTGTCTGCTAAGCAGATTCAGTAATCAGAGTAATACACAAAGATTCATCTTTTATAAGCTAAAGCGTCACTGGTAGCAACATCCCCAAAGCACCATCCATTATACTAACAGCATCATTTATTTTTACCCTCACTGATCTTCAACTCTTTTTGTAACTTGATGAAGATTATATAGGCTGAAAAAACCTCATCCATTTCAAGGAACTAAACTTCAAACCAATCACCTCTGTTCAGCTTTTTAGAAATTCTCTACTAAAGCACACAGTTCACAGGAGTAGGTTTTGAACATGTAATATATGTTTCTATACTTCCCTAATGTAAATACCTTTCTTTGCTGCAAGCATACTTTGACGCTGTAGGGAGGGTGCATTGGATATTTATGTACCCTCTTTTGAGCTCCTCGCCATAGATACCATTTTCTCCTCAATCCCAAAATGGGATCAACTCTAAAGAGCTATAACAGAGAGAGGCTGGCAGAAATCTCTAGCTTTATGCACACAGTTGTGCTAGAAGACCACACAAGCTTGAATAGAATCTTGTGGAAGCCACCAAATTCTATACTGACATATGCATAGCCTCTAGGGATGCTAGTATAGCCAACATTTTATTTCTAAGACATTTAGCATTTCTTAAGTAGGAAAATAACCAAATCAAGCAGAAGTGTAAATACAAATGCTTAAAGGGATGCTATTGATGCCTTGAGAAGGCTGACCTAGAACAGAGACTAGACAGAGTTAAGAATAAAGTAGGTATTTATTGAAAGGCCTTAAAGGATACACCTTGGGCAGTACAAGAGCCTAACCAGGGCTACACTCAGGGACCTAAAACCGGTCACAAAAATGGACAACTGGTCATGAAGTCTCACATTTTTGTAAGTCTTGGTCCATCTGCATATTGAGGTTAATTGTCCAGTCACTGCTTCAGGTTATGAAGTCCCACCCTTCTTGTTTTCTCTCTTCAGTCCACCGTTGTTTATGCTTTTGGAACTGAAACTTGTAATGATTGTCCTTGCCATCAAGCCAGAAAAGGAATTGTTTTGTCTACCTCCTCTGTGAAGAGAGCTCACTAACAATATGAAGCCCACAACTATACACATAGGGAAAAATATGAAAGCTTAAACTTAAGCACATCGCTATGAGGTAATACTATAATACTATATAATACTATAATAAATAATCTTGAAAATGTTGGATACAGTGACTGTGGATGGGGGGGTCTCCTCATGTCCTTTTCCTGTAGTGAAAGTGTAGTGAGGATAATGGATGTAGCAGCAATATTGTTAGGGAAAATACAATAGCAATGAGTGTGGTACATGGAAAGAATAGGGATCTTTAACAAAAGGTACAGGGCCAGACTGAGCTAGTGAATGATGGGAATACGATTGTAGTAAAGAGCTCTAGACTGAATGTCTGAAGCTGCCTAACCTAAAAGGGACTAGGATGCAAATGCCCAGTTTTAGCCTGTATGAAATAACAAACCATTGGAAAGAGCAAGTAACTTAAGCATCATGTGAATAGAGCACACTTAACAGTGCTCTTGTTTATCTGACAGTTCAGGCTGTGATCATACCCTGGCTGAATAACTACTCTGAGGCTGTGTTCTAGTGGACTGAGATTTAACCTTAACAACATTTTAGCAAATCTGTGGGTGTGTTCTAAAGAAATAATAAAATCCATGGAGAACTTGGTGGTTGGGGAAAGAAAAAAATGAGGAGGGGGGGAAGAGTCTTTACTTTGTGTGGAAAAAATCCAACATTTGAAAAAGAAGAACCATAGTTGTCATTAGAGAAATGGGCTGGTCAATGAGCTGGAGGAGTGATGGAACCTTATTTTTGTATATGCATCTTTTCCCTCCAAACTTCCAGTATCTCAACAGCTCTTGCTCAGTTTTAGATCCCTAAGGAGTACAAAGCAATATGTGTAGAAGCTAGGCAGGAGCTATATGTATGTATGGTGATTAGTGAACTAATATATATATGCTGACTAACCATGTGACTTCTACCAGATGAAATATATAGTCTCTCTGTTGTTTCTTCAGATGGGACAAATCTCATTTGAGTTGTTCCCTTAATGCAGTTTTTGACTCACAACAAATTTACAGAAACTTTATTTGTTTTAAAATTTGTTAAAAATTGACCTTTGGAAGGGTCAGCAAGTAGACAGAAAAATATGTGGTGAAAAAATATTGTTTGAGCAGGAAGCAGGGGTGGAATAAAGAACAGTTCTATTCTTGCTTTACTCATTAACAACATATATAGAAAACAAAACCATCAGACGGGAAATAAGTTAAATACAGTACCTGTCCTAATTTTTATCCAAAATCTGGAGTAGGAAGAACACCAGCTTGAAGACGAAGGATAAATCTTTTCAAAGAAGGTTTATCCCCTGGAATATTTTGGGCCCCAACATATCCAAGAGCAGCAGAAATAACAAATGTTTGACAGCATGGTGATAAACACTGTATCCATTTATATAATTAAATGTCAGATTCTACCTGGGATAAAAACCTCAGAAACACACCATGTCTAGACCAGGAAACTTGACATTCTTCTGTCACTACTCTTCTGTCAGAGGACAGAACTTAAGAGAAGCTACGGGGGAAGGGTTTGTCACGTTGGATAATGAAGTAAACCCGTTTACCTTGCTGATGATGGAGGAAAGCCTTAGCAATGTGTTGGTAATCTGAAAGTTGAGCTCACAGCAGGCACCCCATCCAGTAAAAAAAAACTGTACCGTTTGAGAGAATTTGTAAACATACAAGGTAAATAATCCAAGCCTGTAGGAATTCTGTTCATGTCTCAGATTTCCCCTGTATGAAACTAATTAATATTCCTTTGAAAATATCTATGGTACCTTGGACTGAAATCTGAAACACTTTCCCAGAGGATGAAAAGGTTGAAGGACACAGCTTCTACACATATCAAAAAGAGGTTGAAACCTTTGTTTGAAACTTCTCAGGACTTCAGCCCTTACTCTATATTTTGGAACATTGAAATGATCTACTAAGGTTTCTCTTAAAAATTCTTCATATCTAAATCTCCAACATTTCCCAGGACACTACCACGTTTTATGGACACTGCAAGGATGTTTGCACATGGCAAAAAGGACTCAATATGTTCAAGACATAGTCAAAATTTTGTGTGGGAACTTGCCTTATTAAATGCAAACAAATGGGAGAAAAACTGAATTGGGGCTGGGAGTTTAAGTAATCCTGTTCATTTCAGAGTCTGGGAGATGCTTTTATCCTTAGTGTCCTGTAGATTTTGAAGAAAAAGTCTTGTTTGGGATTATCTGTGCTTGGTTTTGTCAGTAGTGTCAATCCGTTGTGATTGGTGAGCTTGTTACTCTTATTAACTTAGCTTATTCCGTTTTTTGCTCCTGAAGTCTGTATCAGCACTTTGGAACAAGAAAAGTAGTAGTAAAAATGATTGTGTCTGACAGAACCCAGTATTTCCCTGTTCTCTGCCTGTTTTCCCAACCTATCCCAAAGGTTTCTGGAGTTCCTTAATGCCAGTGGGAAGTGAGGATGTAGTCATGTAATGGCTGGGCAGCCAAATTTCAGTGTCAAAAAAGTTCCGATGTCAAAAAGATTTACTTTGCAAGAGCTCTGCACAAACACACTGACAGGCAGACAATCTTCAGAGATGTCAATTTCTAAACTGGCATGAGAGGCAAGGCAAGGAGGAAAGCAGGAGCTCAGCGGTCACATGAACAACTGGAACAGTCAGCACTGAGCAATCAGGGGAGTTGACAAAAATTGAATATGAAAATGTGGGCTTCAATGCACTAACCACTTACAGATACTTTCTGGACAATCAGACATATTCACAATCATAACTTCATCTGAAAATAAACCTATTTTTCTGTTTTTCATCAGATTTCACTGGAAATTGGTCAGGGGGAACCCTTCTGGCAAAAATTATAGACACAAGTTCTTGAAAAATTTTAGAGCAAAATCAACAACAGAAACAGGCAGGAACTTAGTCAGTCAGAACTCAATAGTCCTGCAAAGATTCCATGTGGAACTGTGAAACTGTGTAAATGTTTTTCTTTAGACTCTGTGAAAACCAGTCATAGCACAAAGATTTAGAGCAGCACTGATATCAGATCCTTAACATGCAATAAAGCACATAAAGTGTGCTTGGATTTCCCACCAGCTGAGACTTTTGTCAGAATTCTTCACAAAGGACATCTTTCCCCTCCAGAAGGAACTGGTGCAATTCTCTGAAGAATTTTGATCTCTTTGAAAAAGAAAATTGTTATCTCAGTGCTAAAAATAAGTCTGTACTGTGCCATAGGACTTGTACTCAGATTGTGCCGACATGCCTTAGTAGTGCGGTTTTAAATAACCCCAAACTACTTACCTGAGCCATCCTACAGTTTTTAAGAAAATCATGCAGATTCTCACAAGAAATTTTAATTTCCTTTTAGGCAAATTGCAAAAAATTAACTAAAGGAGTATTTGACCAAACCTAAACTTCCCCAACAGAGCTTCTGGTGAGGGGAAGCATGCTATGACTGCAGTGACATACAAGACTCTCAGAAGAGCAAGCAGCCAAGTGACATCTCCCATGAAATCTCATCATGACATATCGCCTCTGCAAAATATTTCAACTGCCAGTTAATTTATATGAGGGACAGGGAGTGGACTCTTTTATCCTTAGAAAATGGTGCCATCCTTCTATAAGAAGAACCAGTCAGACAAAAAAACCATTTCCTTAGCAGAGAATAATTTTAATCCTTTTAAAAACTAATTTCTGAACCCCTTAACTCTCATCCTTCTTAACTCATGGCTCTCAAATGAAGTATGCTGAGGAAAAGACTGCTATGGGACTGACAGAATTTTAATCAGCAGCAGCATAAAGAACAAAGACACTGCAGTATAAGTGACCAAAGCTCCAGAGGTCCTGAAACACAATTTTTTAACCTTTCAGGGCTGGCTTAAGTTTGCATCTGGAAGGAGAGCACTTCAAGTCTGCCAAAGGAGACTAGCAGCCCATTCCAATTTAAATGGATAATGAATTAAGATCCAAACCTTCTGGTAATTCAGAAAGAAAAAAGTAACACCTCTTCCTCTGTTATGTAAAGAGAAATCCTGCTAAGAAAACAGTAATTTTGTAACTGAAGGCACAAATGGAAGCATTTAAATTAACAAGAGCTAAGTGGCAAGATTCTGCCTCTGGTAGGTCAGTGGACTCGTCCATCTCTCCTTATGGATAATTTTGAATTAGTGAAGGAGGCAGGAGGCCATCAGCAAAGTTGACTGACTCTTCTTTATATAGCAAAGCTTTATTTTTGTTCAATTACTGTCTGACAGCTACAGAGTTCCGTACACTTCATTTAATGCATGGCTTTGTGAACTTCATGCGTTCTGACATTTCTGGGACAGGCTAAGCCATCAATACCTCTTCTGCCTCTGGCCAAAAAGTGTAAGAGAAAGCCTGATGTCATTATGGTCAGAAACCATCTTTTCTTTTGTGCTCTGTCTGAAAAAGCTTTTGGAAGGAATATCAGCAACATCATAATTGGAATTGTGACTGAGAGAGGGAGAAGATGGAAAAATTAATTTAAAACATAATCTGCTTTAGTTACAGAAATATTGCCACTGGATATTATCCCGAAAGGCTGTGCCTAAAGGGGAAAGGCCTCAAGTTTTGTATACAGCCTTAGGATTAGACCAGGAGTGTTTGGTGATCTGATGCCAATGCACAGTCTTTGTGACAAAATTTTAGGTTTAGGCAGAGCTGAGATATTCCTGCCTTTGCTTCAGGCAGAAGTAGATCATCTGATTAATGGGGATTCATTCCATCTAGCTCTAGCTGTACAGAAATGAGGCATCCATTTCAAGGCTTTCTTTGCTATCAGTAGAAGATTTGCTGCTGCAGAGACTTCAAAGACATCTCAGAGCCTGTTCTGCAGGGACTAGCTAACTCTGCCTTCTGGACGGTTCAGGTTGGGCTAGCTAGATTCCATCCTTTTTACCCTCATTTTTTCACGTGGCACAAGAAGATAACTAAGTTTTGCATCTCAAATCTTCTCTAGGCTCTGAGAATGGCACAGAATCCATTCTCTGTATGCTTGTACCACCCAACACCCTCTAAAATTTGAAACGTAGGCAGTAACAAGAAAGATGTTCAGATGGATAATGATCAGGGTAGACTTACATGAATAATGAGAATAATATGCTTGATTTTATGGACAAAATTGGGTGACAGAAGTGAGGAAAAAAAATGACAATTCCTTTGCAGGCCTCCAGAGGCTGTGCAGCAGGTTCTATGTCAACTTTATATGACAGATGCCTTAAGGCATTGTACCAGTAATACTGTACATCTATGGTGTTTGAGGTCATGACTCATCTATATCAGTATCTCATGAAGCAAAACTGGTGCAAAATATATGATAACAATCACCAATAGAGTTGGGCAGCTGAGTGCTGAAACTAAGTATTGGGATTTGTTTTTTGTCAGAGCACACAGTAATACATTATTAAAAGCATCTTAAATCATCCTGCATTACCTGCTTAAGGAAGGATGCAAATATGAAGATATAATTGAAGCCAGAGCATGTGTTGAGATGGAATGTGCATAAAAAGGCAAGTTTCAACTGTCATTCATTTGTACTGTGGAACATGAAGCAGTTTTGAATCAAAAGTGGAGAAGGTAAATGAAAATTGGCAGGACACCCCTTGGATTCAGGGTGCAAATTCAGTTAAAATGTTCCAGGGCCATAAAGGCGAACATTAGAGGGAAGGCATGATGAAGAGGAAAAACTGACACACAGTGTCAACTGGGCATCACAGCATGTTGGTGCCATGTCAAACATCAGCACCAAGACAAGCAAGAGTGGGTCACTGATTGTCTGACATATTTACATTGTCATTGAGCTGCAGCTTGACAAGGAAGAGCAAAGGGTGAAATTCCCTGAGCAGACCATGAGAAGTGAGCAGCAATGACAGCTAACATCTGCTGGAACTAAAGTGTTGATAGCTCAGCCAACAGGATCCCATTGTTTAGAGATGGCTAGAAGCCTTGCAATTCAGAAAAGATCAAAGTTTGCAAGATGGCAGAAAATTTAATGAAACACATTTTTTGCAAAGAGCACCTAATTTTTCTTGGTTACCTCTGTGGCCAGCAGAAATTTTTCAGATAAAATAATTTGCGTTTAAATTCTAATTTGATGGGTTTTTTGAAGTTAGATCTCTTTAAAAGAAAAGTTTGGTTTAGGAAGGGAAAACTATTAAAATTCAAAGCCACAGATAAACACCCTCTAGATTTTACTGCCTTGGTAGTCTGTACCCACAGAATACTTTGTTACTTCTTACATAATTAGCAATCAAAGATATTTATCAGTTCTATTTTGTTTCTCTTGTTACTATAGTTTGTTTCATCCTTCCACATTCAACCAAAAAAATCCAACAACTGTGAAGAAATTTTTATCAGTATGGTGGAAGTTTGCAAAACAAAAGTGAAAGAAGAGGATCTGGTTTGGAAAATAAAAGGTTTAGTCAGATGGAAACCTGGGAGCAGCAAAATATACCTCATAAAGGAAAATGAAGCCACCATGTAGAAAAAGGATAATGTAGGATGTCACCACTCTAAGGAGACCTGTTTGCAGACAGTAACCGCTCATTGACAGGAAGCTGAGAGTTGACTCTCTTGGTAAGAGTTTTGTGTTTGTGTCTCTGCATGCATATACATTTTTACATGTATCATTTTGATAGATAGAGAAGGTTAAGTGTGAGGACTACTTGAAATGGATGCACTGTGTTAATCCCATCCCTCCAGTAGTGCTGTTCTCTCCAGATCAGGCTGCACCACAGAATGTAATGGTACAGATGCATATATCCATAAAATTCCAAATGAGTGTGCAATGCTCATATCTGCTGAGCTGCTAAATGTGCTTTGGGCTCTGGAGGAAAGCAGTTATGCTCCAGTTCAATGAGTTTACTAGTCCATTTTCAGAAAGAGGTAAAACTAGGAATTCTAACTGTGCAGAACAATTCACATTTCTGTGTGGGAAGCAGCTGCAAAGCCCTGAAGCTGAATGACCTTGTGGTCTCCTTTATTATGTTGTGTGATCTTCAAAACCAGCCTATTTTAACATGCATTATTTTAAGAGTTCTTTTCTCTGAAAAAAAAAAAAAAATACTCAGTTAACTTAAGCACACCCACTCCGCCACTGTGCAAATGTGAAAACCTTACATGGGAAGATTTCCCATTAATTATCTACCCACAATTATAACCTACACCTTCTCCTTGAATGGAAACGCGTGGGCAAACACAGCAACAATCTTTCAAGCCATGCAACAAGTCCACCTTACTTTAGCTTGGGTACCATTGTGCCCACATAATTTCAGGATTACTTGTTTTGTCACTCTGCATCAGGCTAAGCATGGCCATAAGGCTGAGGTACAAACCCTGGGGTTTTCACATGACAGTACTGTGCGCTTTAGCAGACTCCTGCCATTACAGAAAGCCTGTAGGAAGCACTGCATAAAATAGTGAAGCAGCTGGCAAGAGGGTGTTGCCCTGGGACTGGTCATTGCTCCTGTAGAAGAATGGGCTTCATGGGGAAGCTGTATGAAACTCTGGCCATGAATATTCTGCACTATCATTTGCAATGGCAATGAAATGGGAGTGTTAGCACAAACTGTCACCATTTATTAACGGCTCATGTAAAACTGTGAGCACAGATAAATTGATCAATATACGAGGTCTGTTATGAGTCTAAGACAGGTAGTGCAGGGGAGGATATATACCAAAGAATCAAGTACCTAAAGGAGATGCAAAGCCATATCACAGACAGCTTGAGATTGCCCAGCTCTGGAGGGCTTAGGTCACAGATTTGTTCTGGTACTGCAAGGCAATGCACCTGCAGAGTTGCCCAACAGCTGAAGTTGTTAACGTCTCTTCCTTTCTCCCTTCTGGTGCCTTATTGATGCCCCAAACACTGGGAGAGCACAGAAAGGGTTTTACCAGCCTCTCACAGCACACTGCCAAGGCCACGCTAAGACCGCAGAGATATCTGTCATCCTGTAGACACCTTCAGAGACCTGACAGTTAGTGCTACTTCTTGATGGAGAGAACTGTGTAAACCCATGGAACAAAAATATTGCAAGTTCTGCACTGCTGAGAAGATATCTCTGAAGCACAGCTCCTCTTCTACTACACTAGCATTAAACCTTTGCAAAACAACTAAAACGACTTAACAAATTATTAGGAAAAGTATTTCCAGTGGCTTTCCTGAACTTTATTCCTTCAGTTCCTAAGTATCACTTAGTGGCCTGTTCCCCTGCTCTGTTCTGCAGTTCACGACTAAAATAGAAAGGCTGCAAAGCTACAGGGAAGATACTGATGGACAGCACTGCAAATTGTTCCAGCTGAACCATAAAACTGTCAAACAAATGATACATATTAGTTGTGATGGCCCCGTGCCTCCCAGAAATAAAGTGAATCCTTAATGGAAGACTTTAGTAAGGAATTAAACATTAATTAGGGCTTATATGAGATAGACATAAAAGGGATTAGAGACAAACCACAGGTTTGCTGTAGCTCTGGTAGAATGAAAGAGCCCTTCTTTCTGAACTTTGGTGGACTGGTTATAAGCAATAAAGCTGAGAAGGCAGAGGAAAACATCTTTAGTCCTTGTTTCGAAAGGGGTAGTGCCCCAATGCCTTTAGTTTTCTTCACCTGCTTCACAAGCACAGTGCTGCAAAAGTACTTATGTTCTCAGTTATTGGCATGGTTCATAACTATAAAAGCTTCTAATAGGTTGACTCACAAGCTCATGTCTTAGCCACAGGAAGTCTAATATAGAAATCATGGCTAGACTTGGTGTCAAAGTGGCAAATAGCTTTGTAAAGGAGATATAATTTTAACTGAGTACATCTGAGTTGGCTTGATTTGACAAAAGTGCCAACTTAAGCTTTCCGGAGGACTCAGAGAGTGCCCATTCTGATTTTTCTAGAGATTTGTTATTATTTTTGCCTCTGCCTCTCCACAGCCCACACAAAACATCAGTTACAATCCATGTCCTATGGAACAAACAAGTCAGGATGTGTACATCCTGTGCTTTTCCATTTTGGGGGCAGACTTCCAAACGAGTATTTATTAATTGTTGACTGGCATCTAACCTGTTCCATCCATGAGTCATCCTTTCTACTAGCACAACAAGCATCACAGATTTCCAAAACTTGCTTTTAGACTGAATACAGAGGATAAAAAAAAAAGGAAGTCTCTTGGATTCTATTTACAGAGCATTATGGTAAATGATAAGTTAAGTGATCAACTAAAACAAGATATATAAATAATAAATATTCCCATCTGGACCAGCTGCAAAATAAAAGCTGGCATGCATGGCTTGTAGCATTTGGGAGTACCTGAAAACTGTAACCATAGATGCTCCAGCTACCAGTGGCTGATCACAACCTCACTTTACCATGAAGTATAATGTCTCTAAGAAAGCGTTAAAATGGCTAATGTTCTTTGCATGGTAGTTGCTGAACCACTGAATTTGAAAGTTTCCCTTCTGGTGTTCAGCTATTCCCAATTATGAAGAAGAAAGGTGCTGGGATAGGATATAATAAAGGTGCTGATATAGGATAAAATAGATCCACTAGCCCTTCTCATCCAGACCCAGTGCACATAAGGTATCAGAGAGTTGCAGGCAGTGTATACCCTTGATCTTTGAGAAGCCATGGTGATCAGGAGAGCTGTCTGAGGACCGGAAGAAAGGAAATGTCACCTCAGTCCTCATAAAGAGCTAGAAGAAGAACCCAGGGAACTACTGACCAGTCAGCCTTACCTCAGTCCCTGAAAAGGTGATGGAGAGCACCTCATTCAGAAATGAGGCCATCTCTATCCACATGTATGACAAGAAGGTGGTCAGGAGTAGTCAGCATGGATTCACTAAAGGGAAATCATGCTTGACCAACCTGACTGCCTTCAGCAATGAATGGATGAACAAGGGAAGAGCAGTTGATGTTGTCTACCTTGGCTTCTTTTGAAATGAGCTTGGCAGAGCAAGCCGTGGAAATCAACTCCCCATGCTCTGTCCACTGATGCCACTTCTAGTAGCAAAGACAGTATCAAAGACTATTGGGGTTTGAGGGACAAATCTGTTCTTCCCTCCACAATCAGCCTCCCTTCCTCAAAACAAGAGGTGGAACATGCTCTGGCCATAGGTAAATACATGCAACTCTTCATTCCATCCAGGGACCTAAAGGAGTTGTAAAATAAATTATTATGTAGGGTGCCACACAAATACATGGCAATTTTTACCGGGTGGAGCTGATGCAGCCAAAGAGGGAACTGAGGAGAAAAGGTGGCTTGTTAGAAGGATGCAAGGCAGTGTATCACCCTCAACTAACCAACATAGTGCTGCCTTGCTTCTACCTGACTCCATTCATAACAGATATGATTGCCATTAACATCAATGCCATTCTCTCTGGTATCTCAACAATGCTCTTCCTACATTCTAAAATGAATTTTGCTATGGGCAAAAGGGAATACAGATTATACATGGAGCTCAGAATTTATTATTAGTTTAATTAGGGTCTCCACAGTCTAACTAAAATACAGGAGGTCACTATCTTTGTTTCAGTTACAGTAAAACCAACACTATGAAAATAAGAGTGAGACTGATACAAATTAAATTCCTACTATCTATCCTTTTTCTCTATCCTTAAGTTTAGCCCGCCATTGTCTTTCTGAGTCCTCAAACTTAGGGAGGACACAAGCTCTCCCCAGGCAGAAAGTGGGTATCACACAGAGTCCTTGGCATGCCAATTTCTTCATCAAATGTAGGCTCTTGGTCATTGTAGTGTGGTTGCCTGAGCCCCATTTAGGGCTATTTTGGATGTTTTGTTAATAAAATCTGTTCTGCTTTCAGCAGTTCCCATCTAAACTTTGACACTCAGTGTTCCTCTTTATTCAGGGACAGTGGAGGAAATCCAGAACTTTACAACTTGTAGTAAAATATTTCAGATTTATTTCCCCCCAAGTTAAGTGTAGATGCAATACATACTAGTCTCAAGCCCAATGCCCCAATCCTCCTGAAGGGGAGGAGCTGGTACTTAACCCATTATAGGAAGAACACTGCAACTTTACGGTAGTCCTTTCTATCTATGAGAACTAAATACTGTCATTGTTTGCAACACAACCTTTCCCTTTCAGCCCAGAAGCCCCATCCCAGAGGGGTTTAAACCCCTATCCAAGCTATTTTGCACAAGTGCTGATCTCAGCACTGCCTACACCTGGCCACAGATCTTTGATCTAGACTGACTGATTCATAGACTGACTTCTCAGCTTGGCTCCAGACTTGTCCTGTTACAATACTTGCCTGGTCCAATTTAATGACCTGGCCTCTGGGCTGACCCCATTTGTCATTCAGCCCCTGCCTTGCTCCTCAGTTCAGAAGCAGTGGATGGGGCTGGTGATAAGGATCCAGTTTCCTCTGGCAGGGGATAAGCTAGCCCTTGCTGAGGCCTGTCACATTTTACCCTGGATGCTATTCACTGAGCCAAGCTGAAAAAATTTAGGAAGCAGTCACACAACTATAAAACAGTCCTTACCACAGCTAAAACAATCTCAGGCCAAGACAAGCCCTAAGACTTGTCAGGCTGATGTGAAGCCCTCAGCCTAACAGTCATAATGTCAGAATTAGATGTCTGATGCCAAAAATAGTTGTACAGTGCAGCAAAACAACGCCCTTGAGTCATGTTCAAACATGGTGGAATGGAAGGTGACATCTGGGTGATAAGGTACATGTCCCTGGAAAAATGAGAGAGCATTTAACAAATAACCCTAGGCTACATGCACTGGATGAAGTATACTGAGGTATCATAAAAGCAAGGAGATGTCAAATCCTGGCCTTGAATGTAGCCAGCTTTGGGACATTAGAGCTATGTACATGGATGGTGTCTAGAATTTCAAGTATTCACATAATAATTGTTAAATTTGTTGTATTCAGCAGAGGTGATAAGAAGACTTCCTAATCACCTCTTAGGCAAACTAAGTATGATGAGGAAAGCACTTGTAAAGAGCTGCAAAGTATTTTCATCACTCTGAGTCTGTTTGCATCTTCCCAGACTATGTTGTATACCAGCACTTGGTCTCCTCAGGGCACAGAACAACTCTGCCTTAGCTATGAAGCCTAGAAAGTCCACTGAAAAACCCATGAAGCACTTCTTAACTTGTCAGAATTGTATCTAGACCAAAAGTGGGAGTTGGAAAAAAAAATAGATGGCATCACACCAGGAAAGAAGCAGAAACTAAAAAATCTGAAGCCTTTGGGAGCAAACAGCACACCACACTGTACAACAGAGTAACGCACCCTCTTTCTCTCCTATACAACTGATCAACCCTCAGTAATCCCATGCAACTCTACCATGATATGTCCCGGGAACCTTCAAGCATTCAAGCTCCCTCAGTAGTGCACCCCTGTGCCTCTTCTGTCTGGGGCTGACCACTGCAAGAAAAGCAAGTCCAGCACAGGCAATCACCACCATGGAGCAGGTATTATGTCTGTCTGCAACTTGCACAGCCTGAAACTGTGGCAGAAACTTAGTGCTAGAGGTACTGCATGTCTCGAGGCAGCATAGCACTGCCCCACCAAGGGGAAAGGCAACAGATAGCTGCAGGCCACATCCAGTTCAACAACATCCCAAAGGCTGGAAATAAATGGAGGAAGTAGGAAATCTTGAGGCTCACAAAGGCCACCAGATCATAGGTAAAAGCTGCAACATTGTCATAAGCTGAGCTTTGAAAACAAGCTGTCCATAAGAAAAGCAGGACTAAGATCCATGCCATGTTGCTGGTAAGACTCCCAATGTGAGATATGTATGTCTCATACCTTTAGTATGTTACAGAAATATTATGAATGCAGCAGCAGTTTGGTGATTGAGATGGGTGTATCGAACTGCTAGGCTCCTGCAAGAAACAGGATCATTTCAGAGTTACATTTTACAAGGCTGACCATTCTGTGGAAGCCATGAAGATGCAAGAGTTGGAGCACAATTTCATACTATGCCTTCTCTAGCCTATCAGCAGGCAGTTCAGTCAGGGCCAGTCTCATTCTCTCCTGCCTCTGTCCCTGTGCTTCCTCTGTCATGGACTACCAAGCTTCATGGTGTCATGTCTCTGCAGTTTACCAGAAAAAAAACAGTGCACCAGAAAACAAACCGACTCAAAAAAAGGAGATGCTGCCTAGGCAGTCAGCTGGATGAATTATCCTCCTTGGAGCTTCCTTGGTATTGGACCTGACATATGGGAAACAGCAGAACAGGCAAGCAGTGGCAGGGAAGAAGAGCAGGACAGAAGTCCCAATTACACTGGATTAGATGTAACATGAAACTTGAGACTATTCAGCCAAGTGCATCTGCCCAAAGACCAGCTGCTACCATGTGGGAATGTGTAGTCATTAAAGAAGCAAGGGCTGTCATAAACCTTGGAAGGCCTCACCAGTACTTAGTTACTTACAACAGCAGTTAGTCATTACAAAAATATCCAGATAACTCCAGATGATTTTCTAGACTTCAAGTTTCATATGCTACAGTAAAAGTCTTGTTCCTGCCACGTGGCATGAGATGGCTGTGTTACAAAGCCATCTTGGCATTTGCAGGGATGGTCTTTAAAGCCAAGCTTGTAATTCAATTAGGTACTAAATTAGCTGGAGGCATCTGAACAGAAAAGCACACACACACATTCACAACTCACACACACACACAACACACCTCAACACATACACCCAAATTTCCAGTGCATAGTGCAGGTATCTCTTCACAAAGAAAGAAAATGCAGCAGGAAGTTACCAACTCCTTGACATGTCTGAAGGAGCCTGGAACATCTATATTCTCAGAACATCTGCAGGGATGCTGCAGGGAGAGCTGATGGGACTAAATGCCTTAAGCACTCTTTCTCAGAGGAATGACTCAGCTCAGGAGTAACAGATTTTACATCTCTCATCTACCCAGTTTGAGACACTGGATTTTAAGCTGGCCAGACAGCTGGGAAGGGTCAGCCTCAATAGACTGGAAAGGGCTAGTGAAGAGTGCTGCTCTCCATTCCCAGTACCTGTGTGCCTCCTCAGGAATGCCTCAGTACAGGAAGAGCTCTCACTCAGTCTTTGCAGGGAGATGGGAAGAGGCTGTGGTAAAATCCTCTGTGTACTTTGGGAGGGAGTGTCAGGTGTGGGAAAACTCCCTGGTAAAATGCTACACAGAAAAAACTGCTGCTGGACACTTCCCAGCCCTTGGAGGAGCAGAAAGTCAAAGGAAAAAGGAGAATGTCCCCTTGACCAAGGTTCTTATCATGGCTCTGCCTGATAATCTCTAGAACCATGCTCACAGAAACCTAAGCATACAGGTTTAACACTGAATCAGATTTTTAAACCTGGCAAACTGTTTTTTTACCTCAGATTACCTCCTGTTACTCAGGAGGTAATCTGAGGTAGTCTTGGCATCTGTGCTGCCCCTGGAAGAAGAGGACTGGGAGGATTGCAGAACAGACAACTGAGCTTCACCAGCATAGTCTGGCATCTGACCTGCAAATGCTGCCAGAACATGTTGATCCAGTTAACTATCTTGATTGGGAAAAAACAAGCCATACGCTCCCAGCTGCTCTCTCTGTAGCAGCCTTCAGATGTTTTAGGAACAGAGGTGTATTGGGCTCCTTCATGGGGTAAAGATGACTCTGATAGATTTTCCTTCTCTGGCAGGAGGCACCAGAGCAGCTGTGGTTCTCTCTGTGAGAAAAGATTTCCTCTGGGCAATTGCAGTTCTTCAGAAGTACCTTAAAAAATCTTGTTAGCTGCTTTTTTAGACATGGAAGAGAAACCTGTGGGTGATAGAGCCTTTTGTTGAGTCTCTCCTCTAGCAGGGGTTTTGACTTCTCTTTTGTCTACCAAGTTCAGGCCTGGTGTGGCTGGTGTGCTACATGTAGGACTTTCCCATCCATTGGGATAAGCTGCATAAACCAAGGGAGGCATTCTCTTTAGCCCCTACCCCAATCTCTGAGAAGTGCTCTGGAGGTCATGTTCTTGTCAGACTCCCAGGGAAGAGACTTTCATGGAGCTCTGAGAGAGACTTCTCTGAAATAGTAATGGAGCACCATTTTACATCCATTGCTCTGTGGTGTTTCAGGACTTTCTACAACATGCCTGAGGACAGACAAAGTTTCCTGGCCAAAAAGAAGTTTTGGTATTGGTTTTGGTTTCACACCTTGTCTTCCAGATGGGACATCAAAATCAGCCAAGCTGAATGCAACAGTTCTGTTTTAGCAGTCTCTGAGGAAAAGTCAGCTTGGTCTCCAAGGGTCAAGCCTTCCTGATGTCAGTGGGAATGGTCTGTGGTAGAACCTCGGGGAATTCAGGAGAATTCTCCCTTGAAAACAACTTTTTGCTGAAATTTGTGGACAAGTCTTTGACGGGGGTCTGAGCTGTTGGCTCCTCTGCAAAGGATAGTTTCCATGTTCATCACAGCTAGGTGCTGGAACTGCTGGCATCTTGTGCTGGCACTATAATGAACCTTCCACACTTAAAGACAGAGAGGTTCAGGGCTGGTGTTAGTAAGGCAAAGATCACAGTATGGTGTTTGGTTGTCAGATGTTCATCTCCTCCAATCTAGCCCTCTGAAGGGAAAGCTAACAAAAGAGGTGGCTTAAGTTGGTGCAAGGTCCTTCTCTCACAGATTGCCCTCTCCAACTGGCAAAATGCCATCAGCCCTCACTGAAGCCCAAGCAGCAGAAGTCACCCAAAGGCAGCTGTTGTCCCAACTCAGGGTGCAGCTAGTGTAGAACTGGACTCCCTGCCTGGAAGCCTTGACAAGATTCCTGAAGGCACAGCAACAGGTAAACAAGAATGATCCTGAAGACAAGAGTGACACCCGATGGAAAACCAACTCCTCAGGTATTCATGGTAACAAACAAGCATTTAGAGAATCAAGCTGCAGGCTGTGTGTGATAAAACACATTTAAAGCTCTCCATAAAGTCATGGTATTACATAGAATGTTAAAGTTTGGAAGGGACCTTCGGGATCATCTAGTCCAAACATCCCCTTGCCATGGGCAGAGACACATCACTCTAGACTGGGTTGCTCAAGACCTTATCCAGCCTGGGGGCATCCACAACCTCCCTGGGCAACCTGCTCCAACATCTCATCACCTCCACAGTAAAGAACTTCTTCCCAATAACTAAGCTACACTTTTCTTTCAGTTTGTATCCGTTATTCTCTAGGACTGAACAGCCCCGACTTTCTTAGCCTGTCTTTGTAGGGGAAGTTCTTTCAGTCCCCTTATAAACTTCACGGCCCTTTTCTGGAGTTGCTCCAACACGTCCACGTCCTTCCTGTAGTGGATCCCAGAGCCGGATGCAGGGTTCCAGGTGGGGGTCTCACCAGAGCAGAGCAGAGGGGCAGAATTCCCTCCCTCGCCCTGCTGCCCACACTGCTTTGCATGCAGACCAGCATGCGGTTGCCTTTCTGGGCTGGGAGTGCACGCTCCTCTTTGACAAGCTGAGATCAATAAATTGGTTAACACGTAGCCAGCGGACACAGCTCCCACCCTGTCCCTACGCTTTTCCGGGGAAGGAGGGCGGTTCCGCTCCGTCAGTGCGGCCTTCCCGGCCTGGCAGAGGGAGCGCGGGCGTGGCGGTGCGCACCGCCCCCGTGTGGGGCGCGGGAGAGCCGCAGCCGCTGCCGCCCGCCCCGCGGCACCGCCGGGGGGAGAGTCCCGGCAGCCGGCGGCGCCGGGGCAGCGGTCACAGCGCTGCGAGTCGTGAGCAGCGCGGCGGGCAAGCGGTCCCCCTCGGCCGCGGGGCTCCGGGGGCGGGGGCCCCTCGGCCCCTGGGCGTGCCCTGGCGCGTCGGCAGCGGACGGCGGTGGGGCCCCGCTCCCCGGCCCCGCGGCCCTCGCGGCGCCATGGGGCCGCTGCTGTGGCTGCTGCTGGTGCCGCTGGGCGCGGGCTCTGCGGCGTACGAGGTGTACGTGGATGCCCGGCGAGCCGAGCGGCCCCTGCAGCACTTTTGGAAGAGCACTGGCTTCTGGTAAGCGCGCACCGCCCGGTCCCGGGCCCCCAGCCGCTGGGCAGAGGCTCTTCGGCCCTCGCCTCGGCTGCGTCCCGCCCTTTCGATCCCCAGGGCGTGCGGACGCTGCCTTCCCGGAGGAACCGAGGCTCTCCCGGCCTTGCTGCTATGGGATCAGAGAACCCTTGCTGCCTCTTGCTGCTTAGCCTGGTGTTGGACCAGCTCCACAGTGTAGGGTGGGATGTGGGATGTGGTCAGTTAATATGAACTGGCCAAAAAAATAGGCCTAATCGACATTCCTTCCCCTTCTCTGACTTGCTTACTTGCCCCTTCGAACATACAAAGTCCATCTTCTTTCCCAGCACAGTACATATGTTCATACTCAGAACTAATTTCCCTGTACTTTTCAGTGTTTCCATTGCCAAGGCCCCTAAAGGGCCCCAGGAAAAAGTTCTGATAGTTCTAGTACTACCAAACAAAAGACTGATAGTTTTAGGAATTTGTTCTTCTCGACAGACGTTTTCCAGATGCACCACCGGATACAGCCAGTGGGTCAAGCTGACCCAAGTTTGGGGGAAGGCAGTGACCATGCAGAAATCCCTGTATTCTGGTCATGCCTTCCTGGAGAAAGCCTGGTCTTGCTCAGCTAACTGGGGTTGGAAGAGCCTTTAAGTTTTGTGAGACTACTGAAAGCTTCTAGCAGGCTTGAAAGCAAGAGATAGTATATTCCACTGCTATGCTTGTATCTTACTTTAAAGTGATTATGATCTCCATTTAGGCATACAGTGGGTTAAATAACACTTACATGGAAAAGACTTGCAATAGGGATGGAATGAGCGTGTGCTTTGGAAAAAGGAATGTGTGCACTTTTTTTGTATAATGCATAAAAGTCCCCTAAAAAAAAAAAAACTTGCAAGATTTTTCTTTCGTTTTCTTGGTGGGGAGGTGGGGAACAAAACAGGATTAAAATACATTCTGATGAAGAGAAGTGTTTGGGCATTCAGGTTTGGTTTTGGTTTTTTGTTTGTGTTTTTTATTTCGTTTTTTTTGTCTTGTTTGTTTGTTTTTGTTTTGTTTTAAATTTTTCTTGCAATATTAGGAAACAGTAATGAAAATCTGCTTTAAATAAAGTCCATATAAAGAGTTTAGTCCATTTAAACTGCAGCCTATGAAGCAGTCCTAGTTTTAATCGTGTGACAAACTTTGGAAAGCTGCAAACATGAAAGATGTGTAAAGGAAAGATGGAGGAACAGGAGCAGAAGCAGAGGCTATCCCTGGGTCAGCAGCTACTCTTTTATAACACCTGGCCATCACTAGGGATTTCTGAAAATCCCTTGAAAGCTCATGCAGTGGCACAACTGAGTTCCAGCTGCTAAAGCTTCTTTTCTGGGCAAGTGCCCAGCTGTGGATCGGCAGCTGAGAAAAGCTGGGACAAGGCTTGAAGTTCTCTTGGATGGGCACTTTGCACTCGGAACAGGAAAGGATGGATACTGATAGCACCACTAACAAAACCCGCTGTTCTGTCAGCTTTTTTTTTGTATCCCGTCATGATTTCTGTAAGATTTCTCTTAGAAGGTGTGAATTTCAGAGTATTTATTCAGCGTGGACTAAGGAAAAATAATTGTCTTTGCCACTGTTGAATGGAAGCCAGTTTGAATTTCAGAGTAGTAGTAAAGCACTCTATCAGATCTGATCGTTACCATTGTCCTTTTTCACTGGAACAATTAAAAAGACCCAAATGGCCGATACATTTTTAGTATGAGTGTAGCTGATAATTTCTCAATGTCACTTGAATGACTTGAATCTATTTTATGGAGATGGTTTTCAAGTGCCTTGTATGCTGGTGAAACTGCAGAGAGGGGCTCACATATATCGGCTGATTTGTCATAGGCGTTACAAAGTGGTTTGTGGAAAGACTTGAACTTTCAGGTAAGGATACAGGAGATGGGGTAATAGATAGGCAGCCTCAGCTGTGTCAAGTTCTTGTCCAGGTGGGGTCAGGTGTTTCTCCCTTTGTAGACAGATGGTTATACAGTAGCAGATTCATTGGGCAGGGCCCTTGGTGGCAGAATGATTATATAGATGGGTACAGAGTAAACAAGGATGACATAAATTACTCCTCCCAGCAGAGGAACAGTCAGCAAAAATCTGGCCAACATCATAGGAGTCAGACTACAACAGGCAAGGCATAGACTGGAACAGTTCTTAACAGTTTGTATATAGTATGTAGTTAGAGCACAAGTCGTCTCTTGCTGCAGTGTAAAGACATTTGGATGTATTTTACTAAGTCTGAGGGACAGTGTTGTTTTATCCTTCTTGTCATACAAATGTTTATCATTCATAGTGTGCTTGATACGAGGAGGCTTAATCAAAGTCCTTAAGGATGCCCAGACCCAGTGAACTGTGCAGCATTCTAAGTTGCTGACTTGTGAAGGCTGGAATTGAAATCTCCATCTTGCAGTATTTTTCTGTGGAGATAGGAACGACAGAATTTTGCCACAGTGTAATGTTAATTTCAGTGGAATAAGTAGACATCAAAGTTGATATGATTGTTGCTGTATAGGCATGAGCCTGTTAAACTGTTTGCAGAATCAAGCATAGAAACCTCAAACTGCACATTCCTGTGCTTTCTAATGCTTAAGAGCTAGCTGAACATGGCTGAAGAATGTGAAGGCTCTAATTCTGCTTCTAAAAAGTGTAGTAGCTTCCACAGCAGAGAAAGAATTGATGTCATTACATGAATTTCAGCAGGAAGGTCAAGCCCACCTTCTTACTGCAAATGTCAGCAAGTCTGACTGCCACTGTAAAGCCTGAAAGACAGTGAACTCATTTATGATTAGTTACTCAGAGACAAGGCAATTGTCACTATTAGGTTTCATCTGGCTGCTGTTAGATAAGATCATTGTCTGTGCAGCAGTGACTGCTGGCAAGGTTTTCCTTTGAGCGTGGCACTGAGGTTAGCGTTCTACTTTGCCAAACAACAATGTATAGCCAGTTGGCCTCAAATAATCTGCAACTCCATTTTGCTTTCATCTCATTGTAGGCAGTGCTCCTCATGCCATGTAGGAACATGTGGTGGTGTATGGATGTAACATAGGCATATTTGCATGCCCAGAGGAGCTGTTATTTAATATTTCAATGTGTTTCTTTTCTGTCCATGTTTTCCTGAAGCCCTCCTTTACCTCACAGCCGTGCTGACCTGTTTGACCTGAGCAAAGATCAAGAGCTGAACCTTGCCTACATTTCTTCTGTTCCACATGGAGGCATTGAACAAGTTCGGATTCACTGGTTACTGGAATTAGTTGCTCTTAGGTAAGCAAACACCTCAAGCTGAGGTCTAGGAAAATGTGACACATTAAAGGGTCCAACAGATGCTCACTTTGATGTTTATCTTAGCTGAATTGCAAGCTGGGCATATCTTTGCTCCTGTAGAAGTCAGCTAAGTTCCAACAGATGGGAGTCATTCTGAAATTTTAAGAGATGAAGAAAGACACTGTTTCTACTGAGAAGCTGAGGGACTTGAAAGGTGGCTTACTTTTTAGTTCTTTAATGTAGGAAACATGATACAGAAAAAAAAGTCCAACAAAGGTAGACACAAGCCTGAGAGGTCCAAATGAAAGCTGCCACTACTCCTGCCTATATTAGGAATTACTTTTTGCTTCCTGAAGCCACCTGTGCACTGCATTAATTGACAGGTAGTGAGAATTAAAACAGGGTGGATTCAGGTAATACCAGTTAATACCCTGTTCCAAAAGGTTTCATATACAAAAACTTTTAGTTTTAGGGAAATATGTGTCAGGGTTTAGGAGAAAACTTAGAATTCATTGCCTTTCAAGTCCCTTTTAACTCATCTTGAACACACTCTTATTAAGATGCCCAGTGGAAACAGCCAAATAGCCAGATGCCTAGAGGAGGAGCAATTGGTCTATGAAGCAAGACAAACAATAAAAACCCCATGAAAAATTGTAATAGCTCTTGAAAGTTCTGCCTGGCTTAGGCTCTTGCTGAGCTGAGCATATTTACAATCCACATCATTGTTGCATCTACTATCCCAGACACAGAAGAATGGGAATTTACCACCGTGGGGAAGCAACAGGGAAGGAGAGCTCAGGCTCTGAAAATGGCGTGTGAGCAGAGGAGTAGGGAATTTCATAATGTGCATTAAGAACAGAACTTTTCTTTCTCAGTATTAAGATATGCCTGTGTATGTCAGTTTTTTAGGAAGGTGGTCATAAGTCCTGCATCAGTACTCTAGGATGGCCTCTGATAGTCCATCTGTGAATATAGCAGGTAACAGAGCTCCTCACTCTCGTATTTCCCTGTGGAAGTTTCCATTAAACACCCTTTCCTCTCTATGTTTCCCTCTTTTACTGGGCTGTGGAATATGTACTCTTGGAGTGAACCAGTGTCAGGGACAACTGTCACTGCTCACCACTTCCAGAGTCTCTGTCTTAGAGATTTCTCCTGGGAGATGTATTGAGTCTTCCAGATTTCTGTAACCAACTCACTTAGGGAAAATCAGTAAGTACCTTTGGAAAGAAAGCAGCCACACCTACACTTGGAGCCCAGAATCCCTTCTGGCAGCCTGTCTTAGCTGTGCCATTGTGTTGAATTGGGCTTTCCACATGACTGAGGGAGAGGAATGCATCTGTCATGGATTCTGCTTAGCCTTTGTGGACACTGAGCCACGGAGTCTTTTAAAAAAAGTGGGATACAATCCTTGATATGATCAAAATTCCAGGACTGTGGAAATATAGCAACCAATCAAGAAGTCCCCAAAAAAGCTGTAGTGTTTCAAAGGTAGGATGCTAAACTACTAATCTCAATCTTTAGCCCATCTTTGACATGTAAAAATTAGAAACTGGTGCTGTTTGGAACTGAGCTAAAATGTCTCATTTTGTGAAAAAAATGTGCATTTGTCAAGGACAAGAAGACATTTAAGTTGTGGGAGAGCAACCAGTGCACTAAGTGTCAGCAGTTTTGAAAGGGGAAGGAGCATGGAGCCTGCAGACAAACACTGGGACTGAAAAAAACAATAGGAGTGGGAATGCAAGTCTGAGCAGAGTTCAGTGCTGATGCTTAATTTTGTGCATGTATAAATCTCTTTCTGAACCAGTGATTTCCAAAAGGATGTAAAGAGGCTTTGAGTGCAACCATCTGATTGCAGTACTGGATTATATCATGGGGTTGGTGAGTAGAGAACAATCCTTGGAATGTGGAGATGGGCACTTGACTGAGGAAGAGAACTTAGAAAAAACAGAGGACCTCTGTGAAAATCTAACAGAGGCTTTGCTTTTCTTCATAGTTGCTTCTGTCTGTAAAAAAGGTGACACAAATGCTTCTGCCAAGTAGATGTGCTCAAATAAAAGACTGCCACCTTCCCCTTCTCATTTCTGTCATGGTCTTTCTCATTGTTTTCTAATCCCCCAATATCAAGTGCATCTCTTTATTTTAACATTTCCTAGTAAGAAAGTGTCCCTCTTTGTCTTTATTCAGAGTCAGCCCATTATTTTGCCACCTGTGAAAGGATACCATAAGGCAAACTGTTTCCAAAGAACTCCTAGTTTTATTTTCCAGCCAATAGCACGCATTTGTCTCTTAGTCTTGGTCTTGTGACACAGGAATATTCATGATTGTGGGGAAATCCAGGGTGTCATTCATAGACTGGACAGTTCCCAGTAAATAGAGCTATTTTGACACTTAGACCACACATTCTGGCCATGCTTCACTAGTCAACAAGACGGACACTTTGAGCTGAAAACTCTGGCTCTTTGCCAAGTTCCAATGGACACACACAGTCCACAAGTTAAGAATTCTTTCCCATTCTTATGTAGCATTACTAAGATCTGTTGGATACATGATACATGGTAAATCACAAGGCATCACAGTGAACAAAAATAGTCAACCTACATGAAGCATTTAACATTTCCTAAAAGGCATATAATGGTTTTTACTTCAATATTAGTATTAACCTAGTTGGAATTACAAGCCTATGCCCAGCTCCTTTCCAAGACATGATAGCTAATTTCTGATGGATTAGGAGAGAAGAGAATCAGCAGTTTTTGTTAATTTTCAATCTTTGTATCTTTAATCTTAGTATAACTCAGTATAGCAAACATAGAGGTACCAGAAAAAGGCTTGCTTTTTTAGTTACCTTTTACATACTCCTTAGAAATAATTCAGTCTGCCAACATCCCTACATCATAGTGCTGAAGCTGTTTCCATGCTTTGTTCGACAATGTCCAACACAGTAGATGGTGAACCAGCTCTGCCAGTAAAACCAAAACAGGAAACTGTTCTTACAGTTTCTTCTGACCGATAGTTTCTTTCTTCATAGTGTAAGTTCTAAAGTTTACCTTCTGTCTTATGTGTAGTTAAGTTTCTTTACTTAGGTATCCTTTGCTACCACACTTAAAATAAGTATGGTGAAAAGGAGACTTCCCACTCTTACTTTCTTATCCTCTTCATTATTCTCCAGAGACTCTTGCAAGGATACACCTTCCATTGGAATTTCTCTTTTTTTTTTTTTTCTTTTTTGTCTTTTAAAATGAGATTAATCTAGAGTTAAGGTTATCTTTCCTGGTTTTTTCTTTGTGTTGTATGTTGGTAGCTGGATCCATAAAGCTAAAAAAAAGTGTAGATTGGTAGGGTGTTTCGTTTGACTTCCAATGACAACTTGCTTTAGCACAGTGGCCAAAGAGTGTCTATATTGAATACTGTCTGGTTGTAACCCTTCTAAACCCACTTGTCTTGCTAGCCCAAACAGGACCTTAAAAGAGGTATTCCCTGATCAAGGAATGGTTACAAACAAAAGCAGGTACAAAGCAGTTTTTGTCCTTGGGCCCCACTCACTTCCTTTTACAACTGAAAGAAGCTAATCATACCAATTCAGCAATTTAAATAGTAATGTGGATTGTTTTATGACAGGAAAATACTGCTAATGATCAATCCTTTAATCTCATGTCAGATGTTGCTGTCAGGTTTTGCTGCTTTTAGCCTAACAGTGTGCAGCTGATAGGCTTCTTTTGTAATGAGAGCATGAGGCATCAGCCTTGAATAACCTAATACTGTGCTAGTCCTAGTCCCTGTGAAGATACTTTTTGTCTTTTAGAAGTGCACTGCTTTTCCTCTAAGAAAATATTTGTTTCTGAGAGCCAGATGGGACACTTGGAGAACCTCAGTTTGTTTATTCTTTCATTCAGTGACCTAAAAAGTTGAAATGAGCAAGTCATATGATGTGTTGACTTCATTTTTTTTTTTTTTAAATGGGACAAGAAATGGCTTCTGCATATATGGAACATGTTTCTAGAGTCTGTTAGTTGTGAGATACAGCTGTGATAGAATTTCCTTCCGTGCTTGGTGATGTCTGAACCTGACGTGAAAAAGGAGAGAGAGTGAGCACAGCTGTCTTACCTTCTGTGCAGGTAATTATAAACTTGAGTATGAAACAGAACATTCTGCCCATGCCATGGGCCAGAACAGTGAATACTGCATTACAATCAAAACCCAAGTATATTCTTTTTTGTGAAGAGAGATACGCATATACAGCAATACAATTGATGACATAAAGCATAATGAACAGCAGTTAATGCAAATTATTATAGAAAGTAACCAGTCCCAGAAAATATGGTCTAGTAGACCTCAAACCAGAGATTAATATGATAGGAAAAAAATGCCAAACAAACAAAACCCACACAACATCTGTAGTATGTACAATCAGTGGTGAAAGTTTTTCAGCATAGAGGGATACACAAGTTACAAAGCATTGCTCCATTTACTTGACCCATGTATGTTACTTGTAATACTTTATTAGCATTGCGTCAGAGAAGACCAGCCAGGCAGTTCTGACTGATCCATCAATCCCCTTCAAGAAAACTCAACAGATTTACCTTCCCACCCTACCCTTATTTTCTCTTGTTTTTCTTTGAACTCAGGCAGGCATTTGTAGGAAGATAGTGATGTGCTGCATCACAGCTCTGAGGTTTTATGTTTGATGGTCCTTACGTATCCCTGAATTAGAGTTGCATCTGCCCACCAGAGGCAACTTATTTTACAGGGTGGTACAACTAGCTAGATAGCTGCCAGTTGAAGCCATTCATTTTTCTTAATCCTGTTTATCCTTTTACTAGTTAAAAAGTTGTGCATCAGAGTCATATTTATTCCAGCATAATTAGGGGTATTACAGTAACTAATTACGACAGATTTAATCCAGTAGAACAGATGACTCCTGTGACTCCAAAGCCAGCAATTTTTGGAAATGGTAATTTTGAGAGGAACCTGAAATGGATCATGTTTTCTTCTCCTGTGGCAGGTTATACTGTTAGGCTTGTGTGATCAAGGAGGGGAGATATTCTACATTCCACAATATTTTATACATTTTATTTTTATGCTAACAGTGGGGACTTGTTTTGGTGTACACCTAGAATGATTGGAAGGGGCAGGGCCTTGCAAGCCACAGTTTAAACCATTATGTGTCCAGAATGCCATATTGATTGCATTTTCATGGAAGTGGCTTAGCCTTCTTACTACAAACCAGACATTAAATCACTGGGAGAGCAACTGGGAGAGCAGGCCTTCCACCACAACAATTCCCTGACATCCGTGCTGGGTCACAAATGATCATGGTATCATGGACAAGTTAATCCAAACTGCCTTTGCCTGCATTTTAAAGTGAAGGTGGAAGTCTAACCTTTCCATGCTTGTCCTAGGCTGCCTCCCCAGTGGCTGCTCTTCATGGCATATGATATAAAGTGGAACACTTCGCGGGGAATGGCTTTACAAAGCCAACAGTATGTCTGATAATTTACTTGTTGCAAACTACCCCTCTCCATCTGTCACTTTGTAGTGAATCATACCAGAAGACACAGGGTTAAACTGAACAGTCTGCTGGAAGCTTTTGGTCTTTTGCAAACAGCACAGCATTATGTATACTGTAGAATAGCATTTCCTGCATACATCCAAAATCCTTTCCAAAGTAACCTCCCCTTTTCAGAGAGTCTATCACTGAGGGATTGCAGCAAGCCAAGAGAACAGAAATGTTTAAATTCTTGTAGTCTTTCAGGATTTCCTTTAAAGTATTAACTCCAGTGGTGTCCAAAAATGAGATGGAAGAGCAATCTACAACAAGGGCTTGGAACTCAATTTGCTTAGGAACTAGTTGCAAAGTGGTTTCTCCGATGCCCAGTCCGTTAGGAGTCCTGTGATTTCCCTTTTTCAGATGCTGCTTTTCTTTCTTCTCATATTTCTTCCTCCTAGCAGCTTCTAGGTTAGGATCTAAATTGGTCAATCTGTATAGAGACTTCAGGAAGTAATTTCTATTTGCATAGTAAAGTGGGGCCTCAAACCGAAATATTTTTACCTTTGGAACAGTAGAGAGATTTTCATATTCTAAGTCATCCTCATAAAAGCTTGTGTCTTGGATCTGAGCAAGCAGGGCTGTCCGTGGCCGCTGAGTCCGAACAATGATGCATAGCATGGAGAAAACAATGCCAACCAACAGCCCTATTTCTGTGCTGACCAAGGCAGAGGCAGACATGGTAACTACCCAAACAAGTGTGTCCACCTTATTCACATGGTATCGTGCTGGCACATCTCGGAACTTCCTCAGGGCTCCCCGAAGGCTGACAATGATAATACAAGCCAGGACACACTTCTGCAAGGAGTAGAAGAGAGGTGCCAGGAAGAGCAGCACCAACAAAACCACCATTGCACTAATTACTCCAGAGATTTGAGTCTGGCAGCCTGTAGATGTTTTGACGAGTGTTTTTGCCAGAGCTGCACTGGTTGCAAAAGAGTGGAAGAAAGAAGGAATGATGTTGCAGAACCCCACAGCAAACATTTCCTGATTGGCTCGGATGGTGTAAGCATATTTCTTTGCAAACATTTCAGAAAGGGATACAGTGAAGACAAAACTGACTATGGCAAGAGGCAAAGCATCTAGAGCAACTCGGAGCATTAAGTTGAACTCTGGTACCTTTGGAGGGATAAATCCTGTTGGAATAGCTCCAGAAACACTGGATGCATACACTTCATTTAGCTTACCATAGTGTGACACTAACGTTGCCACAACAATAACTACCAGCTCTGTGGGAAGAGGAAATTTCAGTTTATGCTTATACCGATCTCCGAGTTCCTTAGCAGTGACCAGCACTACAATACAAATGGCACTTGTGATGACATCACAAAGGTTAGCCTGAGAAATGTTCCGGAAAATGTTAATCCAGGTAATAACAAGCATCCCATGCCCTTGGCTACGTGGAATTTTTATTCCAATCAGATACTTCACTTGAGCTGTTAAAATGGTTAAGGAAGCACCAGTTGCAAAGCCATCTAGTACGGACTCAGATAGGTACATAGATACGAAACCCAGACGGAAGATCCCCATTAGAACCTGAGGAAACAGAAGAGGAAAAATAAACCATAAGCTGTAACCATTATTGCAAATAATTAGGTTCAGATGGGGGAGAACTAGCTGAAAGCCAATATTGGCTAATGGCTATTTCTTGAAACAGGAATTATCATTTTTTGTTTCCAGTCTGTTTTAAAAAGTGATGCCTTTTACTGTTGTGGAATGCTACAAACCCAAGAGGTGAATGAGGAGTTTGAGATAGGGTGGTCAATGAAACATATGTCTGGAGTGATTCACTGAATTGGCTTGCCTGATTTTTATTCCCCATGCAAAAAAAGAGTGGGTCCAAAATACTTCTGTTATACCAAAGTCAATTTTCATTTTTTTCTGTCTTAAAGTGAATAAAGTTAAAATGTATGGCCCATTCTGTGTAAACAAAACTTGAGTGACAACAAATAAGATTCCTACTTTAGCTTTTGTATTAAAGAGCTTTTAATTTGAGCCCTGTGGACAGAGGGAAGAATGGAGCACAGATGGTCTTTGTGGCATGCATAAGATCAGAAATGGCATAACAGCCCACAAAGTCCACAATTTTTTCCTTAACTAGTTGATTCCCCTTCCTTAGGTGGCTTTGAAGAACCCAGCTTCACAAGGGGATTTTTTGTTCCTATATGTAACCTGAAATTTCTTACTACAACAGGGAGATAGCTAGCTCTTTCTGCATTCATACGTACATACATACACACAGAGTTAATAGATAAGTATGTTCATGATGCTTCCCTCTGTGCTCTCTTGATACCGTTGTGATGGCAGCATGTTGATAAGTGTCAAGCACAGCCATTTTCTGAAAAGTAGGTTAGTCGGTCTATTTCTCGTCCTTTCTTCAAATTATCTTTAGGACAGTAGTTAGCACCCCCTAGCAAAACACTGAACCACATATTCTGAACATGTAGAAGTAGTTGAGTAAGTGTACACCTCTATTAAAATATTAAGGGAAAGAGAGATGTTTCTTCATTGTTAAGGTCAAAGCTGCATGGGAATTTCCTACATCTGTATTGGGCCTCATTGTCCCATGAAAGCAACAAGGCCAAGAAGCGGAAGAGTATCAAAACAATGTTAATGTTTTTTCCAAAGACTCGTTTTACCTGTGTTTGCTAGCAACTAAGAAAACTGCATGCCTTACGCTGTCTCTGAGTTGCCTACAGTTAGACTTCCTGGAGAAAATATGTCCAAGGTACATTCAAATTAACTAATGATGTATCTCATTGAAAGACAGTCAAAGCTTAGGACATGCAAAAAAGCTTTAGGAGCTTCATACCTTGCCTCTGGATGTCAGCAACCACTTACCTGATACACTCCAGCCATGAATGTCAAGGCTGTAGCAATGCCAATAGCGTAGCACTCTTTCCCACACTCGGCATTTATCCCCACAATGGTAAGGTTGAAGGCAGTTGTGTTGGACAGATTGTCATTCTGCAGTGAACCATCACCTGAGGCTGGTGAGGCATCATCATTCAAGTCAAATCCAGCCAAGAGAAGTTCTCGGTCCACAACTTGTCCCACCATTAAGCTTATCAGGCTGAAAATGCCAACTGAGACATGACGGGATGTGCCCATTAAGAAGTAGATGATGTTGGCAAAGAATGATGTGTAAAGGCTATAAATGGGCTTCAGACCTGCCAGCAGTGAATATGCTATTGCTTGAGGCACCAAAATGATCCCAATAACTAACCCAGACATAACATCCCCCCAAATGTACTCTTTGCATCGGTACTTGGGAAGCCACCGTAAAACGGGAAAGAAGTCCATAAGAAAGTTCTTCAGCTTCTGTGGTGTGCAGGTGCAGCTCTTTCTCAGCTTAGCTAGCATGACTTCTTTCCGGTTAGTCTTGACATGAGTCTTTCTTTCCATGAGAAAGCAGGGTGAAGTGTTGTTTTCCATTCTGGTAGCCTCAAGTGGTCTTTCCATTTACCCAGTGTTTACTTCATTTATGTGTTCCTGCAAAGTGAAGAGAATCTCCATCAGTCTGCAGTTCATGAAGGTTTTTTTAGCACAGTTCCTTAACACTAAAAGTTTGTCACCTGATTTTGCTCTTAAGGGAGCATCATCCAACAAAACACTCTCACAGGGCTCCATAAGGCATCACATCCATAAGTGATGCATAAGGCTAAAAAATAAATCTGCCCTTTCTTGCACACATTAAGGAGTACTTTCAATTGAATCCAGTTCGTTCTAATAAAGAAAAATGGGGTTAAATTAGTAATTTTTTTTGTATGACAAAGATTTCTGTCATCTGTTCTAAATGTTCTGTCATAAAGGTCTTTTTGACCAGAGGCAGCGCTTGATGGTGTGCAATAAACATGCACTAGTGAGGTAGGCTGTAATGTTTTTGTATAGCGAGTACATCTTGTAGTCATTGATTAGTAACTCTCATGGGGTATAATGATCTGTCACTGCAGTTGTCATCAGTGCAAAGGAGAAAAATGTTTCTGGTAGGACCTGTAAAGCAGAGTTTTCTGGAGAGCAACAGTTTAGTCATACACAAAAGATATGTACATAAACCATTGATGGACTCTTTGTACCTGCTGTGTAACATGAACTTGTTTGTAGATTCTGGATTGTTTTGATGTGCAGCTTCTGGTAGTTACAAATACCACCATATTGGCAACATACGGACCGAGCACCATGACATTACCACGTTGGAAGAGTGCTACATGCTATTATTTTCAGGTTTAAACCCATAGTTACCCAACTTTGTTATCCCAATAATGAGATATAACAAATAATTATATGTACAGCAGAACAAACACAGCAGTGTTTCCTATGGTTCTCCTAATTGTTTTCTAATATCTGATGGATGAGGTTATTTGTATTCCCCTGATGGGGGTGCTTTTGATGTCTCTTGCCTCAATGGACACAACTGTTTTCACCAAACTCGACATTAACAGCCAGGGTCTCTGCATCAGAGCTGTTTGGTGCCAGGAGTGGCACTGCAATAGTGTCAAAGCTTGTCTTCACTTAAAAGTAAAGCTTTTTTTTTTTACTTAAAAGTAAAAGCTGTTTCTTTCCTCTTTCAGTGTTTAGAGGCAGACTCTGTACCCATCAGTTTCATAAAACTTGAAGTAAACTTACTGGCACAGTATTCTGTTGGTAAATTTTATTGGATTTAGCAGTTAATACACAGTTTAGGTGCTGCTGACAGAATTCTCTGTAAATTTCATAGGATTTTTTTGTTGTTAAGAAGAACGTTTTGATTTGTTAATGTTTGGTCACAGCCTGTTAAGGTGTAAAATTCTGAATTTAAAAAAAAGCATTAATGAATCCAACCTGGAAACATAATTTAAAAGCAAAAGAACAGATTATCAATAGCCTGTAAGCTTTTGACCTGGAGCAGTCCAAACAGAGAGTGGCCTACTAGAAAGTCTTTCGCCTATCCTGCTTAGAAGGAGTTTTCAAGATTTTAATAATTGTGTTTTGCCACCAGATTGAAAATAAGAAGATATGTATCTGTAATTAGTGCAGAACTTTAAAACAAGTTCCCAGGTATTATGATACAGCATACAGATAAGTGATACAGCATGATTTCAAAGGCTATTCAAAGTTTAACCACAATTCAAAGCAGCATTTTCATGTGTTATAGGTAATTTATAATGTGGTAAAAGGCAGAGCAGAGATTCTTGTCAGAAAGGACCTGCATAGTAGTCCAAATATATTTTAAAAAATCAATAGATTTTTATCCATCCCAATTACATAAACCCATTTTTAGCTCCCATTATATACATTTTTTTGTGTGCGTAAGTAAGGTTTATTTTCATCAAAAGGGAACACTAATTGCAATTTAATGTTATTATTTATAAAGATCCATGTCTATTTTTTTATCAGTGCTAAGTTTGCTTTAGACCCTAATATACTGCATAGTTATGCTAATCAAGATCTGCTTGGACAGGAAAATAGATTGGATCTAGTCTTTGTTAGAATGCAAAGGTGACAGAAAAGATAAATGAAGTTGCAGCACCAGGTGAAGTACTTAAGAGCATATTAATAAAGTTTACCAAATACAGAATGCTAGCAAGTTTAATAAAGACACTAATTTTTAAAAGGCAAAATCCCAGTACTTCCTGTCTTACCTAAATTAGTTTGGAGAATGAGAGAATTGTAGTATTGTGCATGAGGACAGCAAGTCTTTATTCAAATGCCACTCACTTCTTACAGCCAAGTGAATTCAGCCAGCCAGGAAATAAATATTGTGCCCTTGCTCTTCCTACTTAAAAGCTAGTGGGCAGTGCAATATCCAATAAGTGCTTTTTATAGGCTACATCAAAGAGATTGCATCAGCTTCTGTACACTAGGCTCATATATTTAATAGCATAGTTGCTGTTCTCTAATCTCATACAATTTACCTGGAAGTAATTTGCTATTTACCAAAAAAACCCCATTACAATTCAGATGTGTGTATTGTTTGTGCAACTCCCTGAGGGATAGTAGAGATTTTTAATGCATAGAATGATTGGAACATAATTTCTTCGGAAATCTATTAAGAGATCTTGTGTTTGAATAATAGTTTAGTAATATATATATAGCTGTGCTGGCTTACTGGATAATCAAAATAATAGTTTTTTGTAAAAAACAACTAAGCCTCCCTGCCTCCCCCCACTCCTCCCCAAAAAAAAAAAAAAAAAAAAAAAAAGAAGTACAGTAAAGTATGTCTCTTCTGTGTTCAAACTGATAGGAAGTAATTTTCTTCAGGTTTTTTTTTTCCTGAACATAAGGGTTTCCTTCATGTAACTTACTGTTTATTCTGCTATATGTGCTTTCAAATTCCATGTCAAATGAACATGGTAGCTATTAAGCAGTCAGCTCTCAACCTAGATTGGTATGCAGATGCTGTTAATATTTAAAGTTTCCTTGTTGCTTTTAGAATGCCGTAAAGCCACACCAGATAAGGGAAGGGGCATTGTTATCAACAAGCCATTTTTCAGCTGTGTAACCCAGTAATTGTCAGGCTGTGACGCCTGTAATTCATTGCTTCACCTGAAGGAAGTGGGGTTCCACCCCAGATGTGTGCTATCCCCTTACACAGCCTAACAGAGCTTGGAGCTTCCAGGGTTCTTGCTATCTCCAAAGACAGAATGGAGGAGAGATCTGTCTGCTGTTGTGCATGTGAGCAGACTCCAGCCTTCTGCTTCTGGCACTGAGAGACAACACCATCCTTCCAAAGTGGTAATACTTTAGCAGTATGCAGGAGCCCTAGCGGGGTCAGGTTACTGGTTCACCAAATGACCCATTTACAGCTTAGGCTACACTAACAAATGGAAACCCACTGTTCCTCCCTTTCTTCCTCCAGAGCTCCACAGAGCATAATGTTTGCATTTTGTTCAAGTCATCATTTGCTGAAAGAGCTGTTCTTAACAGGGCTGCACAGATGAAGCAACACATAGCAAAAACATGTTAGCTTGTTGCATTTGACTTCAGTATTGGAACAACTGTTTAAAACAAGTGAAAGTTTACTTGTGTGCACATTCGTGTATATGTGTAACATTCACATAATTACAACAGAAAGTAGTCTTGGTTATTTTTAATTGTACTTCTATGTTTGAAATCTTCACAGTGAAATTTTTTCAAGTTTCCCTTGACTATGTAAGCAAATGTAATTCAGCAGAAACTTGTCTGAACCATTTATTCTTCCAGGTTAAATGAACTGACTCATTTTATTTTGTGAAAAAGAGAAACAAGGGAAGGAGCCATTCAAGCCAAACAAACTGCTGACTTGCCTTAGTCCCACCTTCCTGTCTTTCCATCATGCCTGTCGCCTGACAAAATGTCTCTTTAGGGGAAGAAACATTCATCACAGTATGTTCATGTGGAGTTTCTCTTTGCAGATTCTTCAGCCGCAGATTGCTGCTGCTGTTGCCTGTATCACCATTCTGGATGGATGAATTGTTCTTTGTGAAACAGCACAACCCCCAAAAACTTTATTCTTTTGCATCCTTTTGCCTCCCCATCCTGACTGTCCACCAAAAAGTCTGAAGCTGTATCTCTAAAAAGCCCAGGAGGAGTAGCAAGGGTGAGCCTGTCTCCCTCTGCTGAGATATTTTAAATGCTTTATTTAGAGCAGAAGTCAGATGGTATCACAGCTCTGCAGTGAAATTGCTCGCTTGCTGAAATAGTGATTTCAAGTGTAAGTTAGGATAGAGACATTTAAAGAGTTTGAGCCAAGTGATGTTTGCTGTTTTCTTCACATTTGAACTATGAAAAATCCACTAAAAGCTAATATGGTTAGGGTGGATTTTGAATTTATTTGTTGCATAACTCACTAAAAAACATGAGAGACATCAGTCTCGTTAAACATTTGATTGGAAACACAGATGTTGAAACAAATTAAATTGTTCATATTGCTCATCTTTCATATCAGACACCTTTTCTGTCTCATAGAAACCTTTCTTGGCTCTAATGGCTATGATTACATTGCTGTTCTGGTTCTGAGCAATGACACAGTTTTGAAAAAGCTCCTTGGTTAGTCTCATGGTGCATAGATTCAATGTACAGGGGTGTGTTATTCTTGTAAACTGGGGTTTTTTTCAGAGGGAGGTACCTAGAAACTATGCCCCAGTGCTCTTTGACCCTTTATGGTGGCATAAAAACCTAAGCCAGCAATTGGTGCTTTGGACATATTTGAACAGATGTGGGGAGTACATTTAGTTTGTGAGAACTGACTAGTCTGAAATAAAGTCCACTGAGCTGCATGTACTATAAGGCAATACTGCTTTAGCACCTACTGCTTTGATTTATTAATCTGCTTTTGTTTGCAGGGTTTCTTAGATATGTCAATATAACCTAAAAGTTTTAGAAGTCATGAGGTGCTAAAACAGAACAAGTGAGATGTATATTTCTTTCTATCTTGCAATAACTATTGTATTTTTGTCTTTAGAACTAAGATATACTTGGAAGCAGAGTTAAGCAAGGTGCCAACAACCAAAACCATTTATTTACACAATGACCTAGCAAGCTGTCAAAATACAGGCACAGAACATGGCAATGCCTTTTAGGAAAATCATGTGAAACTTGATAGGCTTGGTTAGTTTTTCACTATGTTGGGATAAAATATTGTTGCTTCAAAGCGTTTTTATGTTGAGTTTCAGTGTTACACTAAATCAAATGTGAAAGAGGAAATAGGATTCCAGCTTAGTGGTTTCTACAAGTGAGGAAAGCCAGATCATGTCCTCTACAAATTAAACTGCTATACTAAGGAGAGTTTTATTCTGAGAGTCTTTTAGATTTGTGTATTTCAAATTAAAATCTCCAATTCATAATTTTTATTTCCAACTGTAAATTGGTTTAGGATTTTCCAGGCAAGTTATCTCTTTATTAAATGCCTGCATTCACCAGCAGCTGTGGTTCAAGTCTTGTTTTCCCAAGGATTCTCAGTTCCATATTCCAGTGAGTAAGTTGACAGCCACTGACAGGTAACAATCCTAGAACTGATAAGCAGGCTGGAGCAGTGGAACTCATACAGTCAGCCAGCACCTGTTCTTAAGGCTAGCCCATCAAGATCATCTTTGGGAATGATCATACATGCAAATACAGATCAAGTAGTTTAACTCGTTCTGCAGAGACAGATTTTGTTCAAGGATTCCAGAACATGCTGGTCTAACTATTGACATGCTCTTGAAGGCAAGACAGCATTATTCTTCTGGAGAGTCCTAGGACATGACCACTAAAAAGGCATTTCCTGTGGATTCAAAAAACATTCCTGAAAATCTGATTCCATGTTTTTGGGAAAGTAGCTGTTTCAAAGTGAAAGTCTGTTATTTAAATAAAAAGTCTTTCAAGATAGCTTTTCAGGACCCTAGTCATCATTCATAAAGTTGAATACTAAGCTCTGTTTTGTGCCCTGTGATTTTGCTGGGCATTGTATAGCCATACTAAGCTGTCACAGAGAAAACCAAATTGATAGTCCGTTCTCATGGTTTTTCCTGTTGTTTTCTGTGGCATCTTGTGTTTACTACATGCAATAAAGATAGTATTTTGGAAACACTCTTTTTTTGGGAAAGACTGTATATAAGCCCTAAGAAAGTGCTCTCAGTTTCAATATCAATGTAGTACTTTAAGAAACAATGTAGTACTTTAAGATAAGCCTAGTATATGCCATTTTCTTAAATCGAAATAAAAACTAACCAAATGGTTGAACTCCTGGTTGAGGGTCTCAGGAAAGATAATTGCTGTACCATTTACAGCTGACTATATGTTTTACAGACTTTTGCTCAGTGTCTACCTTATAAGCAATACTTATGAACAACAACATAATGATAAACCAAAAAACAATAGCATTAGCAAATAAGTGAAAAGAGGCAATTTTGCGTCTTTGAAAACAGGCAAAGAACAAATTAACCTGAATTCAGAGGCACAGGAAGGGAGACAAATCTCTTACCTGGATAGCTTTTAGACAGGAATGTACCAGCTCTGTTTTTGCACGTTGGAATGAATGGAAGTCTTCAGCCAGACATTTCTCTATTTGCATAAAGGATAATTATTAGCTAAATATTCCTCAAGGTAAGAATGGGTAGTTTTGGAATCTTGAGTTTGCTGTTTGGTAGTGTATTGTCACTTGTATCAATTTGTAAAGCTGGATATATATGTAGCACTAACTGAGGATTTGAGTTTAAATAATGCATAAGATTATTAATTAACTAGCACTGATCCAAAAATTGTGCTGAGTTCAGGCCAGCACATCTCTGACCTTTGAAGCTGCTTCTCATATGAGATTTGATTTGGTTTTTGCATCCTCATGTAACATTAGCTTTTGATTTTACTTGTTCAAGATGTATGAATAGAACATCTGTCTTGCTTGAGAATTATGTCCTTTGCAGGCTGGATTAAGTCCTGTTCTGCTCAGTGCGTAGGATGAGAGAGCTGGAGGTCAGAGTTCTGTTTCTACATGTCAGCACATTCAGATCACAATATTTTTTGCTTCTGTGTAAACCGAAGACTGTATAATGTAGGCAGATCAGCAGGACAAAGATATACTTCTGTTGAAAGTCTACTTCATTCTTGTGAGGTATATAAATGACCAAGTTCCCCCTCGGTTATCTTAGATCTTTGTGTAAGTGCAGACCTATCCAAGTGATAAATAAACATCCATCTCCTCCCCTTGACAAAGGTGATAGGTAATAGGTGATAGGTTACTAAGCAGTGCAGATTAACAGGTTGGGCACAAGGCCATGACTTGTATGAGCTGTATTCAGCTGGCCTACAAGCTAAGGGATGAGGAGATGTGTGTATTTCTCAGCCAAGGAAGAACACGAGCTGGCATGCAGTAAGAATCTGAGATGGTAGTTGCAATGCCACAAAAAGACTGTGTTGCTGGCACACAAGCATGACTAGAGAGGGCCAGTTTCCAGCATTGTCTTTTATCACTGTGCAAAAAGTTGTTTGCTGCTCTTTCAAAGTAAGCAGGAAACATAAAAATTATGTAAATGAAAGTCAAAACTTAGATGAGGGAGGAATAGAAAGGGAAGCATCTTACAACTCACTAATGTGATGTTAAGCTGGTCATGTATTCTTAAAACTACTGGCTACTGCCAGGAGTTTAGACTTGGTGGTAGTAGCTGTGATTTTCTAAACCCAAAATCTAAAGGTAATTTCAGTCTTGCTAAAATCCTGTTTCTTGCTTCTTTGTAACAGAAAGCCTTGTCAACCACTCCTATCCCCTTCCCCTTTGATAAAGTACCTGTTATTAAAACTGGGATGCAGTAATACACCTTATCTGCATAGCGAATTTTGCACACTGGTTACAAAGATAGTGTTTCTTTGATTTGTGCTCTACAGAATAGAAGATTTCACTGCTTCTGTTAATTTGATTTTAGCCTTGCAATATTACTTCATTAAAAATAAAGTGACTTAAACTCAAGTCTCTCAAATTCATCCTTTCATCCATTTTATTGTCTAATTCTTAGAACTATCTAGCGACCTCCTAAAATGTGTGTGCCATCTGCCTCGGTACCTAAGTAAGTTTGTTCTCCTTTTCAGTGTGTCCAGTATTTGGAAACTCTGTTACTTCTGGTATTTGCAGCCTTGAAATTTGCAGAATAATTGGGGTTTTCCCAACTTAACAATTTTGTTGACAGAGACCTTTCTGCATTTCTCTCCAATAGCACTTTTCCCCATATCAGGCTCCTAAGACAAAGGAGGATATTATTGTATCATTATCACTTAACCCCTTCCATATAAAGTTGTAATTTTGTTTTGCTTCAAGCTATATACTTGAAGCAAAAATATATACTACAAGCAAAAATAACACTTTTCCTTAAGTCTAAAAGAAAGAAATTTCAAATAATAATTTTGAATATATTTTTCAGTACGGGACAGTACCAGTGAGGCTAAATATCTCTGGACAGGACAGTTCCACACAGGAAAAAAGAGACAAAATAAAGCTATCTCTGTAGAAATTTTGAAAATTACATAATTTTGACAGAACTGTGTTTTATGATGAACAAGTTTTACTTAACATACAAATACAGTGACAACAGAAGGTTCATTAGTAGATTGTGGAGATGAGAGTTCATACTCCATTACATGAAGTCATTCATCAAGGCTTCAGTCCAGCAATAATTCTGAGTGGGCTGGCCCTGGCATCCTGGTTGAATTCTACTGACACTAACAAAAAGGACTCAGTTCTAAAAGTGCTGTCTTTCCTTGTCAGCTGCTGAGTTGTGGAACAGTGGTAACTGGCCAAAATAGGTATTACAATGAAATACCTATCTCTAAGAATAGGAACTACAGTAGAAAAGAACAATGATCATTGACCAGTAATTTTGAGTTTACAGGTGATTTTCCTTTGTGTGACGTACTATTTATGAAGAGATGCACAGTTTCAATTGGTTTAAAAACTGTAAAGGATTAAGAGCAGAATTGAACAGAAGTACTTATGAAATAAATGATGTAAAGATATAAAATGTATTTTACTCTGTTGACACGTTTACTTGAGGATTTTCAGATATTTCAGAAAAATCCATGGCATTGCTGTGTACAATTCATATGTGGTAATCTAACTATTAAAAAAGTTAATGCGAAATTAGTCACATATGGATGGTTACTCTTAGAATCACAGAATCATGAAATCTTCAAAAGTACATAGTCCAAATGCAATAACTATGTTCTTCTTTCTGTGCAAGTGTTTGAAGTTCAAAAATTCAGTGAATTAAAAACACTCTTAAGCCTAATGCCTGCATTGTTTGAAGTGCCCTCGAGCCTCAGTTACTCTGTAATTTACCTTTATATCATAGCAACCAGGTGATGTGCCTAAAAAGGACCCATTTGGTTGCAACTTAATAGGAAAGATGGTGCACTGAAAGTAAGCATCCACTGCCTTCCAATTCCCTATGCACTGCATCAGACATTCCTTCTCTAGCTGTGAGAAATGACTGGTGCAGCTGAAAATTATTTATATATATATGCAGAGAGTCATGTTATTGATTTTTTTAAATGAAAAAATCTGTAGTTCCTGTTGTAGGTGAATGCAAATTTGTATATTCAAAATTGAGGAAGGCTGTCATTCAGCATGCAAGCCCCTTTCTACTTCCCACTACAAAACCAATGGATTAGCACTTACCAAAGGCACAACGTAGCTGCAGTAGTTCCACAATAGTTTTTTATCAGCACCCAGTAGCACAGTACCTCAGGATCACAGCTTTCTATAAGAATAGATTAGAAATTGTATCATGATGTAGTGTGGGCCTTGCCAATTGGGTATTGCTCTCTCATAATGTTTACAGTGAGATAATATAAATAAACACTAGCACTGGAAAAATCTTTGTCCTGTAGAGTGTAATCACAGGTAAAAGGTAAACTTTCAATCATTACGTTACAGAAGCTGGTAACCTCTGACTTCTTACTCATCTCTGCTATTCTGCTTTAATAGATGCTGTTACACTGTGTGGAGTTCAAATACAATTGCAGTCCTGACACAGCTTTTTACAGTCTTTTTAACAGTATCAGGGGTTTTATATACTTAATTCAATTAGATGAAAAAATACTCTTAATGTGTTAAATGAGATTAGGGCAGGAAATGTGTGGAACTATCCATACACTTAGTGCTTCATTGTCAATGGTCACTAATCGAGATTTGTCCTTTGAAAAAGGATTTTTATTAAAATAAATCATGAGGGGGGTCTAGCTGATAATCTTATATATAGGATGAATTTACGTAAATCAGCTGACACTGAGTGTGAAATGTCTGAGCTTTCCTGCCTTTTAAAAAAATCCTGCCTGTTTCATCCCCAAACAGCCAGACCTGTAGAAACAAAACCTGCTTGATGAAGAAGAATGTTTCTACTGATATTTGTATATCTTAGAGGGAAGTTTAATGTAGCAAGGATGGTCTCTCTAGAATTCTGAAGCTTGTTCACTCATTCCTTGAAATTTTGTATAATCTTAACTGGATATTGAAAACCTATTTCTGGGTGCAAAGAAAACAGATGATTTCTTACTGCATTGTGAAGTAAATTTTCATATTTCATAAACACAGAGTGTAATGCATCTTTATATTGAAAGGGGTGATAATTTTCATATTAATGGAAGATTTTTAGGTTGGGGGAAGAATGAAGGAAAAAAGGTAATACATGAACATGAAGATCATGGAATGTAAGAGCTATCATACTATATTTAATAACACACCACTAGTCTCACTTATAACATCAAACCCAGGTTCAGAATAGAATTATCAGATCTCAATTTGTACACACTTGTAGGTTTGCATCTCTTAGAAAACTGTCTATAAATCCAAGTGGCTAGTTTTAACTCCTTAATTATAAGAGGTTTATTGTATTTATATCCAAGAGTGAAGAGCAGACACTGGCATGCCATTTAAAAGCTGCTCTTTCCAGATTGGCTTATAGTGGTTGTCAGTAATACTCAGAAACCACTCATCACAAAAATTCTTCAGGATTTAGAACAAGACATGGAAGGTATATTCATTGTGCCTTTTCACCATCAGAAGTTACTAAACACCAGAAAGTTGGAAAATAAACTCAGTATCGTTTTGAAAACAAGTGACATATTCAAGTTAGATATAAAGTTGCCCATGGGGGATCAAGGATTGATACAGAAAGATACACCTGAAACTATATCTGATATGCAAATAGGTCCAGCAGGTGCTGGACTTCATCAGACACCGTGTGCTATCTGTATACATCAGCTGAGAAATCTAGCTGGAAATCTTCACACCTTCAATATTTACCTCCATGTCCATTACATGCTCCTTAGTACATATCTTGACAAGTGAAAACAAGTTTTGAGAACATGAGATGGAAAAAGTTAAAATCCTGGTAAAAGTAACACATTGTGCATTAATGCAAAATTTCAGGTCCAGTTACAGTATGTGCATGAGGAACCAAAGTGCTTGCAAGAGCACACTAAGTAAAGCATTGCTAAATTTGGTTTTTGTTGCATATTTGGCAGCAGGGAGGGTGGTTATTCCCTCAATATTATGATTTATACAACAGTAAATAAGCTATGTTCTGTGATACAGTTGGAGTCACATACTTTTGGACTGTGTGCTTTCTCATACAGCTAGCAGGCAAAATAATGGAGCACAAACAGTAAATAAAGATATGAACATGAAGGAGTAATAATAACAGAACTGTGAAATGAAAACAGTTAGTCAAATATGTACCATGGAGGCTCATTTCAGAAGGTGCAGTATTGTGTGTACTTGAATTAGAATGCTGGATGCATACAGAGAACTGTTCTGTCACTACTGGAGAAGAAAAGTTCAGTGACAGCTTTCCAAGGCAGTGCCAAAAGGAGTTACGTGTTTAAAGTAAGCTAGTTTTAGCATTTGGTTTCTCTTCCTTGCACATCTTTAGTCTTCATTATTGATGAATAATCCCTGCCACCCCATTTCAAAACTTTTGCTTATAGGTGACATTATTTGGATTTCCATCATCAAGGGCAGCATCAAACCACAACGAAAATATTACTTGTAGCCAAGTGTTGTGCAGAAGTAAATCTGATTTGTACAACAAACTCAATCAGAAAGGTATCCTCTATCAGTCATCTCACATACAGTGACTGAGCCTTTCAGTCACTTGCAAAACCTTTAAATTTGTAGTGAAGAATCAGCTGAAAGCATTTTCTGCTATTTCACCTTATTATTTAATTGTTCCCTTTGCAAATGAATGTGAACGTAACAAACCTGAACAAGGGATCACAAGGTCTCACAACACTGAATTATCCATATCTAGGTGATCTGATTGGCTATCTTCACATGTCTAGAGAGGTCAGGTAGTAAAATAGCATATGCCTTTTCCTAAATTGCTACGATAGCCTGTTTCCTCTTTTACATCTGGAATTTGTTTTAAAGGGGAAGAGGGATATGGGGGGGGAGAAGAGACAGAACAGTCTAACATTATTTTCCGAGGCTAACTCACCTCAGCACAGGAAGCTGTTGGTGCTTTGTCTGCCTCTCTCTTCCCCTCACACACAGCACGCTCACTGCTGAAAGAAGGGTTGAGACTATGCTCACAAAAGCAGGCTGAGTAAGAAATGGAAAATCATAGGCCGTGATTAGCATCAGATTGAAAACATCCATTGTTTGCTTGCACTTCTGTGCCTGTGAATTTCAGCCAGATCACAGCAAGGATTTTGTGAGCTGCTTTGCAAGGTGAAGCTCAAATACTGCTGATTTCAAAGAGCAAAGACGCTTATTAAGATAAATCAAAGTAAATTCTATTTTTATGTATTTTTAAAAAAATAAAAGATTCAGCTGAATGCACAGCCTCTTGGCTGGCTTGTAGAAGAGACAGTGATTTCCAGTAAATAACAGCTGATGCATTCTCCATATTTGAAGCAGTTTATTCCTAAGTCATAGAGATTCATTCCCATCCTTCTTTTTGCGCATGTACCGCACTGGTTGGTTGTGTGGATGGATTAACTGTGACAAGCTGTGACATCAGCAAAGGCTGGATGCTGCCTGGCTCTGTGATTTTGTAGTGCAGCCTCCCATTACTGCTGGGCTGACTCATTCCTGCTATAGGGTGAGCCAGCACTGACTGAAGTGTTGAGCAGTGTGCTTCTGTGCAGAAGCTGTACCATAATTGTAAAGCAAGCAGATTTTCTAACCCTGCTTACACAAATGATAGAGCTGAGAAGCAAATTCAGAAGAAATGTTAATACTAATAGACACAGAAGTGGTAAAATATATGAGTTATTTAGTGCAGTAGTCATTGGCCTTTTAAAAAGCCTCTGAATTAGGTTTTTGGTCTGCAAAGCCTGTGAAAAGCACAGGCTTTGTTTTGCTTGGGAACCACCACGGAGGAAGAATCAGTGTTCATCAGACTGAAAACCAGCAAGTTATCATGGTATTTTGGATTATGGGGATTTCGTGAACAGGAGCCAATTTACTTTACCTGTAATGATCACAGAAGTGAGAGTGAGTGGAACAAGAACATGGTGGAAACAGCTCTAGTGTGAATGAGTACTATATTGCTAGCTTCCACTCAGTTCAGGAGGGGTAAGTGTTGTTTATTAATAACACAGGAGTCTACCAATTTCTTAGTTATTGATCTTGTACTTAAACCTGAAAAAACAAACTAGTAGGGTTTTTGGTTGACACTGAAGAGACCTGGAGAGAACTGCTGAGAATTCAGCCTCTGGAAAGGTGGATGCTAATGAGTGCTATTCTGCCCTTTGTATACTCTGAGGTATCATTTCTGTAGTGCTCACAGTCCCTTAGGATCTGGTTTTTAAGGTCCAGAGGTTTTTTAAGTACTCAGCAGAACAAGAAGCTTATGTAGACAATTGGCTGGTTTGGAGCAAACAGTGTCTTTGTGAAAACCTGACCTTTAAGCTGGCTTCATTTCATTCCTCATAGCTGCAAAAAGTAATTAGAAAAACCAAGGAGGCAGGATCCTTTTGTGTTGTAAGAGGCACTTGGGGGGGCAACAAGTTTCCCTTCTGAAAAAAATAAACTTGCTGACATTTTCTGTCCAGAGCTTTTCACCTTCATCTTGTAGATGCTCTCCTCTTAAGCTTACATGCCTCCCTGTCCATTTAACAGCCTGTTCTGGTTAAAAACCAAGATGGGTACTTCTGAAGACCATTCCTTCTGGAGGACCTTGTAGCAGGAGGAGTTTGAAATGGCATAGATTACTGTTGTTTGTTCTGTCAGCAGTTACCATTGTGGGAACATTTGGAAGTTTGTTGTTTCCTTCCAATGAACAGCTTGACTTTGGACACTAAATTCCTTTCTAGGGTAGATGGACACTTGTGTGTGTTCTGGAGTTTTATGATGCCTAAAATGGCATCTATGAAATGGATTCTAGAAAGGTGGCAAGCAATTTCTTGGGACACTGTATCTACAGATGCTCCTTACAGTAGTCACTTGCTTCAAGAATTGTTTTCACTTCATTTAATCTTGAGAGGGGGAATTTAATTACCATACATGTTTACACTCATCAAGAACAATAGTGATGGTGTTACCATTGGTCCACATCCTGGACCTGGACACTGTGGACAAGAATGTGTGATTGCAGGAACCCCCTTACAAGGGTGGGCAAAGATGGTCTGGCACACAGCTAAGGATCTTTATCAAATTAATAGTGGTATGTAATATGATTATCTCAGCAGAGATACTAGATACTGCTGTAGCAGGGTAGTCTCTTAGCCTGCATGTTGCTTCTCTAAGATTGTAATGCAGAAAACCTTCAATGGAGAAAAGGTTTTTTTAGGTGGCTCTTTCATGGAGTTCACCTTCCAAGTGTGAGGTTGGCAATAGTCTGCTGAACAATTTTACAGGCGTGAGTTGCATTTCTCCTCTGCTAACACCTTGTGCCAGTTTTCTGTCCCTTCCTCTTGGTTACATTTGCAACTAGATGAGCAATCTTTCAAAGAAGAAGCTCCTAATCAGGATGTAAACAGGCTATGCTGCTGTGGGAGTGGTGTTAGCCTGCCACTATGGCTAATCTGCCCAAAGAAAAGCTGTTCTCAGATATTGATGGGAGCAAGCTAGATAGTGTCATCTTTTGGTGTGTGTAGTAATTGTGTTTACCAGAAATGCAAAAGGGAGACCACACTAGCTGAGTGAGAATGTCAGGATGAGGACAAGTACTATTCTAGTATATTGGTATTTCCCAACCTTGATCCTAGGCTCTCTTCAACAGAGTATCTCTGTTGATGGTTACCATACATGGTACATTTGAATTCCTAAATGGGCTGTGACCTACTCACGGGGGTCAGCCACAAGGCTTCCTATCCCAGGAGATACAGTTCAGTACATTACAGTAAAGTGTGATAAAGTTATCTTGATGTGTTATCAGAGATTCAGTACTTGGCTGAAGATCACCTGGAACGGAAACACTCCCTGCCTGTGGTTTTTGTTCTCTCTTCTCTGTAGATAAGATATTTGGTCCAATGTCTGTATGTGCACATGTTTTCCAGGACATGCAACTATATTCCTGGAAGGATCAGCGCAGGGCTGAAGAGAAGCAACAGATGCTGTGATGCTGGTCACGGGAGGGAAGCAATAGGTATAGGCTAAGGAGTAGTGTCTGCAGCTGTGCTAGCTGGAGTAGATCTGGCTATGATGCAATGTGTCATCAGCTAAAGCTATCTTACCTCTGGCCTCCCAAGGGATTCAGTTTGTGAATGGGAGCAGGCTGAAAGTGGCATGGATAAGAAGCGCAACATGACTGTCTTACCACAGTTTGGCAAGCTATCTAGTGCTACCTGTGCACCTGTAAATAATTTCCCTCCATTCTTGAAAAAACTTTACTTCAGTAATAGGAAGTAGTTTAAAGCTGTTAAGATGGGCCTGTAGTCTTTGATTCAGCAAAGGATTACCCACAAAGCAAACCTTTCCAAGGAAGGGAGCAACCAGATTTTGTGTCAACCAGCAGACACCCCTCTGTACTCATCACTGCTCTTCAAATTCACAGTATGTGTTGCTCCCAAGAGGCAGCACATGGATCTGGAACTGAGACCATGATACAGACTGGGAAGATTCCTCACTAGCAGGCATCAGTCTCTGGAACATAGCAGCCTCAGGCCTGGTGCTTCCATGGGCCTTGGTGCTACTATGCCAGTAAGTGTGCTTTAGTGTAGTTGTTTATAATGACTGAAGATGAAGAAGGTCTATCTGGCAAGCTTCCCAGAAAAATCCCAGCTGAGAAACATTTGAAAGCCAGGCACAGACACGACAGTGATTGCTGCTCGACCTTCAAAATACCTGACAACAAACAATGAACAGTCCCAGTCTTGAAAGCATTCAATGAAATGAGTACAGAACCTTCTGAGCATTTATAAATGTGGTGTCTAGAAACCACGACAGAAAGATTGGAAGAAGAGCAGGCAAAAACTTGACTGTAAAATTCTGTGAGCTTGAAACTAAGAGCTCAATCATAGTTACACGATGTTCCATAAACAGTTTAGATGTAGAAAGATGTTTTGAACAACTTTGGCAACGTAACGTGGATTTATTATCCTCTGCCATGGATTTACCTTGTCATGTGCCCATAACAGTTTTGATCTGGTCTTCAGTGTCCTAAAATTGTCTTCAGAGCACTCCTAGCAAGGGCCTGGCAGTTGAGCCAATCTTGTCCATGCAGAACTTGTGTAAATAGTACCAGTTTCTGTGCCTCAAGTGCAACAGTCAGCATGGCTTCCAGTCACTACATGGCAGGCAACCATGCAACCCAGATTCTAGTGGTACTGTGTATGCTGTAAAAAAATGCATTGATCTCACATCAGAAATGTAGTATAGGTAAGGATAAGATCAAAATCTGATGAAGTGTCAATCTGTCAGTCAAGCAATCATTTTATTAATGGAAGCATACTGTCTGGTCCACTTGGGAGGAAGAAGAGATTCTTATAAAGTGACAGGTCAGCCAAAGAAAGTAAGTGCCTCTACACCTACACACATAACACAAGATCTCATGTATCATCACTCAGTCATGGTTGTCAATGGCATTCTGTTTTAAATGTGTTACTTAATTGGTGCAGTAGGAAAAATGTAAATGTCCTTGGATCTTAAGTGTACAGGCATCAAATAAAAGGTGTCATTTATGCATATTTTTTCACATAATACTGTGTAGACCTTAGACTGAAGTCAAGAAGATGCGAGTTCCTTTGTTTCTATCTGTATGGCATTACTAACTTTTTAGAAGAATGTAGTTAATCATTCTTATACACACTGACTGTAAGTGTGCATGTAAGCAAATATTTCAATAGAACACAGAGTACAACTGGAAATAGTTAATGGATCTCAGGGAGCAGAACTAGTTTTAGCAAAAAAAAAAAAAAGTCTTTGAACTTTAGAGTAGGACTTTTTTTTTTTTTTTACTCTCTGCGTCAGCAAAAAAAACCCAAAAAAACAAAACTGGCTCCAAATGGCCATTCTTTAGTTCAACAGTGACTTTTAAAATACTTTTAAGTATTTTAAAAATCAAATAAATTTCTTTCTGCTATTTGCTTCTTTTACAGCTGCACCATTTGACTCGACCAGGAATCCTAAACTCAATGACTGCATACATTACTATATCTGTCATGGTAGTAGGACACACTTTAAAAATAAAAACCTGCTTCAGGTCTTTGGTAAATGAGTATGACCAGGCTGGGGCTAAGATTGTGTGCTTTGTTCCATAACACATGGAGCTGGCATAGTGGATATGGCCTATGTTACACTTTGCCTGCCTTGTCTTCCTCTTCTGGATCCTGATCAGAGAGTTTTCTTCTTCATGTTGCACAGTTCCCTTGTTTATTCCCTAGGCAATTCTGTCAGCCTTTCTTAATTCTCTGAGAATTTGGAACTGCTATTACAGTTTCTTCACTGAAACCTCTCCTTGATGAGAAAGCACAGAGGAAGAGCCTCCATGAAAGAAGCTCAGAAATGCATGGGGAGGCACAGAAAGAAAAAAGTTGTGACTCTCAGCACAGAACCCATGATTGATATAAGAGCTCTGTTGATGGCCCCCCTTTTCATGTCTAATCCTATTTGCTTGTCATACTATGCTGGCACTGATCAGTTGCAAGAACTGTGATTGTCTCTCCCCCTTCCGTTGTACTGGCAGCATTTGCATCTGTAGTGCACTTGTGTAGCTTTCCACCCAAGCAAAGGCAAAGTGCCTAAGAAAGAGCAGGCAAGACTTCAGGAGAAGTGGTCAGGCTGCACTGGACCAGAAAAATTAATTGTACCCTGGCATGGCTGAAGAAATCAGCTTTGAGAGGGGTTGCCAAGGCTTCACTCAGTGCCACTGTGACCAGGGCTGGACTCATGTCAAGGGTGCTTAAAAAGCCTTTTGCTGAGGTTGTCCTGAGGCCAGAATTTGGCCGTCAGGCCAAGGCTGTTTCTTGGGCCAAACAGCAGTAAGTCACACTAACAGAATGTTCTCAACAGAGGTTTGTTGTTAATTCCTATTTGGCACTTCATACTGGCAAAAAAAAAATCCATTCCTTTCAGATTTCAGTAAATCAGGCCATAAGTTCAGAAGTTGTGGGAAGTTGACCCACATAGTACCCTGCATTTGTTTCTACTGGATACCAGGCAAGAAAAGCCTTTCAGGAGTTTAAAGCAAATCTTCTAGTGTATCACATGTAAATTGCAAATGCCATTTTTCATCCCCTGGGTAAAAGAATTCCTGTGTTCCCATCCACATGCATGTCCCCATTTTGGTACCTGGGTTCCTGCAAGATTCCCTGACACAAAGGAATGCATCCTAGTGTGCTAAGTCTTCAGATGCATATATTCAAAGGTGGATGAAAGATTTGCAGCCTGAGATCCTTGGAATACTGGAGAAATACTAAGCAAATGCTTACAATGAGGTAAAAATTACAGATATTGTGTGTATAAATTCAGCATTCTTTGAAGGATACAAAGTTATTTTTCATCTGAACCGAAATCCATAAGGAGTGCTTCTAAATAATCTATATTCTGCAGATTAGGAGTACATTAAGAAAGACTGCATATGAGGTAGTGTGAAAAGAAGTTGGCCCAGCAGTGGGTAATCCAGTGGAAACTGAATAAACAGCTTAAGCAAAAAAACAAAATCTGTGTAAGTTTTACTTCAATAGAGAGTTAGAAATCCTAATATTCTGTGAAAAATCAGAATTCAGCAAGAAGACCCATTATATTGCTGCTGAAAAAGAAGAAGGTCATGGATTTGTCAAGAGTCATGGCTTGCTTATGGTGAACACCTGTTACTTTAGGGGAAGGAAGTTTGTATACAATTCCAATAACCCAAGTTTCATGTAAATTTTGAGAAGGAAGCCTGACTTGTTATCTATTAATCAAGTCCTATCTTTCCTATAATATTTGCAGTTGTAATTTTTATTACCTCTGTTCTTCAGAGTGGTGAATGGCAAAGTTAACTATGATTTTACTGCCTTGGATAACCTTATGGATCACCTGTGGGAAAATAAGCTGATTCCAGGTAAGAGCAGTTCCCTGCCTCCACAGCTTGGTATATCTGTTTGTCCATATTGTACAATCATTAGAATATTCTTAAAGAGCTTTTCCAAAGCTGGTTTTGATAAAAATTGCCTTTACATCATGTCCACGTCCATCTCCAATGTGTGAGCAAAATGGTATTACAGCAGTTAACACAAATGGTTTTACATTGCCTTTGAAGGCAGTTTCAGATGGTTGAACTTGTAAATGAGATCTCTTGAAGAGAGGATTGTACCCATTGACATATGCGTAAAAGGGCCTGAGAAGCAGATACTTCAGATATAATTTCCCATACATTTATGCAAACATCCGCTGTTTTAAGTTTCCTCTGAGCCCTGTATTTATGTTGACATAAATTTTATGCTCTGACTACTATAGTCGCTGACAAGTAACAAGTAAACAACCTCAAATCTGAAATTGGGTGGGAACATGTGGAAACAGGAAAGAGAACCCATTTAAGGATGCTTCTTCATTAACAAGTGTGTTTCAGATGATGTGATAACCCCTTCATTAATAAAAATGAGATAACATTCACTAAAAAAGGAGACCAATTTCTAATGTCTTTTTTAGGATTTGAATTGATGGGGAATCCATCAGGTTATTTTTTAGATTTTGAAGATAAAGAACGTGTAGTACAATGGAGAAACTTAATTACTGTTCTGGCCAGGAGATACATAGGTAAGTTATAAAATAAAAGCCTTGTTATTTATTCTGTTGTAATCCATTCTAGCTGCTTCAAATAGTTTTGTGTAATATGATCAATTTCAAGACCCTGGATTTCAACACAAAACCAGGAAACAAACATTCCAGAAACAGACCATGGAGACCATGGGATAATAGTCCCTCTTTTTACTGATCTGTGGCCAGCATCCAGCATGAGTAGAGTGTTCTGGGTATTACATTTGACCTGGCTCAAAGGACTGACTTTTAACCTTGTTATATTGTTGTGGTTGTAAACTGCCAGCTTTCACTGGAGCATGATAACCTGAATACTTCTCATATGCCAGCTTCAAATATTTCTAACAATACAGAAGAGTTAGAATTAAGGGCAGGTGAGTGACTTAATCACAAAGCTGTAAGTCATCTCCCTCTCACCTTCCATCTTTTTCAAGCATTTGTGCATTTCATTAAAAATGAGAAATCATTTTAGAACTCACAAATTACATTTCCCTCATTATTAAAAATAATGAGGAAAATTATATCATGGTCGTTCTGGGTGATGAGCCTCACCTGCTGGCTGAACTAATAGAGTTGTGTGTATAATACACTTATTGATAGTATTGTCTGGATATGCAGCTCACTGATAAATGAGGCCTCTCCTACAGATAGGTATGGATTGGAGCATGTTGCTAAATGGAATTTTGAGACATGGAATGAACCAGACCACCACGACTTTGACAATGTGTCTATGACAGTAAAAGGTGAGCATGTTTTGGAGCACTTTAGAGTGTGGTGAGGTGAGACAGGTGTGTGGGGTGAGCAGAGGGGTGAGATTTAAGTTATACTGATAAAGAAGTAAGATAGACAGGCGTAATAATGAATGTGGACAGGTACACCAAATGTGTTTTGCTAAGGTCCTGTTACTGATTGCTCTTTATTCCCTACTTGGATACTTCCCTATATGGGGTAGTGGCACAGAAGAAACAAAACGGGAGTTACACTAAGAAGATGCAATTCATTAATTGGATATAAGGTGTAGTTAGTAGCAGTAAAGGAGTGAAGGGTGGAATAAGAGGAAAACTCATTGAAGTTGCATGCTTCCATGCTCATGCAAGACCTTTAGAAGAACCTTGTGAAGGCAGCTTAGGTTTTGATGTCTTCTTGTGTTGTCAGTACATAGGAAAGGGTAGTCCCAGTTTGTGAGGTCTTGCCAATAAATTAAATAATAGGATTATAACATCTTGTAGTTTTAGATCCAGTTTCTGTTTTAAGGTACTGTCTTTGATATATTCATCTGCTTGGACTTTAGGGTTTCTCAACTATTATGATGCTTGTTCAGAAGGATTAAGAGCAGCCAGTCCTTTTCTAAAATTTGGAGGGCCTGGGGATTCCTTCCATCCCTTACCCAAATCGCCCATGTGCTGGAGTCTTCTGTGTCATTGCTACAATGGGACCAACTTCTTCACAGGGGAGACTGGTGTAAGGCTGGATTACATCTCTCTCCATAAGAAGGTTAGTCAGAGATTTCAGTTTAAAGCCATTTTTTCAATTGGTTCAATCAAAGTTACATTTTATTCTGATTTACAAAGATGGTGATGATGATGAGTGTCCAACCTATAGAAGGAGGCATGGCTACCTATTCTTGCAAAACTTTGAAGATGTTCAGTTATAAAACTTCAACTCAAAGCAAATTTGTCTTTGCCTAATTCCCAAAAGGAAGCAATTCTTCTACTTACCTGTTTTATATTCTATGAGGAGTTCATGCGAATAGCACATGCTGTAGTAGATGAGGTAAAAATACTAATTTTGTTGGTGCACAACTTTTTTCACAGTTGAAAGAAAGCACAGCAGCTTGGTGACCAAGGACTGTGTTTTCAGAATATGTTTTATGTTTATGACTCTAGGTTATGTCTGTATGTTTACCACTGTTTTCTCACTGCCACTAAGCAGATGTGAAATATTGTTGCAGGGAGATGGGAATTCTCTCTACATCTTGCAACAAGAAGTGGAAGCAGTTCAACAAATTCAGAAGCTGTTTCCAAGTTTTTCTTCTGTTGCCATATATAACGATGAAGCAGATCCAATGGTTGGATGGTCCATTCCACAACTCTGGCGAGCTGACGTGACCTATGCAGCTATGGTTGTAAAGGTGACAGTTCCTTGGTAGTTTTGGCACAGTAGTGTCCCCTGATGTATAATGCAGTAGAAAAAACAGACTTAACAATTAACTTTTAAACAGCTACTCAAGCTAATAGATGCTAAAAATGGAGATCTCCCTTCTGATACAGCGGGGGTTTCCCTGAATAGTCTGGTTTTAGTAGCTTGATTTATTTTGTATTACTTTTCTTCATCTTTCCTGAAAAAAAAAAGTCCAACCCAGAACCAAACTGAGAACCTGTCAGAGTAGTGCTAGAGAACTGAGTTGGAGAATGTATACAGTCCCCCAGTTAGACCCATCTGGTAAGATTACTGCCACACATGCCCCCTCCATGTTATACTGCTCTGGTGTCAGTACTGCTGGCTGTCACCTCACATATGTGAAAATTATTTCCCAGTTCCTTCATAAGTTTATCTCATCAAGAGATGTCAGGTATAATAAAGAAGTTCCTTGAGCTCTCAACATACTCCATTGTTTGGTTTGAGGTACTGGCTATACACATCATCTTATTAATTACTGCTAGTAATTACTGATGTTGACCAGAAAAGCAGAAGGAGAAGAGAATGCTCAACATTCCCACCTCTGCAGTAATTGCACCTTGGCCCCAGAGCAAGCTCAGCTCTTCCCCTGCATAGCAATAATTTCCACTGCGGGCCTGGTGCTTTATGAGCCACTACCTTAAACAGCACATAGAGTCCAAGGGTTTTTGTGCAAAGGAGTAATACCAAAATACAGGAGCATGTATGTCACCCAGAAAAAAGATGCATCTTATCAACTGCTCCTGATTAGACAAAAGGCTCCCAGTTGTCTAAGACTGCATATACAAGGAGTCTTCTCTAAGGCAACAAGTCATTGACTGCATCACAGAGAATTTGCAAGACAAAACAACAGTGTTTATAGTGATGTGGTGATAAGAAGGGAGAAAGAAAGTCACATCCAATGGAAAAATTAACACTTGGTTGTATAGAAGCTGAAGCACTGTGTTCCTTCAGAGACACAACTGTGAGACTGTTCAGTTGTCAGTCTTTTGAAGTTCTGCTTAATTCTGATACTCAGGCACAATCTAATAAACAGAGAACTTGGGAACTTTGGTGTTTTGCAGGAGAGCAGTATAGCAACCAATGAAACACCAGGAGAATTAATTCCAAGTTAGCACCAAGTGGGAAAAATTACCAGTTGACAAACAGAATCCAGGACCAGCTCACAGACACTAAGGCAGTGGGTATAAAGTAACTCCAGGTTTGAGAACCATTTAGATTTAATTCAGATTGTAAATCCTGTTTAATAATTAAGTATTCAAGACAGAGGAACATCATTTGTAGTAATAGACAAGGAAATAGCAATAGCAATAGACAAGGAAATGTGTTCATTATTTATGAAGAGTACTAGTAATAATTATTTCAGAGACTTACTTCTAGCAAAACTATGCAGGTACTTCAGATTTTACAATGATTATTATATCACCTAAAGTACAGTCTTTCCAAGACTTATGATAACAATTATTTTCTTCAGTCTTTTTTAAATGGCAGAGTGACAGTTCTTTGCAGAATTCTGTAAACATTAAAAAAAAAAAATACAGAGACTGCATGTTTGTTGGCTGTTCTCCAAGGTGAATGTTCATTTTCTCTATGACTTTGCAGGTAATCATCCAGCACCAAAACCTGCTCATTTCCAAAGCCAACAACACCATCAACTACTCGTTGCTGAGTAATGACAATGCCTTCTTGAGCTACTACCCCCATTACTTCACCCAGCGGACTCTGACAGCACGTTTTCAGATGAACAATACAAAGCCACCTCATGTCCAGATGGTGCGGAAACCAGTGCTGACTGCCATGGGCTTGCTGGCACTGCTAGGTATAGTAACCACTGATTAAAGAGCACATCAATAAGTCATCCTACCTAGAAGCTTCCAGTCTAAGAAAGATGGTTCCAGCTATCTCACTATTCATAAAAGCATGAGTTCTCCTAGCTGTTTTAACTAGCTGTGTTAAGAAAATGAAACGTAATTTCCTCAGAGAGATTGATAGCTCAGAAAATATTCCTGAGGGTCTGTTATCCTTTTGATTTAACTTACTGCTTTGTTTATATCCTCTGTGTGCCAACCACTCACTTTTTGTTGACTGGTACTTCCCTCTTGTGATGCAGGGGGTACATCCCATCAGGCTGCAACTGTCTTTAAGAAATCCCTGCAGCTGGAAGACTCATGCAGCATATTACAGGGAGAACCTCATTCACTGTCACCTGTTTGCATGTTGCTAGGTGAACTGCTAAGCATAAGAACTGCTGTAGTTGTAAAATAGATCTGACTGAAGGCTGCAACTGGTAAAATAAGTCAGAGCATAGCTCAACCTATGCTCTATCCATTTGCATGCTTTGACCCTGCAGCTTCTGACATAGGACTGACTAACAGTGATGCTTACAGTTGTCATGTTTTTTAAAGGAGAAGAGCAGATTTTTGCAGAAGTGAAGATCAATGGATATGAAAGCGCTCAAAACAGCACAGTTGGTGTGTTGGCATCTGTGCACACCCCAAGTGAGACACAGCCCTCAGACAGCTGGCAAGCTACAGTACTGATGTATTCAAGTGAGGATAACAGGACTTCATCCAACGTCAGCACTGTCACAGTGAATGCTACCCACTTCACCAAACTTGGAGGTAAAGAAATATCATGTAGACAGCTCATGTTAAGTGATTGTTAAGACAGAATATCAGCTGGAAAACTTCTTCTGAGTCACCTTTCATTGCAAGAGTGCATTTAATTTCCTAACTTCTTTTCTCATCTTTTGTGCACTCCTAGATTTTCAGAGGTATGATGGTGTTCTTCTTTGAAAGGTTCATTCCTAATGCCTACACTTCGATCCTGGCTTATTTGGCGGCTGCCAAGTGCTATCTTTTTGGAAAACTACTGATCTCAGGGTACTTGGCAGGATATTGCCAGGGAGCAATTCCCTTAATGAGATGACTCTGACAGCCAACACACAAGCATAGAATTGTACAGCTGATGCAGCTACCCAACAAATGCCTGCAGCACCTGTGCAAAAAGAGTGTTTCAATTCTGGTTGTGGATGTAATAGTTTTAAGTGTAAACTTGGCAAATGTAAATTGTAGAACCTCATGAGAATGCTAGCCATGGGGCTTTCCAGTGGAAGTCAGGCTCCAAAGTGCTGAAATCACTTTTGAAAAGGTAGACTTACACACCTGATAAATTTATTCTTGTTTATCTTTAAATCCAGGTGAAGAGTTTACTTTCTTTTGTTTCTGTTCCTACAGAGCTGGTGTATGTGACATACTACATGGATAACAACCAAACCAATCCCTATCTGAAGTGGAAAGACCTAGGAAGCCCTGATTTTCCTTCTCCAGAACAGTTCCAGCAAATAAGGGATGCTGAGGTATGATTATGTGTTTGCTTGGAGTGTTGTACAAGTTAAGTTCTTGTGAAAAAGACAAGTAATCATGCCCATAGTCAAAATTTCCTTAGCCCACAGTCATTCACTTTTTATATACATACAAAAATTCACTTGCAGTCCTGCAGGTAAGTATAACTCATACACAACTTACACCTTTGTGTTTATGTTGTACAACCTCTTTGCTCTGGGCCTACCCATAAAATAAGAGGAACAGCTGCTCCTGGGGAAGTTCTGCCTTCTCTCAGAATCTTGAGTGAGTTTTGGACTCTTTCTGTTCTATTTCCCCAAGTAAGTCACATTGCCCTGTGTATATTACAGAATGGCCAAATTCCTGCATTAGAGAGTTGAAGTGAACCTCCTTAGAGAACAAACACCTCCCTGAGGTGAAAACTACCCAGTGCAAGTTCAGAAAACCGTGAGGGGCTCACAGGGAGACCGACAGTTTTCCCTCATCCTCACTAGTGCTGAATGCACCATAGAGATAATGAAGGAGTAAGTCTTCCCTGAGAACTCCTTTCCCTGTGGATTAAAGTCATGTGGAGATTATTTACTGTATGGGAGCATATGTGAGCATATGTCACTTCAGTTCCCCCTACCATAGTCTCCCCTATGCATTCAGACTTCCAGGTTAAAAAGAAGAGGTCATCTTTATTCCCTTCAGGGTCCACATGTAGTACTTGCTTTCTGACTTTGGTCAGCAAATGTCAAAAAAAGACATACAGTACTGTGTCTTCTCTTCCCGGTCACCCAAGTGACCAAGTGACTATTGCTAAGGCCCATTAGATACTGTAGGAGACATCAGCTCTTCCTTGAAAAGGACAGCAGCAAGATTTTAGATGCTCTTGCCTGTCTGGTGCAGCCTCATCCCCAGTAACCAGCTGTGTGGGTGTCATAGCATGCTCTCTACACTGGGAAGAGATGGGGCCATGGTTTGTAAAGACCTCTAGCCTGAAAGACATCCATGGGAGGTTACAGAAGTGACAGATTGCTCCTAATGGCACCTCTGTTTCCTGAAGAGCTGGAAAACAGGTGAGTATAAAGTCTCCCAGTGTGGAGAACTTTGATGCCTGTAAGCATTAGCAGTACCAACTCTATTGGAAATTTAGAGTCCTAAAGTAAATACACAGGCACTTTACACTGGTTTAACAGTTGGTCTTTAGGTGCTATAATGAAAGATTTTTCACTACGCTATTCTTTGGCTCCACAGGATCCACTGGTAACAGGCCCATTCCCATTTCCTGAAGCTGGCATCATGACACTGAAGCAAGACTTCCCCATTCCCTCAGTCTTTCTTATTCACATCTGTGCAAGACCCAGATCAGCTCCTGATCAAGTATGTGTTGTATTCTACCATTAGATACATCAAAACTGAAACTGCTTCCTGCCTTAAGTCTTAGAAGAAGACCATTTGAGTTAACTTTTTGTTAAAAGTACCGTGTAAGAATTAGTAAATAAACAACTCTTCTCTCTTTTGATGAGAAGGCTCTCAAAGATATAATTCAAGATACATAGCAAGTGATAGGAGCAGTCACTGAGATGAATGGAAGTTCCCATGGTGGGAAATTAGTAATGCAGTACTGAAAAATGTAGTATCTCTTTAAAAACCACATGGTATGCTACAAGGATTGACATCTCTTCAGTTTATAATTGACAGCTCAAGCTAAAATGGAATCATGGCTTCCATATTAGATGTCTGTATCTGCTCATTCAGTCTTACCCATGTTCATAGTGGTACCCAGAGCCTCAGAAGGTCCTCTGCAAGGTTGATGAGTGGGAGACGTAGGCTGCAAAAAGCTACAGAGCCAAGAATTTTGTTTTTACACCTGATCTCAATGGAAAAAAAAAATCAAAGTAAATATTTAGTAAATATTTACTTAATTAGTAAATATTTAGGATGGACACAGAAATTTGACCTGGCTGATTGGTTTGTACAGTTTTCTTACATGGGCTTGTGTCTTTGGACAGGTGACTGGTGTTCGTTTGATCCCTCTCACAAAGGGGCAGGTCATTGTGCTGTGGGATGATGACTGTGTAAAGTCAAAGTAAGTAGCTTTAAAATAAAATGGATACAAGTGAGTTACCAACATACTATTCCCTAAGTTTCCACAAGCCCTACAGTTCACAAACAAGTTCACAAATGAATTAATTGTTGCTCCTTGATAGATGGTACACTGCATTTGTCTGACAAAATGAACTGTAGGACCTGTGTGCACAAATTGTGAAGAGCAACCCTGCCTAATTTGCTGCCTGATCAAAGGAATCTGCCTGTTGCTCACCAACATTCAATGGCATTTCTGAGGGAATTTTATTCAGCATAGCAGACAGATTCATGATAAAAGTTATATTATCAGCAGATGCCGAAGTGGGATCTTGCACATCTCTGTAAGGGATGTGAACTGAAAGAGAAAACCTCCCACTGCTTGCTTCAGCAAGCTGGACTCGACTGGAAACCCTCTGTAGGTGAACTCTGAAAGGTTATGCAGTGTACAACTAGATTGCCTCAGGAAGCAGTGACTTAGCTACTTTTCAAGCCAGTCTTCCTAGATTCTTCATTCTTGATAACCCTGGAGTCTGAAAAATGTGTGACATTTTGTGATCCTGCACATACCCAAAGCAGCAAGTCTGGGTGTTTTTCTGTGGGCTGTTGGAGCCTGGTTCTTCCTAATAGTGGCAATTCATGCCACCTTACATTTGGTAGGAATGAATCAACTGAACATTTCTTATTTTTGTCCTTCATATTGAAATAGCCCTGAGACTAGTATTTGATAGTTCACACATTATCAGTTGTATTTACAAACCTCTCTGGTTCTCTTTTCTAGGTGTATAAAGACATTTGAAGTGGAATTCTCATCAGATGGAAAAGCATACCAGCGAATTAATGCCAAAGACACAATATTCACTCTCTGGGTCTACAGTCCAGGTATGGCAAGAATACTCACATTAGGTAATATCATGTGATATTGCCACCCATGAGTATGTGAACCATTGTTTAGTTACTACTGAAGGTAGGTAACTTGCTAGTAAAATACAGTCCCTCACAAATAAGAGCACATCCCTTCCTTTAGGGTCATATTCTTCGTAAGACCTTTATTTTCAAGAACAGTGATCAACAAGTAGGACAATGAGGACATTATTAGTAATATGCCATGGGTGATTCCTTGTCACAAAAGCCAGTCTCTGAGCTGCAGCCCTGGCAAGGTCCCTGAGGAGTTAAGGAGCACTTTTGTAGCTGGTATAGAAATATGCAAAAACGATAACAAAAAAAAAAAACAACAAAAAAGCATGACTACACCTTCCAATAGAAGCCTACTCAGATGAAACATCCAAGTGAAGAAAGATAGTGATGTTTTATTCGGGTATTTTTTTTTGTTTATCTGCATGTGGAGGGTGGTGGCTGTTGAGGTTTTATGTTTGGTTGTTTTTTCTTTTTTAAGCAAATGCAGTCTAGTCTGCAACATGACCATCCAACAAGTATTGATAATAAGCACTGGTGAGAGCTGGGTGAAACACAGAAAAACCTTGCCTTATAGTGATACAATAAAAAAGCAGTTGAGAGATGTTTTTGGTAGAAACAAGGGCTTATCTTAACCTGAGAAAGTCTTAACATCAGCAGTGGTTTCATAAAAGTTCAGAGCTATTATTGCAATGCAAGAGTTACACAAGCAAGCAAAGACTGTGAATCATGGCTATGACAAATCTCTGAAATTATTATTCACTATTATATTATAATATTATATACCAGTTTTAATAGTTTGTTTCAAAACCAACAGCAACCAAAAAGACTGCTTGAAAAAATAACACGTCTTAGCAGTCCTTATTGCTAGGAACTTCTTCCTCACCCATTATTTCTAGCATTCTTTTTTTTCTAGAATAAAAACACTAAAACAGACATAGAAATCAATTAATTAGATAAAATACCCCCAAACATTGCTTGTGTGTTCAAAGATTCTGCTAGGGAAAGCTCTGTTCTTTGAACTGGATCAAGGATAAAAAGCAGTAGAACCACAGAAGATCAGCTCACATACCTTTAAAGTAAGTGTTGCTGCTTCCCGAGTAAAGCAGAGGATTTTCAGTCAGCCTCTGTGCTTCTTGTTCTGTTTCTTTGTTGAACCTGTCCCCACATGACCTGTTCCAAAGACAAAATTCAGGCAGAAAAGTTGGGAAAAAAGGAAATTACTAATTGTGTGTTGCAGATGCCACAGCCTTCTTCCAAAGGAGCTGCTAGGAAAGCATTCCTGTAGCTGTACTTGCAGATCCTAGTAAGGAGAGAGGATATCCTTGGTGAAACAAGATAAAAAAGCCAGTACTTGGCCATGAGGAATTTGTTATAATTTTTAATCAGACAGGCACAGGCACATGTAGGGTGCAGAACTGATTTCCCCAGCCCATTCCACAAACCTACATATTACAGGAGTAGTGCCTGCTTCACATTTTCCCAGTACCACAGATGTTACCATTTTATAGTGACCATTTCTAACCTTTTCATTTGCAGGAAGCTCAGTCTCCGGCTTTTACAGAGTGCGTGCCGTTGACTACTGGGGGAAGGCAGGCCTGTCCTCTCTTCCTGTGGGGTACGTTGAAGCTTTCAAGTGACACTGAAGAGTGGTGCCTGGCTTGGTGTCAGAGGGATGTATGTTCCTTGCAAATGACAACTCCCCAGAAAAAGAAACTCCTCCCAAGCTGAGGAGGGCGTATGGAGACGACCTGATGAAGTTAGGAACGAAAGTTAGAAGCAACTGCCCCTGTTAACTCTTCACAGCACAAAAGACAGCTTTATCAAACAATCACAACTACCAACCCAACTGGTAAGAGGCTACCGTAGGACAGGGATTCAGCCTGCTAACTAGGAATTATGGGAATAAATATTTATTATTCCCCATTTTTCACTGAGCTAATGGCTAGGGCAAACTAAGATTTATAGAGGTCACAAACTGTAGCAGGAACAGAACCATTGCTTCACTGTGTGAGTGAGGATAGTAGCAAAAGCACATGGAGGACCTGCCTTAGCTGACAGGCTTAAGGGTTAAAGGTTAGCTGCCTTGACTTAAGGGTTTGATGGAAAAGTGCACAGCAACCAGACACATTCAGAGCATGAAGTAAAGGATCCCTTATTCCCTGCTGGCTAGTCACAGTGGGTTATTTCAGAACACTTGCCATGTTTTCAGGTGTATGAGGAGGTTTTTCACTCTCTCACAGAGGGGTTTCCATCCAGCTCTCTCAGTATTTGTGACCATTACATGGATGCCAGAGCTACAGGCAAAGGAAGGAGTATCAACTCATTCTCGGAGGGGAGAAGGCACAGAAAGCCCTAGCCTCCAGATTCCCTGCCTTTTCTCTTTTTTGTTTTTGGCCAAGTCACCTGTTTTCTCTTGGTCAGCTGCTGCCTCTTTGAGGTGGAATCTCTAACCCTGAAAGTCCTTTGTCTCCATTGCTGGAGACAAAGCAGTGGAGAAAGCAATGGAGAAAGCTTGGTGTCCTTTAGCCCTTACAACTGATACCTCCCCTCACAGACTGTAAGTGGCCACTCAGCTGTGCGTGGCCAGGTGAAAGCTGAAACACTAGTTAGAGCCTTTTGCGTTTTCATATGACAGATCAGCACACTCTTGAACGTAGCAGGGCTGCTACTTATGACACTTAGGAAATTAAAAAAGAACAGTTTGAGCTCCTGTGCTTTGCAAAGCATGTGCACGAGCGTGTGATAGATAGCCCTAGATCACGGGCTACAGATCACCACTGGCTGTGCTTGCAGCTGCCAAACACTTTATGTAAACAGCAAAATTCCCTAAAATTGCAGGGGTGCTCCTTTATTCTTCCCTTTTCACAACTGGCACAGTTTGAGCTGTGCCTTTAACAGGCTTGCAGAGAGAAGGATAATGCCAATGAAAACAGCTGGAGTGTTTTCCATAAGAGGAGTGACTTTGTCACACAAACATCCCCTACTGCTCTCTTTGCTGACATCAGCCACCTCACCTACATAACAACAGAAAGTGCATATTTGATGAAACATTCAGGTCTCAGAGAAAAAGAAGTGCCTAAGTTTGCGCAGTAGGAGAGAGCTGAACTACCTCAAATACCCTCAACTTTTACAGCACAGAAAAGAAACATATGCAAAAAATCAGTGCACATGAGATGTGGCCTTGTATCTCCTTACTTGTTGGTTATTGTTCATGTGCTTGTAGTGAAAGTTAGCCTTAAAAGATTTATTGTGTCACAAAATTCAGATGAAATACTTCTTCCCTCATTTAAGTTTCAATAAGGGGCCCTTGTCACATCCTACTCCTCCAATTCTTTGTCCATACAGGCAGAACAGAAAAGGGCCATGGGTCCTACTGAATTGAAAACCATCTCAATTTAAGAAAAGCTACTGAGACATTCTACTTGGCTGGAGATAGTAAAAATACATTTTAAACTTGTAATAATTGCCCCTGAGTGAAGAACCAGTGTACGCTGCTAAGTAAAATCTAGCAGTTAACACATGTTGTTTTGCTAGTATGAGGTGGAACCACAAATAAAATGATTTAGAGAAAAATTAAGTATAGGGTCTTGAGAGATTTTAGTGTGTCTGAAGCAGGGGAAGATGTATGAGCTTGAGTGGAAAGTTTAGTGTGTTAGGATGTCCTACCTGAGTAGCCCTTCTGCTTTAAAATTTTACCACCCTGGCAATCAGACTATAGCAGTTTTTATCAAACCAAGGACTATGTACTAGTTACAGGTGTATTAAAAAAAGAAAAGAGAAAAAAAAAAGAAAAAGAAAAAAGAAAAAACATAACTGTAGTGAATAGTATTGATTTTGTTATGCAGGGATGAAAATTTATAGATGTGCAAACCATGAGAAATAGAAGATTTCTTCTGAAAATCTTCTTTGCTGCTATGATATAAACTCATTCCTTTAAGAAATGAGCATGTATTAACAATTCCAGAGAGAAAAGAAGTTGGTATTTCCAGGTATGAGTTTATTTCTAACAAATCATAAAAGTTTTGAAATGGCGTTTTCTTTTTTTATCATTTAATGTCTACAGAAAAACGCTATTTAGTACTTGAAACCTGAGATTTCTGTAACCATATGTTGCTGACTCTGATAGTGTTTCCAAAATAGCATGTTTAACTAATCTCCTCTGTTACATGTAGTGATCAGCCCCCCATTACAGTTTTCAGAAGTGCCAATTATCCATAGCACCAGGTGTGAATAGCAGGTGCTTAGTAGTTCCGTAGTATCATAACCAAAGCAAGGCTGCAGAGCACTCATGTATGTCTTTTGCTGTTCATTAATCCAAATAAGAATATGTAACTGCAACTACAATGTGGGATTATTTGCCTGCGCTTCAAACAAAAGCTTGTGAGGCTGTATAACCATTTTGCAACTTAAAGAACCTTTCAACTGAGTATTTTACATTGCCTAATTGTGTATATGCTACATTTGTTACCATCTTTTGTGAGAGCAAATAAAACAGTTTTTAATCTTTCACATGAACCCTGTAAAAACAGGATCTGGTCATTGTGTTCTAGAAACTACTTTACAACTCTTATGTCACCAACTTAATCTTGGAAAGTAAAAACTATTCTCTAGGACTGTCATGTTTTAACTCCAGCCAGCAACCAAGTACCACACAGCTGCTTACAGTGGCTACTAGCACAAGGGGTAAAAGGTGGCTTGGACTTGTGGAAGTTCCAACATTACATAAAATTGAAGCATGAAGGGAACCTTACCATTAAAAATGTCAAGGCTGAAGTAGAAACCTAAATGCATTGATTGCCTCAGTTACCACAGCCCAGGGAAAGCTGTTCAAACTCAGTGTGGTATCTTAGTTTCTGATCTCAGGACTTGCAGTGTCCTTGCTGGAGGAGGTTCACTGGTGTGTGAAGGACAATATCCTTGCAGGGTCCCTCCTGCTGTTGCGCAGTCATAGTCTTCCTGCCAGCACTGAAGGACCTTCTGAGGACAAAACAACAGTCCTTTTAATGCATAAACAATTTTTTTATTTTGTCTTGTTAGTGGAAAGTTTGTGCAGGACAGAGATTATGACTTGGGACCTATACGCACACTTAAAACCCAGGAATAATAGACTGATTTTCATCAGACAGCTCAAGCAACAGACAGATGTCTGCCTCTAGATATACCTGAGATGTTTCATGTTGAACTCAGCAGAATTTCAGGAGAAGTGTAAATCTCATCAGAATACACTCATGACCACCTGCCCTATTCTGCCTTGTCTTTAACATTTCCTGCAGTCATTGAAGACAAATGGATACAATGTAACTCCCATCTGCTCATTAATTTACCACATCATACAATGAGGCTTTGCTTGTGGTCCTGATGGAAACATGCTCCCATGACTACAATTCCTGGGTCATGTGAGCTCTATGGTGTATTCAGCTAGAGTCGTCACTATATTTCTGTTATCCTGCAGGCTTTGCCTTACGTGGCTGAGGAGGGATTTTACGGCTTGTCTCCACTGGACAGATTACACCAAGCACAGTGAGGATGCACTGGGTCCTGCATATTGATTATCTCTTGCTACAACTCTCATCTGCTCTGGTCATACAATTGGTACAACCACAGACATTTAAAATCCCACTTCTCTAAGACTGGTAGTATTGGTCTGACGATTTTGGCCAAAGGCCACTCTCCTTCAGCTAAGGGTTAGCATTGTCTAATCAGTTGTTATACAAGTCCTAAGGTCACAGATTCCACCCCAATACTTCCTGCTGGGAGAAGGGTGGAAGTGGAGAACATTCAATCAATACACTGACCTTGCACTTAGTTCAGCAGAAAAGACTGATATTTTTTCAACACTCAGTAGTTCTCTGTGTGGGGTTTTGTTGGCATTGCCTGATAGTATTCCTCTGTTTCTGTCCTTAGCTTTAGGTGGTAGCTCACACCTTGTTCCCTGTCAGGATAGCTTTCCCTTGACCTGAAGAGCAAAGATGCCTTTGTTCAAGCAGGCTGAGAGCCTTACGAGTATTGCCAGGAAATGCTGGGAAATAAAAGTTTGAAAGACTTCACTGCATCCCTGAAGTGGTCCTGGTCCTGGACAATGTCTCTGGTCTTTGGTTTCTATGTTCTTTCTGGTTACTGTTGGTAAGATTGTGCAAGCATCTTGCAGAAGCTGTTTAACAGTGTAGTGCTCTGAAGGTCTTCAATCAACATTAGCCTTGTTCCACACACCTTTTGGAAGCCTTAGGAGTTGGGGCTGTTCAGCTTGGTCTTACCTCTGTGCTGGGTGATTATAACTTGTAAAAATTTGTGTAGTTGACAAACTGCAGGGTTCAGCAGGATGCTGGGGTGTTCTAGACTGGTATTTTTATAATTAGGAAACACAAAGTGAATGTGATTTTACTAAAAGCAGTGGGAAATACATGTCAATAATGCTGACTCGGGTTACCCTTTTTCTACACGGACATTTCTAGGTACTTTTCTTCTGGTTTTGTCTATCTATGAAATTATTTGCCATAACCCAGTCTGTTCTATATCATTCAGTTCTACACTTTTCAGATACTGAAAACTGGATTATGAATGCAGAGGGGAGCAAATTACTGGTAATGCCATTAGAAATGCAAGCACGTACTCATTTAAAGTAATGTCCAGTGTTATTGAAAGTAGCATCTGCTTTATTGCATTTATAGTTTTCCCCTTGGGAACCTTGCTGCAGATACCTCTGCCTCAGACATGTTCCTGAGTCCTGTTTTTGGCTGGAGCCATCTCACTGATGTGCCTGTACCCTGCCCTGTGCCTTGCCCTCTTGCTGGCTGAACTTTCTAGGTGAATCCCAGAATTGCCCTGTCACCATGCTCTTGTCTGATGATAGCACTGTCAGGGGATGTGCCCTGCTCACCATCCTTGCCCTGCCCTCCGTGTTCAGTGCTGGGGAGTGACACTGCCTTGCCTGTGCTGGGAACACCGTGGCTGCTGTCTCACTGCTCCTCACTGAGCATCTTCAGTCCTTCTACTCCCCAACAGATAGGACAGCAGGCAATAGAAACCAGTTCCAGAGGTGACTTTTTTTCAAAAACATTTATTGACAAATGCCACATTAGGTATTTCCTTGAAAATTCAAATATCACTATTATATTGCACACTGTTTAAAGATCCCCCAATATTTTCATGTGTTTTTCAGGAAAAACACACTATTCCATACTATGATTTTTTTTATTATTATTAGTTGAGTGGCAACTTCAAGACCAAGATGTCTGGTTTCTGTGCTTAAGGATAGGATCAGAAGCATACTTTTAGCAGGCCCCTGGAAAGAAAGAAAAGTAAACTTTAGTCTGTGGAAGTAAATTTGCAAAGTGCTTTAACAGCTTTTAAGTCTCCAGTGAATCTATAACTACAACCTTTCTAGATACTTCTGAATCACAGTAAAAGACTAGGATGCTGGGTGCAAAAGTTGCTGCTTGCATTTCTCTGTGTCTATTGGCAGAGACACAGGGCAGTCTTTCCCAGCTAGCCATGGGCTTTTGGCTTTCCTGAGCACCCAGCCATGACCCTGCAAACCAGCTGCCTTCCCTCTGCTACAGAGAGCAGCACAGAGGGGTATGGGGCAGAGATGCCCATGCCATGCTCACAGCCTTGGGTGATGCGAGTACCTGCTCTGTAGTGGAGGACTGGCTGACCTGAGAATGTGCTGTTCAGGAGGTTTTTGCTGCCATTCCTTGTCCACAATGCAGAACATGGGTGTTACATGGCTTAGTGAAAGGTCAACTTCCAGGCAGGGCAGTGAGGTTGTGAAGGGTGTGAGTGCTCAACTGCCGGCAAAGAGGAATTTCTGCCTCCTGCATAGCCCTAAAAAAGTACGTGCCTATTTCATGGACTGCATTTGAACTAGAAGATCAATTCCTGTACCTTCAGAAAAATATTCTTGAAATGGGCTTTAGACATGGTCTGTTTGCATGTATGTGGTTCAACTGCTGACTCCCAGTGCCAGCAGATGCTGTCAAAAATACTACTCAGACCCCCTCATCCCTGCTGCTCAGACCACACAGGACACAAGTCGTGATGGAACTAAGGAGGCACCTCTCATCTCTTCCTGTGGGACACTGCACAGCCCCAAGGTAAGATGCTATTATGCAAGTAGCCAAGGCAAGCATTTCCAAGTGCAGAGATACTGGCTTGTTGCATCCATCCCTGTCCTGTCTACTACAGTAACAAAGCTACAGTAACAGTACTACTTCTGGTAGTGTACCAGTTTCAACACTCAGGATTCCTGTAAGTAACAATCTTAAGGCTGCAGAACCAGCCTGTAGCAGGCTCTTGTCCTTGCATGGATTTCCTTTTGTAGCTCTAGATTAGATCTAACATGACGAAAAGGTTGCTAAAAAAGAACAACTGAGTTTGCTGTGGTTCTGTCACATTAACAGCAAAGGCAATCACCTATCGTACAACTCAGTGAGTTTGCTAATTAGCCCGAAGTACCTGACTGAAGCACAGGCTGGAACTGGCCAGACATGCAGATTTCTTCCTGCTTCTGGCGCACAATGCGTTGGATGGCTGGGGGGAGGCCACGGGGGTTGCGCGAGAAGATCAGGGAGTAGCCATCATCACAGGAGCCATCCTCCTTCAGGCTGCGGCAGGCGTAAGTGATGGCATAGTTATCATAGTCAGTGTCAATCACCCAGTAGTTGTCCCCTGAAACATCAGAATCCATGTTTGTCACAGTGGGCACAACAGGGCAGAGGTGGATCCTTCAGCAGGGAGATGGCAAACTTCACATGGCAGGGATAGCTTTACAAAGGTTCTATAATCACGTCACACATCCAGCTTATCTCCACACCATGAGGGGAAGAACTGGGACAAACACAGGGCATCTTGGAACCATGATTTTCCCCACCATGCTCAGTGCATTTTCACCTTTTGTTTCTTAGGCTAGAAGCATTAGGAGGACTAGGATTTTCTAGGTTTTCAATGACAAAATATCTCACGTTGCTTGCTCAAGCATGGTTGAAGGAAGGACATACAGTACAGATTACAATTCCTATACAGGAAGCCTTAGTAAAAAATTTGTCCTGCTTTCTAGCCTTGGTCAACTAAGTTCTTTTTGGTGTGGCTTATCTGCCAGTACTAAGGAAATGTACTTCTTTCTTACACATTAGAAGTCCTCCCAACTTCCACAGCTGGAGAACCGCAGCTATGGGAGGCTCAGGCACAAAGGATGGACTTTGAAGGGCAAGTAACTGAGGTTCAGCATGAGCAGTTTCTGAAAAGGGGACTTGAGTTAACAGCTGCATTTATTTGAGTCCAGCTGTATCTATCTGAGGAGAAATGTGTCTTGTTGCTGGGGTGCAGCTGTGGATCCACATGTCTCCTTTGTTTTGATATGAGGAGTACTAGGATGACAGACCTCAGCACTTCTAAAATGCCCACAATGGGCCCCAGGATGTATGGCTTCCCTAGGTTCAACACCACACTTGGCTGTACGAAACCCATTGTGTGTGGCCCAATACCTCTAAGCCTCCTTGTTAACATATACGGTGTATAAGAGGGATCTCTGGGAAGTCTCTGGATACTGCCCTTTCTGTGGAGATAAAATACACTGCTTGGATAAAGCATGACCCCCAAAAGGGATGTTTTGTCTTCACTTGGAGCAACCTGAGCTGAATTGTTTTCCCTTCTTATGTGTGGAAACACATGTCTGGACAGCTGTAAGCAGTTGTGTCAGGGGGCTGGAGAATTTAACTCACCACCACTGGAGAGATAGCTGGCCAGTCCCTGGTAGGTCATATACATTTTTGCTGGAGTGGTTGGGTCAGGTACTGTGTACTGAGCAGCCATGTCAGCACAGATCACCCAGAAACTGCAACGAGATCCACAAGATTGAAGGTACAACCTGCCAGCATGAGGGCTTGAAATGGGTGTCCTTCACTCAGGACTTGGGCACGACTGCCTCAGGCATGGGCATGGTCTTTCTTAAGGCAAAGTCACTGTCATTAAGTAAGGCAAATCTGTGGCACCCCCCAAACACTACCAGTGATTGCTGCTGCTGTCTGGTCCCCAGCTCTGCTGTATGGCTACGCTGTGGCTGGGGCAGTGCCCTGACCCTCCTTCAGTTCCAGTAAGCTTTTTGCTACCCATTTCTGTACAAGCAGACAGCCACCAAGCACAATAATCAACATTGTTTATTGGATCCCTGCTAGCAGTCTGCATTTGGGCTCTTTTGTGGTCAGTAGCTGTCCCCAGGAAGAGGCAGGGAGTTGGCTCTCCCCTGTCTATCCCTTCCCAGCAATATGGGCACAGGAATGTCTGTTACAAGCACAGTAATAGTTACAGCCCCTCTACCAAGCTGGTGAAAAGCTGTCACAGCCTTTGAGAGCCCTGTGGGACACCTGTGGGTGTCCATTTGTTCCATGCCTCTCTCTGTTTGGTATCTGTTTGGTTTGAACACCACCTACATTTCAACACTGTTTGTCAAGCATTACTGGATTTGTGAAACAGTGGAAGGGTCTTCATTCCCTTCCTTTCTCAGGCTGTGGTTCCCCTTATTCTGCCTCTGCAGAAATAAAATATGCAGCAGCCTTGAGACCCCACCTGTTTTCTGAAGAGTCCTTTCAGGCATCTTCCCCCTTGCACAGTATGGCATGCCTGCCAAACCTCCTTTGCCATTCCCAAAATATTGTGGAATGCTGCACTGTGAAGGTGCATAGCCACCTGCTACTGCTAGCATACGGGAAGCCACAGATTTTCTCTTCTACTCTCAGAAAACTATTTAATCTCTTTACATGCTGTAATTCCTTGTAGTAATCATGACCAACAGGCAAAACTCTAAGCTTCCTGCCATCTGTCCATTCAGGCATTGCAATTACATCTAAGACTTAACCACAGGTTTTCCTCAGAAATCTGTCCAACACTGTATTGTGACATCTGTGGAAGGAATGCTCCTCTCCTTCCCCTGAACGCCTCAGTGAAATGAGAGTTGTCCTGCCCTGAGAACTGTCCTGTCCTGTCGCAGGCCCACAGCCTTCACTTGTTCCTTTACTTGATTGCAATTAATTTATCTAACCATTCCATCAATCAAGATTTTACTTAATAATTGACTTTATGCAGTAGTTTCGTGATGGACCCAAACCAGAGCCAGGTATGAAGAAACTCAGGACTCAAAAGTGTCTAACCTCTAGTTTCTAATCTAATACTTTGGCTGAACTTCTCTTTTTGATGAAGAAAACCCAGCCATGCTGTGTGTTCAGGATAGATTATCATCCATGTCCCCCTCATCCAGTATTTTATGACAGCAACTAGAACTGAAAGTCAGGAGAGCTCACCCGAAAAGCTTCACTCGTCCTTTGGAGGATGCTGTCATTGTGCCATCTTCCTCCACAGTGTATTCAGCAGAGATGTTGTCCTGAAGGAAAAGGCCTTCTGGATCCTTCTTGGCCAGGGCATACCATTTCCCTGCATACTGTCATGAAAGTGTATTGATATCTGGTTTAGCCACCATCACAAGAAACAAAAACAATTTTGTGATCCAAGTGCCTTTCTAACTCTCCACTGCCTGATAATTGCCAGTCTGAGCTCGGGAGGGAATGTAGAGCACATATCCTGCAGTGCTGCCTGATGAACCCTTGCCTCTGTCAGGATCTGGGCCTAGCAGCTCTGCACTGCTGAGTGCATGTAGTCCTTGTCAAGTGAGACATTCCTGTCACCATGACCCCACACCAAAAGCATCTCCCATCCTAAGATGTCTTCTGAGGGTCAGACTGGTTCTTCCCTGATCAAGCCTCTCCCCTTCTGTTCCACGGAATACCATACCAAATCCAAGACTATCAAATGCAGGCATGAAGACTGTAGCAATCTGGCTGGAAGCAATCATTGTGGCTTCCACTAGCCACAGTTGATCTCTGATGGGGTAAAAGGTCTACCCAGCAAGGCAGAAAGTGATGACTACATGCTCAAAACAAGGAGAGGGTGTGTTGGGGACAGTAACAGCAGAGGGAAATGGAATGAGATTAAGGAAAGAATATGGCCATATGAAAAAAATGGGCCGCTGAAAATGTGCAGGAAGTATCTAGTAAAATAAAAACAAGATCTTAACAGGTGACTGAGAGGAAGACCCTTAAAAGTTAGCACTATCAGTAGAAATACTGAGAAGAGCAGGAGCTAGCTGTGTTAAATCTGATTCTGCAGTGAAGCTAATGACAGCTGTTAGGCAAGCTATGTGCTTAAGCCTGCAAGGCCACAATTCCCAAACACAGGTGCCTGAGTGAAAACTTTGACTTTTAAAAACTGGGATATTCCCAAAGCTCTCCCCAGACATGTTTTGTTTTCAGCAAAGCCAATCCTACAGAGAAAGTGCTTGCCACATCCCAGTTACCTCTGGAATTGTGTTTGCTGACCATTAGTTAAAATAGGTACTGACACATGTCTGGACCTTTCCAGCAGCAGGCTAGTCCTCCTTTTCTCCTCAGAAGCACAAATGATGTTTAAACAGGAGTCATTGTTCAGCATCCCAGACTAGGTAACATTTCCGTTTACTGTCACTCTCAAGAATGAGTAGTGGTGGATGCAAGTACCCTAGGGCATCTGCTTGAGCTTCCTCTCTGATATGGGTCTAAACTGCTCCTTTCACAGAACTGCTCAAAGCTCAGAGTTGTGCCAAGCTAACAGAAGATGAGCTCTAGTAATATCCCTGGCTTTCAAGGCCAGTTTTACCATAATGTTCAGGAGATTAAACAGTACTGAGAAAAGAAAACTACAGGAAGAAGCATTGGCAAGAATATGAAAGAAGTTAACTTTTTGGTGAAGAACCCCTTTAGATGAACAAAACTCATAACCTGGAGAAACATTTTATAGGTAAAGCTTCTTCCCATGTACTATTGAAGTAAATTTAATTACCCTTTTTGGATCAAAATTGTCTTTTACAGAGAAAGACTCCACTGCACAGGTCTGAGCTAGGCTATATTCAACAGTGTAGAACACCGAGGCCAGGAAAACATACTGTGCGTATTTCATTCTGCAAGACAAAAGCAAACATGGGAGTTTATTTCATGCAGCAGATGTAGTGCTTCCATCATTCCAAAACTGGTTTCTTCTCATATTAATCAGACAATCAACTCCTCCACTGATACTGAGTCATTGTGGTGCCTAAATTCAGACAAAACTGAACATCAAAGGCAATTGCTTTGGAAGAGTATTTTGCTTTCCAATAGTAGGAATGTAGTTCATTGTATTTTTGTATTATAAATCAAGCCAGACTATGAACTGTAAATCCATAATCTATGGACCAGCCAGTAAGAATTGCTAAAAAATTGAAACATTTTGAATTTTGTTTTCACAGGAATAAAGATGTTCTGATGAAATATTCTGGTAAAGCATTGTATATTGTAAAGATGTTTCAAATTATTTCACAGTGTCTACTTTACTTTCAGGCCAGCAAAACGGTGTTCTTTGTCACCAGTTCTCCTCACCAAAACAGGCCTTTCCTACGTGCCTACTCTAACACTATAATACACCTTGGTATTGGCTTCTCTCTGACCATTCCTTCAACAAACATGGCAAATAATATTGATTTTCCAGAGGCTTGATCTGTCATTGCAGCACAACCACTTGGTACCCATGACTGTTTTTCTCCTTGGGTATCCCAGCTCATCCATATCCCAGTACATTTATTTCTCAAACTTTGGAAACAGAGAACTTTCATGATATATTCTTGCAGAGTATTTGACACCGAATACCTGTCCTGATGCCAAAACTAAAACAGTTATCTAATGCTTATCAGCACCATCCAAGCTGAGCTATCAACCCAGAGCCCAAACAGCCATGCAGCTACACTAGCCTGTTCCTAGCTGCTGCCATGCAAGCTGCATTTCCCTGCTGCAAGAGATGCCAGTCTGATCCACCTCTGCTGAAGGGAGACCTACCTGCTGAGTAGAGATGTTGGAGATCCTTGAGACTCCTCTGCTTCAGTCTTTGTGCTGCAGGTAGCAGGAGAGTTTTGTGTCACTTGCCCTCCAGCTCCCTTTAAATAAGGAATCTGCAAAGTCACTAATTGGTTATTGTTACTCGTGTGCCTGAATAAAACACTTAATCTTGGATAATCCATTATGTAAAAACCTACTGTAATCCTCACACTGCTGGGTCTGACTGCTATAGTAATACAAACACAGCTTTTACATAATGGAAAAAGCTGCCCAGAAAGCTAATAAATCTGATGATTTGATTGTACCACTGCTTTGTCTCATTGAAGCCTCTCTGCTTCTAACACATGTTAGGAGAATAAGCACAGAGCATTAATTAGAGAAGCACTTGGACTATACACACGCATCTGCATAGGCACGTGTTCAAGTTTGACAACTTGCATGAAGCAGGTACAAAATTAGCTGTTCTCATACCTGCATCATCAAATTAAGGTGATTCTTTCAAAAGTAGGAAGACATCATGCATTACCCACATGCGGGAGAGGACAAAAATGTGCAAAAATGCAGTTTGGCCTCTATGTTCATATCAAAATCTTGGAGTCCTCAGTTCTCCTGTGCATTTTTTTGCATTCTTTCTTTTATGCACGTTCTTTCTAGCTAATTTTGTCAATATTTCCAGTTACATAAATACTGCAGGTCTCTCTTCCCAAAATGTTCCCTCTAGTAGCCTTTCATGGGAATACAATACATCAGAAAAAGACAAGAAGGCAGAAATTGCTAGAAGAGTTCTTATGGCAGCAAACCATGCCTGCCATTCTCCAGCACCCAAAGAATTTCCCTAACTGCAAAGGCTGCTCCTGAACTCTTATTCCCAGGCTCACCTGGGAGATCTAAGACTTCAGACATTCAGATAGGAGTTGGCTGTACTAGCAGTTATTCCTCACACTGGCTGCTAAGTGCTGGGGAGCCTTGGACATAACCATTAGGGACAACCCTGTAATTCCTATGGAGTCAGCCCAGGAAGTCCTGAAGCTTTTGATTCTGATACAACAGTCTGGACTTCTAGAGTAAAGCTAAAGCCTCTGGATGTCTTTGGCTTGCTCCAGTGATAACTTGCTGCCGCTTGCCCAGGACTTTGTGAAGAGAAGCACACAGCTTTGCCCTGTACCTGGTGTGAGCTCTCTTGCTTTCCAGGCAGCTTGTTTAAGGCTGCCCATTACCTGGAAAAAGCTGTCCTTGCCTGCTGCCTGCAGCTTTGATTTGGCCTCTGTGCAGCTTCCATTTACACTTGAGAGGGAGGCCGTGGTGCTTTGCATGCAGCGTGGTGACTGAGCCTGTCCTCATTCATGCCATCTGCACATCTTCAGAGGCAGCCTGGGCAAGTCCACACAGGAATGAGCTCGTGGTAACTGGAACTGCTTGGCCACTGAGAGTTACATACAAAGTAATTTCTTAAACTGCACTTCAGTGCTAGATGCCCATTAGGTTTTAAAGGGACTGACACCAAATATGAGATATGCTATTTCACCCTGACATGGGGATTTGACAGAGAATGAATTGAAGTGTTTTCTGTCAATTAGAAGGCTTCCAAACTCTTATCACTTCATCTGGTTCCAACAAAAGAGATTAGTTTATGTCCATGTGAGACATAGGTGACACTCGAAGCCATGCTTAGATGAACCACTTAATCCCCCAGGGATTAGACGCATGCTAATAATAGCTAATCACAGCATAAGATTTTGCTTGGTGAGCATAACATATGTCACTACATTACATGCTGTTTAGAGCAAGAAGAAAACAAAATCAAATTTGCCTTAATTTCTGCAGTATTATGGCCATTTTTGCTGGGCATAGGGAAAAAATAGGGAGGAATCAAAGCATTGAAACATATTCCTGGGAGTGTTGAATTTGATGTAACATGGAAGAAATTTTATAAAAAAAGAAAATGTCCTGCATTGCTAGAGAACATACATCCCAGCTCCAGGTTTGCCAAGGGTTGAGAGGATGGTGACAGTCTGCTCCACTCCTTTGTTGAGGCAGGATGCAGGAGAAGTAAGGCTTCCCCACAATGGAATGCCAGAATTAGGTTGTGAACATAGAGTTTCTGTGATTTCTGCTCAGAAACATGAATCTTTTCCAAGGAAGTGAGTGGTGCAATACAGATGAAGAGGAAATTGTTTGAAGTTTGTTCTCCTGTGGTTCAAGGGTAAGATTCTTGGGTGTGTTATATAATCAGGTTAAAAAGGCATCATAAATCACTGCTTTAGGACTTTCAAGGCAATATTCGAATACCTCACAGTTTTAAATGACAGAAACTGAGAGACACCTTTCCCTTCTCAAAAATGATAATGTAATTCTTGCTGAAAGTATTGACTGACAATTGGCAGAGCAGGGCCTCACATGCTCCTGTGCACACAACACACCTCAGAAAAAGGCACACACTTGTCACCCTGTTTTCAAGTGAAAGAGGGGGCTGCTGAAAGCAAGAGGGGTCAAGAAGCCTCAGCCTCTCTGTCATGATGGGCAGTCAGCCTGTGGGAAACGGTTTTCTGAGAGCCATTGACAAGAGCTTGCCAGAAAAATTAAGTTCCAGCTTCTCTTCCAAGCCCTTCCACATCTTGCTGCCTTGGTAGAACAAACTGAATGCAGAGCTGGCTAAAATCTCTCTTTCAGTGGTATTTTACCACACAGTGATCTGCTGGCCGAAGAAGCATATTTAAGGTTTTGTGCCACCTGCTGGTTTCTGCACAACCATGTGGATGATGGTTGCAGCTTGATCAGTGAGCTGCTGGATTTCCTCTCCAACCATGGCAGTTTCCCAAATGGCCTGTTGCTAATCTCTTCCAAAAGACCATTCAGGCCTGAGGCAACCTCATGAAAAAGAGACTATTTGGGGCCATCAGATAAAAAGACGAATTTTTATCATTTTCTAGTACTTACTGTAAGGCATATTGTTGACATACCTCTATACATATATAAGATTTACTGCTACTGAACTGATCCATTTCCAGACATTGGCAGGTTTATTCATTTTAGTTGCAGCATCTGTTTAAAGATACAATATTTGCCTTTTTCATGCCAAGCTGCCAGGTCCTGGAGGGCAAAGCCCAGCCATTTCAGCACAACAAGACTGGAGAGTCTGCCATTTCACTGTGGACAAGGAGGGAGTTGTCTGGAAGCAGGAAGGGAGCTCAGTTCTCTGGAGATAAGGTCTTTACACTTGAAAAGATCTCTGATATATCTCTATGGCCTGATCCCATTCTTCTCTTGGGGGAAGGTGAGAGGAAGGAGATGGTTTCCTTCGGGCAGGAGTAGCCTATCCCACATATCGAAATGATGTAACAGACTGCAGTTAATTTAATCTCTGGTGTTATTCCCAGGATGCCTTCCAAAAAGCAGGAGGCCTTCACAGAAGTCATGTGAATATTCCTGAAGGTATAAACCACACATAGCATATGTGGTATAAACCACATGTAGCATTCTCTTTCCTTTTCTGTTCATGCAGCAGAAACAGCTTAGTGCAAAAAGTGCAGGAATAAATCTATAGGCTGTAACTGGTTGCAAAGGATGATGTAACAGGAGACCATATGTTTACACATTTCAGACAGCAGACAGTAAATTCTGCCTCCAGATTATTGCACCAGATTACTCCAATGGGATATATACAGCTCCTTACGTAGCACGCATCCCAAGGTGCTTTACAAAAGTGATACTGCTGGCACAGAGCTTGAGTAGTTACGGGTAAGCCAGGATGTCCATGCCAGCCCTGATGATGGATTTAAAAGCTAAAACCAGAAGCACAAATTACAAAAGCCAAGGAAATCTGTATGTGCACGCAGTCAAAAGCCATTAGCTGGAAACCTGTCCTTAGTAGGTGTTAGAGGATGCAGTTTCCATGTGCAACAGAAGGTGCAAGGAGGGAAGGTTTAGGTCAGAACACCTTTCTGCACTCCAAAGGGAGGGCAGCTGTGAACACAAGGCTGATTAGTGAGTCACTGAGCTAAGAGAATAAGCAAAGGCTTTCACATACAACTGCACTTCAGATTTCTGTATCTGCTTCTTCTGCTGGGGAAATGGATGGAAGCATGGAATGTGGGGAAAGAGAGGAGTTTTCTAAAATTCCAAAAATGATAGAATGATTTTTTTTCTTTTTTCATCAAGGATTTTTTTGTTTGTTTCATGCTTTAAGCAGCTGATCTTTAAAGCTGCAAGACCTTAGATAGCCTAAGTCTTCCAGGGACATGTTTTCACCATGGCACGCTTCTCACCATTTACACAGAAATATTATTAATATTACAGACAAGCCCAGAAGTTCCAGTCAAATCTCAGTCCCAAAGTGTCACCACCTCTGTAAATTTACAGCCAGAATACTGAACCTGAAGATCAAGATTACATCTGCTTCAGACTGAGCTACAAGCTGGAAACACTGAAATTTGCACGGTTGCCTCAAAGAGAGAGGCCCATTAAAATACTACCACACCAGCCACCTCTGGTGTAGGAACTGGACACTAAGCATCCCTCTGCCCACAAGAAGGGAAGGAAGAGGAGACACGTCACATTGTGGCCCAACATCACCAAAATCACTGCAGTTCTGTGCCTGCAGGCCTAGCATGGGGAGCTATGGCCACTCCTGCTAGGACAAGTGAAACTCCTGTAAGACCACTCCTGCTTCTGGTCTCTGGAAAAGGAGAACCTGCTTCCTCCTTGCAGAAGCCTTGTGTCTGCCAATGCTGCAAACCTCTTTATACTGTTCTGACAGGTGAACTGAGACTACACTGACACTGCCAGCTTCTTCTTGTGATTTTTTGGATTGAATTCTTCTTACCTGTAGTGGCTATGCTTGCTCCTTCTGGTTCCACCAGAAGGTGGCTTTTTATTGTCTCAGTAGCCCTTTTTAATTCCTCATTACTTGCTCTTCCATTACTTATGAAGCTAGTAATTTTCTCAGCTCCTTTCTTTTTCTGCTAACCATCTTGCTGTCTTTTTTCCCCCATTATGGGTGGTCCTATTTCCCACAAATCACTGCCCACATGTGTCATGCTGTCCTCTTGTTCTGCAAACTTCTGCAAATCCTTCCTTAGAGCGTCTTCTCTTTTCTTCATTGTTTCTTCGTGACACTGCATAAGCAAACTTATTTCTGGGTACATCTCAAAACATCTTTTTTGTCATTCTAAGAGTTTTCATATGTCCTACACCACTGTGCTTTCCTTAATTCCATGTCCAGAGCATTTTGGGAAGAAACTTAGGAAGGAAGTGTTTTATGCACATGGCTTAGTGTGAGAAGAGTTTAAAGATCTTTTTAGTCCTTCAGCTTCACAGAACATTTGATGAATGAAGTAATCTTATTATTCAAGGTCCAGTGATTTGTGCTAAGAGCTTTGGATACAATCTGTCAGTTGAAACACAATAAACTTACGTAGGCTTAGAAGTCTACATGACATGCAGGAATTGCCACGCATACAATATATTTTATTTAAAAATATTATATATAAAAATATTGCAATATTTTTTAACAGAGCCATCTCTCCATGAAATTAAGAATTAGAGAATCTGTGCATATTTGCAACATATGGAAGGAGGAGGAAGTTAAGAAGGCACATCCAGCCTGTGGTGACTTACAGACTCAGGTGCATTTCCAGTCTTCTGGCATGGCAGAGGTACATTTCCTCAAAAATATCCCTCAAAATGGTAACAATCACACTTAACAACAAACACACTTAACACTGACCCATGTGCTTTCAGAAACTCATCTCCCTTCAACAAGAACAATTCAGATGGAAATCTCTAACTCCTGCAATTTACCAATGCAATACAAAAAGCTGTATACTATTTTTAAGGTAATTTTCCAAAGGAATGAATAAACTGAGGGCTGATGTTCCTTCGTCATGACAAGGTGAAGTGGACATTCTGGCTAAAATGCATATGACAAAGTGCTTCCCCTTTGCAACTGGACTGCCAGCAGCACTTTGTCCTGTACACAAAAGTGCAAGGGATTTATACATGCAAGGAAATGCAGCTCTAGCATGCCCAGCTCCGGCTCAACTGCATTTTCTGCAGGCCTAGAGTCTGCTGCTGTGCTCCTGTGTGTGAGTCAGATTGCTGTACTTCTGTGTGATAGGTTGATAGCACTAAAACAAATACATCTCAAGCTGTGCTCATGCAGATGTCCCAGCTGACAGCTGTCCCCATGGCTGCCCCCCTGCACCGAGCACTGAGGGCAGGACTCGGTGTTTGCCCAGGCTGGAGGAGGTTCTCCAGCCCCTGAGCTGGTGATGAAGGGTGGCCCTGACCCCCACACCTGCAAGCTCGGTGCCATCCCCAGACTGGCCCAGGTGCACTCTGTCCCAGTCCAGCCCAAATCACCTTGACCACGTGTGTAGACAGGGAAGCTGCGGCAGTATCCCACCCACTGGTGGCTGCACTAGCTGGGACCACAGGCCAGGACTAGGGCCCAGCAGAGTCAGGTGGAAAGGTTGTGCTGTGGTGGCATCTAAAGGTGTCTGGAGAGCCACAGAGTGGAAGGACAGGGGGAGGATGCTGAGCAAGAGCCATAAGGTTTTGCATGCTAACCCTCCACGTGACAAGTGACAATCCATGTGCAGCTGAAGGAGGAGGCCATACTCTGGGGGACAGAAGAAGACCCTGGCCCAGGAGGGATGAAAGACATGGCTCTGATCCTCACTGGGCTCCCCTGGCTGCAGGCAGGAAAGCTTATTCTTGTATACAAGCAGGTGGCATGAGAATATTATGTGGTAAATCAGATAAGCTGCAATCTTGTTATGCCAACAGATGAGTGGGTCAGAAAGGTTTGGGTATAGCTGTCAATACAGCACCCTGTAAGGATAATGTCTAATCAAATTAGCTTAAACATTTGCAGCTCCCATACCCACAGCTTCTTGGCTGGGGGAAAAACAATGTTCCCATGAAGGAGGAGCATAAAGCATCTTAGGAGCCCAAACACACCCAGCACGTACCATCTCTCTTTCTGCTTTCCAGGCAGTGTCTGCACCCACTGCTTTGGACACAGTCCCATAAATGGCCCTAAAATTACTGCGTTTCCTGGGCAGTATGTTTTGCACCACATCAGCCAGATGATTTTACTCCACAGATTTTCAGTAGTTTTCATGCTAGGACTAGGGAGAGGCTGTCATATGTGTTTTTGGGAGGGGAGGAATTTTATTCCCAGAAACTCCACCTTGTTTTCCTAGCTACCAGCCAAGCCCTCAGGAGATCTTAAATATTTGACTTTTCCAGTTGGAACACTGTTTAAATGGCATCTACCAACATGCAGTAAAGAAGGGGTCTTATGCCAATTCTGCAATTTGAGTTTAAAGCTATTGGAAACAAGTTTGTGCAACCACACATGTTCACACGTTATTATGCTGTGTGACAGCCTAGCACAAGTTTCCTAAAATAGCAGCCTCATCCTCCTCCAAAATCCTCCATTGTCTGCCTAAGGCCATTCAAATAACATTATCCTATTGCAAGCTTAGGCTATATCCACCTCAGTTATCATTGTTATGCCAGCAATGAATATCCCTGAGAGCCTAGGGAGCACGTATGCCTCTTTGCGTCACGCTTGTAATTCTGAGTACATCAGCCCACCAAAGGGGTTGCTCTGGCTCTGCTGGCTCCATTTGCAAAGTGGATTTAGATTTCCACCTGCCTTTCCCACATGGTTTCAATTGCACAGCAATTACACGGCCCTGGTTTGCCTCAGTTTCTCCACTTCTGCAGTCATGAACATCAGTATGTTAGGACCTTCAGTCTTCCTCCTTGTTAAGAGGAAATGTTCTTGCTAAATTTCGAAACCTTAGTGCAGAAACAGGAACTGAGCTAAAATATTTCATATTTGGAGCCTGGAGTATAGCTGTTCAACACAGCTTTTCTTACGAATGTTTTGAAACAAAAGCATTTATCTTCAAATGAACATAACCTTTCATACCAAATCAAATATGAATATCTGTAAGGTTTGGATCCAAAAGAGTGCCAATTTTGATTCAATATGAATAATTCATGCTTTTGCATATTTTCAGCTCTGAAATCACAGCTAAAAAGTACATACAACAATTTTCATAACCCTTAGTGCATCCACAAAACCTTTCTTTAGGTCAAGGAAACACCACATGTTACCAAGCCCAAAGGACCTTCTGTCCAGATGTAGGACATCCTGAATACATCCTCTAAGTGCATAGCTCTGTCCTGTGACATCCACTTCATATAATTGCTGGACATTTGATCACTCATATGATTCTTGGACTTTTAAACATTTCTGAGAGCTCCCAGGAGACTTTCTCTTCCGCAAATTTCCCCTGGTATGAGGAGGATCCAATGGATTGTAAAAACTTCCAGGCAACAGTATGCTGGACTGTAAGAAGAGCTAAACTTCACTTCAGACTTTCTTCCAAGACCTGGTGAGAGTAAATTTCATTCCTTTGGGATACCAGAATCCAAAATGTGTTTCCTTGAAAGAGATTCAATTTGTTTTACTTTACCCTTTTTCTTCACTGTCACTGTGGGATGAAACAAGGCTTGTATTTTACCGTGCACTGGAATGGCCCAGATTGCAGCTGGAGTTGCAGAGACATTGAAAGGTAGAAGGCAGCCTCCAGCTTTCCTTGTGTTAACCATAAATAAAATCACTCCAATCACTGGGAGATTTACACAGTTGCAAATGAAGTTCTTACTGGTGTACAAGCAATGGTTTCCTTACATATAACTGGCCTGATAGGCCATGGGCAGGAAGGCTGGACCCACAGAAAAATATGTTTCCCTCCAGTTCTAAGAAGTTGTTTGTCTCTATCAGTTCCAACTGGTTGGTATCATTACGTGTGCATCTCTTCTGACTCGAAATGCTTCCAGGAAAAAGGATGACACCCTGATTTCTAGGGGTATCTAAGATAAGGTGGGAGAAATCTCTTCCCACTATTTTGGAAGACTTTTATCTGCAGGTCTAAAATCTACTGTCCTATACGGTTATGGAGAACAGACTGTTCCTTTTTTCTTAGCCACAGCCTTTTATACAGTTGGGGATGATTTTAAAGAGATGACTCAATAAGAGACACGAGAAACCTCAGTCTTTCCTCAAAGGTCACATTTTCCCACTGTATTCCAGGTGAGACATCTGTTTAGAACAATGTGGCATAATCTCTTGTGCAAGAGCAAGTTCATCCTAATGGATGTACACCTCCTTCTGCCAGGAAGTCTTGACACATTGTGCAGCCTTCATTAAGCTGAGGTAGTGACTCATCCCCATGAATTCACCAGGTGACTGTTCTCCATGTAAGTAGGACTTCCCATGCCTCCTTGGTGAATTCTAGTCCTCTTCTGAAAACATATGTCTGCAATTTAGTTTTAAGATGGTGCTCAAACACATTTACAGACACCTGACCATGGCTTACTCACTGGCTTAATATTTTTACACCTATCAGTGGAAATACTGAGATATTCTACATCTGTTGCAGCCTCCACAGAGAATCCTACTCAAAAAAATCCTACATTTCATTAGTGGGCTATTAAAACAAACTCTTCAGCTTTAAAAAGCATTTGCCACCACCTTCTAACTATCTCCTCTAAGCCCTCACTATAAGACACAAAATATCTATTGTGTTACTTCCTCGTCAGTCAAGAGCTGTGACAGTCATTACTTTCCTTCTGTCCAGAGACTTCTGACTCTGCCGTAGAGGAAATTCCACTCTACACAGTTTGCTCTTGATAAAGTCACACTGGCTGCTATTTCTCTCCTCCAGTTATGTACATAAACAGGTTTCTTTCTGTATTTTCTTAGAAGCCAAACTTTAAAAATTATCTGTTGTAGAATTCCCCAGTCCTTTCTTTTTCCTATTCTGCTGAAAGGATCACTACATCTACTTTTTCCCAGACTTTCAAAACCTCAGAAGATCCTCCATTAGCTGTCAGAAAAAGTCATTAAGGGTTTAGAGGTTACTTTACACTCTTAAAGCTTAATTTCTTCAGTACTTTTCTTGCTATTCTTGCTCTTCACTCTTTATTATTATCATAATAAACAGAGAATTTTCATTGCTTTTCATTTTACCTTTTAAATTGCTGTACATTGCTGTACTGTACGTTGCTTTTAATTTAACGTCATGTTCGATCTTGAGTTTTCTGACTTTTTATTTTTACTTGTTCATGGTATTTTTATACACATTTTCAATAATTTTGCCACACTTATACATATTCTGCCTGTTTTTCTCTTGTTTAAGATCAACAGGAACACATAATCTACAAAAAAGGCTGTTTTCTCCAGATTGAAATTTTAATTTCATGGTCTCACTCATCTGAACTGTCTTTTACCTTCATTTCTCAGCTAGTTCTTGCTGTTGCCTCTACTCAAAGTCAAAGAAAATTGCCTCTTGCTCTTTCTGCCCCCTTTTTTACCCAGAAAACTGCTGCAGCATATGAAACCTTGCTGAAAAAGCTGCAGCCTGAAGCGCTGCCATCCCTAAATTCCCTAAAACTAAAATTCCTTGTTGCCCCCAAGCCCTGTGCCTGGGACAGTCCTGTTTGTTGCTCACAAAAAGGCTTTGTTCACCCCAGACTGGAGGCCTGGAGCAGCACCCCACCATGCCAGAGCTGAGCAGGACCTTGTTCCTCTGCTAGAACATTGTTGTGGAAGGCAGTGTGGCACACATCACCTCCTCCACCTCTTCTTGAACAATAATTCTATTTTAATATCCTGACTGAATATTACCACAACAAGCCACCTTCCTCACAAGCCACCTTCCTCACAGGCATCCACATTCACTTTTGGGTTGGATTGAACCACTTCTGGCAGAAGTGACAATACTCATAGACACAGGTAACCTGGACCCTTAGATCCTTACTCCTTGAGGAGGTGAGCCTTGCTTATTTTCCAGCAATGTAGTAGATGGGATTCACCCTTGCTCTCCAGTAATGAAATCTCCTGTGCATTGTTTAATTTCTCTGAAGTGTAATGGACTCTGTAGCACTTTGCCTCCCAGCATCACACTGACCCAAACCTGCTGTTTGCAGCGTTGTGGCTTCATTGATGTGATACAACTCCTGTTTCTCACACCTTTAATTCTCATAGTGATGAGGGAAATATTTCTACCTTCCCAGTTTGTTTGGGTTTTGTTTGGTGCGTGTTTTTGATTTTGTCTGCAGGGCTTCCCACATTTCCTCAGAGTGCATCAATTCAGCAATTCCAAACAGAAACTCTCCAGATTCCTTCCTATATGGGTACCACTAAGAGGCGTGTTTTCCTGTCGTGGCTCTTACTAGCAAGAAACAAAGACCTTATACCTTGCTGGTTCAGTTCAAACCCTGAACTAAAACATCCAGGATTGCTGGTTCCCTTAGAGAACAGCTCTTATAAGAGCTGCTATAGACCAATGTAGTAGTAGAGAGAGACCTACCATTTTGAGCAGCTTTACCTCATTATTTTTGTTTTGGCCACCGAGTCCTTTGCGAATAATGCACTTCTGCTAGTGCTGGGAGCTGGGAGAGCAGAAATAATAAGATGGTCACCTTGTTAGCCAAGGATTAGGCCCAAGCAGTATATATTTAATTAGACTTTAAAGAGCTTATTTCAATGTTAGGAGATGCACTCCTTCCCTGTTGCTGCTGCCTCAATAGAATTGCTTCAGTTCTGTTTATCAAGAGAAAGGAGAGTGTTTTCAGACACTGTGAGTACTCAGTTTTTGTTTGCAGTTAGATTAAGAAGAGGAAAGTTGACCCAAAGCTCTTGTAGAGGTCATCTAATCTCTTTGGTTGAGAAGATCTGTCCTCCCACAGACTCACCTTCAGCATTATAAAGGAATACATCTTCCTGATGACAAGCCCTTCTTTGCAGAGATACCTCAAACTTGGTTAATCCAGAAGCAGAATCTTCTATTACAAAAATTTAAGAGACTCATGAGAAATTAGAGTGCTGCTTGCACATCTTTGGACTACTACTTACCCACAAGATCCAGGGCATTCACAATGAGCATTAGTGAAGACGATGTGGAGAAGTTTCTTGATGGCAACCCTGCTTTTGCCAAGCAGTATTTTGAGAAGAAACTAAAAGCAGAGTCCTGGGATAACAATGAGAGTGAAATACTGTTTGAATTGATCCAAGACATGCAAGAAAGCATCAACATGGAGAAAGTTGTTTTCAAGACTTTGAGAAGAATCAGGTCCCTTATTCATGCTGACCGCTGCAGTCTCTTCATGTACAGGCAGAGAAATGGCACTCCTGAACTGGCAACAAGGCTTTTCAACATCCAAGAAGGAAGTACTCTGGAGGAATGCCTGGTCTCCCCAGACTGTGAGATTGTCTATCCACTGGACATAGGCATTGTGGGCCATGTTGCTCAGACCAAGAAAACCATGAACATCAAGGATGTCCGTGAGGTACGTTTTCCACTATTATCTGGGTAGAAGAGAGGCTCACTGGGGTTAAGAGGCAGCAGCACATCACAGTGCTTGGTCAAAGCTCGTGTGGTGTAGTAGCTGTGTACTGGAAACTAGCAGCAAGTCTGAAAGTTCCTTCCAATTTCATTTATGGGGTGAGGTGAAACTAAGCACATTGATTACACTAGGTCTTAATGCCTGCAAACAGTGCACTGCTACACTTTGCCTGTCTAACTAAAAAAAAAAAAAATCACGTCTAACCTGGCAGAAGAGAGTGCAGTAGTCAGACCTGCACTGAATGCACATGGAATTTTCCACGCAATTTTATATTCTATGAGTAAATGGCAAAGACATAGATATTCTTTACAGTGAGTTCAAAGAGGTTTTTCCAACACAGAACTTCGAAAATGTTTTCTGTGATAAAGGTTTAGCTAAGGGCATTTAGAGGCGTTATTATCAGAGGGGGGACCCCAGAGTAACCTGTGTATGGATGATATTCATCAGAAGCAGCAAGAGACAATCTTACTTAAAATCTTACAAAATCTTAAAAATCTTACAAAAAAACTCAGCAAAAACTTCAGCTGCAGTATCGGAGCAATTTTAATGTTTTGTGTTTATGCCTTCATGACAGTATTTGCTCCCCATACTTCTGGTTCAATCATCCAGACCTGGGTGGTGGGAATAACAATCTGCTTGTTCTAATCATAGGTATAAAACTAAAATCCATGTGACCCAAATATGGCATTTGGGATTACTCCATCTATTGTTTGCTAGTTACAAAGAGACCATCTGTTTATTCATTCATTTGTTGCTCAGCACTGGCATATCCCAACCCTCCAGCAAAACCTTCCTTGTCTTCCACAGAACATACTGAGATGCTGTTTTAGTTCTGCAGCCTGGGTTTTTGGGGTTTTTTCTGGGGGTATTGTTGGTTTTGGGAGAAACATCAGAATAGGACTTAAATTTTAAAGTTTTTTGGTTTCTGGTGTTTCTCCAAATACACGGGGCGATTTCAGATCTGTAAGCTAAGTGCTGCAATGCAACTCCAGTGGTTTTAGATATTGCCATAGTACAATTTCTTTGAAGAAAACCCAGGGACTAAATGCTTGGTCTACCTCTTTTGGCAGAAAAGGCCAGCAATGGGGAAGCTGTGGGGAGAAGATTCATTAGGGAGTGATCATTCTTTCTAATGCAAACTTCTGAATATGATCATAGTTGTGCTGCTTTTTCTAACCCAAACAGAACGACTTACAGATGGCAATTCATTCACCTGAGCAGGGACAATATCTTTGGTCAGCAAGACCATCCCTGCACTCCCCGTGGCAGGTGATGATAGTATCAATATGACCCCTGTGCAGGTGAAGTGATTGGCCACCTGCTTTCCCTGGACTTTCCTTTCTCTGCTTTTCAAGAGAAACTAAGGGTAGATGCTGCAAGCTGACAACAAGCTTCACGGTAAAAGCAGAAGAAAAATGAGGGTGGGTGAACTTGCCACTGACTGCCTTGGTTTATACCCTGTGGCTATGCGGTGCTGTCTGGCTCTACCTACTCTCCAGTGCGAACAAGAAGTCAGAGGAAAGGATGGAGGAGGTCCCATGAAGAATGCCATTGATCTGAGAATAACCCATGGAGAGCCCCCCTGTTCTAAGAGAGCTTGACATATTAAAGGTTATGATTGGCAAGATCTTCACAGAAAGTTAAACACGCACATGTTGCAGTCAAAAGCCACACCTGCTCTTGATATTAGATTTATCACCTGTGCATGGTTCGATTTTTCTGCTAACCCATTTCTTTTCCTCACTAATTTTTAAACAAAACTTTCTTCAGGCAGCTTACTTGAAGGGGCTGTGCTTGGACTTGGTTTCAAGACAAGTTGTGAAAAATGCTTATTTGTAAATTCTCTATTAAACAGTGTTCCCAGTTCAGCCCATTTGTTGATGAGCTCACTGACTACACTACAAAAAGCATCCTTGCGACACCCATCTTGAATGGCAAAGACTTGGTTGCTGTCATTGTGGCTATAAATAAGCTGAACGGCCCACACTTCACCACCTCTGATGAAACAGTAAGTGGTCAATAGCTGAATTCCTGTCAAAGAGCTGCTACTTTTGTTGTGTAACAGAGATCCCTTTACGCTAGTGATGCCTGCTTTAGTGAAGATCCACTGGTGTGAGTTTCCCTAAAGAGCACTCACACTCTCATAGAAGAGGCTTACAATGAGGATGCTTATCTTAGATCTTTCAGGGAAGATACAGTGGGATAAGCCTCATGTCATGGCAGTGCAAAGCGAAGCATTTATCCTGGGAAATTACCTTGACGCTTTAAAAGCAGTGTTATGAAATACCGTACACATGAAGTTGCTACTGCATTCAGTGGAATCTCACAATTTGCCTTTTCAGCTTTTTCTGAAGTATCTGAATTTTGCATCGTTGAACTTGAAAATTTATCACTTGAGTTATCTTCACAACTGTGAGACTCGAAGAGGCCAGGTAAGAGCGAAAATGCAGATTGGCTATCTCAAAATAAAATCAATACAATCTTCTGATTTAAAGGGTGAATCTGGTCTTCAGAGATTTGTTACTGAAGAGCAGAAAGAAAGATGCCTTCAACTGCTTTCAGCTACTGCTTCTTTCCCAGAGTCCTTCATCATTCCCTCTTTCTTATGCTATTGGCAAAACTGCAGGACCTGATACAATGGCACCAGTTTCAGCAGGATTGACCTCTAGATGTTTTGTTGGCTTGAGGCTGTGAAGCACTCTTGGATCATTTAATCATTTCAGACAGCAGCACCAAGAGATTTTCTGAAACACTTAAGAATGTGATATTTTTCCCCTATCTGCTCATTAAAAAGTGCTATTAAATTTCCTCTTAGAGCCAGTAAAATTGTCATATGCATATTGTATTGGCCTCCATCAGTAGAAAAGAACCTATATTAGGGGTTGAGGATATTCTGGATTGAAAGTCAGGCACCATTCTTTTCCATTAGATGGGTTGTAGTAGGACTCTCAGATTTATTGGGATGGATGTGGATCCCTGCAACCACTTTGTGCAGGAGGCAATAGTTGTCACTCAAGAGGACATGGAATTGCACCTGTGCTTCATGGCAGCCACGCTCTGCTCTCCAGTGGGCCTGCCATGGAGACTAAATGCCTATGTTAGCAAAATGGATGCAGAATGAATGTTTGTTTTGAAGCTTTGGAACAGCACTTATGCTTTCTAATTAATCTATTATGCTTTGCCTAATTTTTTTTTTGTTTATCAAAAACATGGATGATGGTCCAGTGATACAGACACCAGCAATGCTAAATAGTTGACTAAAGTGGAGCCAGCGAAGGTTTATTCCTGGTGGGAGTTTAGCAGCAGAACTAGTCAGGGTAGGAAAGGGGCTAGAGGACAAAGTGGAGACCCATAAGGTGGAGGGCCTAATGGACCTAGTCTGGGACTGAACCCAGGAGTCCTTGTTCATGTATTACTGCTGTCTGAGCAGGTCCCACACAAAGGGAGGAAAGCAAGAACAAGATGCAGGACACACTGCTCTAGGTCTGCCAATGACTCAGTTGTCAAACCTCTGACTAATATAGGTCTTAGGGGCTGTGTGAAAGTTATTACAGTTCATTGTGTTAGAATTTAAAGTACTGAAGTACAGAGTGAGCAAATGACATTCTCAAAAGTGGTCTAGAATTTTAATATTCCAAATCCCAACAGCAAAGACTTGGTGATACTGTGAGTAAAATGGCTTGTGCAAAACCAGGTTAGTCTGCTTGTGCTCAGATACTGTGTTAAAGTCTTATTAGAAAACCATACAGTACATTTTTACCAACTTCTTTACATCATTCCTTGACTTAGACATTTTTCAGCTGTTTCTCTCAGTCCTCACCAGGCTTGTGGCTATCAGTACTCATTGCATGCTGTAAGGTGCCAAAAAGCTAGACTGCTGCTCATTTTCATCTAATGGTTTGTGCAGCTCAGAACTGCTCAAAAACATCTACTAGTGCCCAGTGAAGAGGTGAGGCACACTTTTTCTGGTTGTGGCCATGTAACAGTACTTCTTGTTCAAAGTACAGGTCCAGTCTGCTTCAGGTGGCAACTCTCATGCAGAGAGCATCATTCAGAAGCATGGCTCCTCATATCTCCTGGGCTCAGAAAGCCAGACACACACCTTGGATACAGGCACGCATGCACTAACTAAGCCAACCAAGAGTGTAGATGATTTCCTTACCATTTCAGAGCAGTATTTGGGTAACATCTGCTTTCACAAGTGAAATGGGGAAACGGATCATAGGCTGATGCACATACAAAAACCAGCTGCTCAAACACTTTGAGGAAAGTTTCAAACACCAACCTCTGGAACTTACAATGCGTTTGGAGTTAACTGGTTTTGGATGCAACATTTTACTGATGGGTATGAAATTTAAGTGGGGACAGCTTTTTGCCTGACACTACTACATTTTTTTGTGCTGTATTGGTAGCATTTGATTCCTACATAACACTATGATGGCCTGACTCTTTCTCCCTAGTAATTCCCAGTGTGAACAAGTGGTATAGATTTCCTGCATTTTTCAGGAACTGTAACCAACATTTGGGAAGCCCATCTCTGAGAAAGGCTGTGCTTACATTTTGATTTTACCCTGCAGGTGCTGTTGTGGTCAGCTAATAAGGTTTTTGAGGAGCTGACGGACATTGAGAGGCAGTTCCACAAGGCTTTTTATACAGTGAGAGCATACCTGAACTGTGACCGATACTCGGTCGGCCTCCTGGACATGACAAAGCAGAAGGTGAGTGTTCACATGCGTGCTGTGCATCTTTCTGATTGCTATTACCCACTGAGGGGTGATGCATGCAGGTGAGATTTACTGAGGTGGTAAAAGCGTGAGCTAACTTTGAGCCACTATTCCTGCTTTGGTTAGCATATTTTTACTGTGCAAAGATTAAGGTTAATGAAATCAGAGGAAAGGGGAAGAGCTTATCACTGGAATGGGACTGTCGGAGGCTGGGAAGACAGAGGAGGGGAAGATGAGTCTGACTTTGGCAATCCTGGTCAAAACCTGCAGACAAACCTCACAAAGTCTGTGGGTATCGGAAGCACAGTGAGACACCTGTAGAACCATCAGCAAACAAGCCACCTTCCTCAAGGACTCATTCACGCTCACAATATGAAATTCGGCTTCATGGAAACAAGCTGACAGAATCAAAGTTACCTCTGATTTGTGCTGATGGTTTACACCTTTGGCAAACTTTATGTGAGGGTTACACAGCATCCTTGCCAGTCTTTGCCCTCTTTGTCCCGTGGTCAGGCTGACTGTCTTGTTGACAGAGCTCTTGTAGCATATTGCCTTGTGAAGAGGTGTATTAAAAGATCATTAGTGTAAGCTAAAGACACTTTGATCAACATTACAATGTACCATAAGAAAAGAAAGTAAAACAAGAATTTCACTTCTTCAGTCTGGCAAGTAATAGGTCAGGCAATAATCACACTTTAGAAAATGAAGAACACAAAGACATTGTCATAGCTGTTTGCTCTGGGTACAGCCCGTGCTCACTGTTCACTGAATGAATCAGTGCTCTGTGTATAGGCAGTATATGGTAATAAGCAGCCATATAAATGCACCTGACACTTCCAGATTTGGATATTTGGGTATCATTCTGCTGCCTAGTATTGCATTAGTTTTATTATTTCATGCCTTGTTTACACAACACCAAAACCAGCAAGGTAGAGCAATGGTTACTTTGAGGCTTGAGATGGAATTAACTTTTCTACTCTAAAAATGTTTTTTTAATTTTAAAACCAGGAATTTTTTGACCTGTGGCCAGTCCTGTTGGGAGAAGTACCTCCCTACTCAGGACCTCGAACCCCGGATGGCAGGGTATGTGAAAACAAGATCTCTTTAACTCTCTCCTCTCTGGATGGATTGCTTCACCACTCATTTTAACACCACTCTTTTTTTTACTTGTAGGAAATAGTCTTTTACAAGGTCATTGATTATATATTACATGGAAAAGAAGACATTAAAGTCATCCCGTAAGTGCCAAGTCCCTGAATGCTAGGTACTGACACAGGGTGTAGCTAAAAACAAGGTTCCCCACGTTTTAAAGACACCCATGTGGAGAAATGTAAAGGACTGATAGAGGATCGAGAGTCAGAATGTAAGTTGGTAATTCAACTCTCATTTCTGCAGGATAAACATTTCCTCAAGGGCAATGGGATCCTAACTTGGAAGTCAGGCTCCAAAATTCACTTCAACCAGTGAATCTTTCTAGATGCAGAAGTGAGCTGCCGTGATTGCCTGCAGTTTTCTGCTCTCCTTGCCAGGCAGAGGCATCACTCTCCTCTATGCCTTCCCTGTGTCAGTGGCTGAGCCTCATCCAGGATGCCCTTGTGATGAGGTTTCCTTGCTTCTCTCCAATCCTTCTATCACCCCATCTTAAGGCTACCTCTGGCCTGTTCTCCCCTCCTGACACACTGGGACTCCCTCTTTCTAAGAAATGCCCTCTCTTCTTGCCACTGAATTTTTCAGAGGAGTCTTGGGCAGCTTAGGCAAATCGGGCATAAGTGAGGTTTCCCCCAGTTCTGGTAACACTGCTTTACATTAGTCATGTGCTGCAAGAAAGGCCCTCATTTGTTGGGTACAGCAGTGTTCAAAGTTCAGGCTGGCAGACATCCTCAGCCAGGAATCTCCTTTTATCTTTCTTTGTGTTGAAGGTCTGAAACATGGCCTTCACTCCCAGGAGTGACTCTTTACAAAGTCACTACAAACTGATATTTTATCAGGTATTTTGTTTTAAATCCTTGAAAGGAAAGTATTTACTTATGTGGAAAATTTTTGCTTGTGCATATGGATCCTTTGAAAGTAACAGGACCATTTATGGACTGGGGGTTCCAGGTCTAAACCTGGATTATACAATCAGCTGAACACACTTCATCTCCATGATCTTTTTTCAGTAAACATATACCTTTAATTTCCTTTATCCATCTTTCTTTTGTTAGAAATCCTACCCCAGATCACTGGGCACTAGTTACTGGACTGCCAGCCTATGTAGCTGAAAGTGGATTTGTAAGTACTTAACCTAGGATTCCTCGAGTCTGTCTAAGATGAAAAATACTTGTGCTGCCTTCTCAGCAATTCAGTCCTTTGTTTTGGCAGTTAAACTTCTCATTGCCCATATTGTAATACTTTTTTCTTCTGTATGATCCCCTAGATTTGCAACATTATGAATGCTGCTGCAGATGAGATGTTTAACTTTCAGGTATTGTGAAAATTTCCAATTCTATCTAGGATTCAACTTTATTTCTTTGCAATGTAATGTAAAGTCAATATTAGGCATATAAATACTTCTTTTGCCTATAGTCTGAGTGTAACACTGGAGTGCTTATGTATTTAGAAAACATATTAAGTACATGATGTCTTTCTCCTTGCTGTTGCTTCAAGGAAGGTCCTCTAGATGAATCAGGATGGACTATCAAAAATGTTCTCTCCATGCCAATAGTGAATAAAAGGGAAGAAATTGTTGGTGTTGTCACATTTTATAACAGAAAAGATGGGAAACCATTTGATGAGCAGGATGAAACCCTCATGGAGGTATAGTTTCTTGCTGGAAGAAATTCATATAGTTGAAGGGGTCACTATTGTTCCGTGTACACTTGCAAAGCATCCTGAGTGCTTTGCATTTAAGTGGGTATCTTCGTTGATTAAAGGGTGTTATACATCAGAGGTGTTATAGAGACTGAAAATTTTTGGATTTTGAAAGCAACTGTTTGAAATACTGGGGGAGTTAGGTATGGGAAACCCGGCTATGTTTTTGTGATGCTTTTTCAGCGTTCTTGGGTTGTACACCTAGCCATGAGCAGCTACTGTGTGCCAACGCTACCATTCTGACCTGTGTCCACATACCTGACAGCTGGCTCTCACTAGCTGGGCAAGTCCCTTGAAAAATTACACAGAAATTGTCTGTGTAGCTAGAATAAAAATGGAGGCCAGCTATTATATCTATCAGCAGTGGCTGTGATTTAAGACCTTGCTCCTTGGAAATGCTCCTATACTAGTTTCCATGAAATATAAGTATTCAGCTCTTGTCACCTGTTGTCAATCAGGACATTTCCTGAAATAGACTTTTCTTATCAAACAAAAATGTCACAGGGAAAAAAATCTGTTTGAATTGGCCACTGGAGAGCAAACAAGTTGAAAGCAAGCACAGGATGTGAGTAAATACATGTGAAAGGTGATGAGACCACCTTGCTCTCCTTTAATGTGAGAGCTCCTGACCTGTTGTCACCATTGTGACAGAAGGTCACATTGTGGCCTTTCCACAGGCATGAAGACACCTGCAGCAACACAGAAATAGTCTTCTGTACCCTGAACTGGATAGAGGGTCCTTCAGCCTCCACAGCGTGGGTGGTCTCAAGGCCTGGGCAGATTCAACAGGAGGGGAGCTGCTTTGCTGAGGAGCAAGTCACAGTTGGGAGCAAAGATGTGGTTGCTCATTGCTAGAATTTTGGCCAAAGTTGAGTTTGTCTTTCTTTAAAAATATATCGTCCAGTGTCATATATCTGTGTCTTTGAGGAACACATGTTATGGCTATCTCACTGTTTCCTTCCCTTCCCCCTAACAAGTCCTTGACACAGTTCCTGGGTTGGTCTGTACTCAACACGGACACATATGATAAGATGAACAAGTTGGAGAACCGTAAGGACATTGCCCAGGACATGGTGCTCTACCACGTGAAATGTGACAAGGATGAAATCCAGGAAATTCTGGTAATGCCTCACAACGTGAAGCTCACACCCAGGTGTACTGGCCTGGCCCATGACTTATGGCACAGACACAGGTCTTCCACTTCACAGAGATGCTTCCAGCCACCATGACATGGTGGCAGCACCTGAGCCCTAGTAACTGCACAGGGGCAGAATGAGTCTTTCTTTTGGTTCTATGGTCTGCCCTCCACTGTGGCACACTGCACCACTAAGCTCTCTCTAACTTCCTCAGCAAAGCCAGCCTTGGAGGTGCTACTCAGGGCAAGGCTGTAGGAGTGGAACAGAAATTGATTTATTGCTCAAAATCCCCTTAGTGCTGAGGAGGTGAAGTTAGAGGACCCAGTGATGACATTGGCTCTAGGGGGACATCTGCAAGTGAGGGAAACAAAACAAAATCAAAGAGAGGGAGAACACTACCAGGAGAAATGTGTTGGAAGATAAGAAATTGAAGTAAGGTGCAGGAAAGAAGCACAATTTGCATATGACAGCTGCCCTAGATTGCCCCAAAGCTGCCCGTGCAAAGTCCAGTGGGGTTCAGTTTTCTCCTTAACACGCCCCTGTTTTTTACAGCCGACACGGGAAAAACTGGGGAAGGAGCCAAGTGAGTGTGACGAAGAGGAGCTGACAAGCATTCTGGTAAGAGCAATGTACTGCTGGAAAGAACAGCCCTGGCAAGCAAATATCGTCTGCATAGATGTAGGGAAGAGTTCCCAGTGTTGGCATGCTGTTACCTGGTGAAGGGTGAAGGCAAAGCATACCCTGCCCTCCTTTGCTGCATGATTTTGAGATTATCATTAGTGTGTGTCAGCAAGTGCCTTCTGCAGCTCCTGGGGAGTCCCTCCTCTCTGCCTCTTTATCTTAAGGGGTTCAAAGTCCATCTGGAAACACGTCAGCCACATTGGCTTGTCATGCATTTTATTTTTCAGAGTAACTAACGAGGGCTGTAACTCTTACCCCATTTTGAATCTTCAAATTATAACAAATCAAATGTTTAACAGGAAACAAACAATATTTCCTGCACAAAACTGCCCTCCCTCTTCCTCCACTAATGGGCTTATTATGAAAAGCTTCATTTCAGTCTATTTATGTGCTATATTCTAAAAGAAAAGCAGCATCAGACTGATAAAGTTTTTATTTAGCAAAGCTTAGGAATGATATAAGCAGCACAGCAATAAACCAGCCTACCTCTCTTACAGAAAGAAGAACTCCCGGGGCCCACTAAGTTTGAAATCTATGAGTTCAGGTTCTCTGATTTTGACTGCACTGAGCTAGAGCTGGTGAAGTGTGGCATTCAGATGTACTACGAGCTTGGCGTGGTGAAAAAGTTCCAGATCCCACAGGAGGTATGAGCTGGCAAAAGCTAGGATCTCCTGCCTTGGATGTACAGCAGACTGGCCCATGCTGCGGCTGGCACTGAGGTCCCTGTGCGCGCCCAGCCCAGCTCGCAGAACAGCCACAGGACTGGGTTCACGGGGGCTTGCAGGGAGGGGGTCGCGGGTCCTGGGCCCCCTCACCCTGCTGAAGACAGGGAACAGTCTCTCCTGTGGGACTGGAGCATAAAGTTAGCCTCTTCTGCTCTCTTCCGCTCCTCGCTGCCTGCCACAGGTGTGGGCTTGCTGTGAGGTCTCTGTGGGTGAGCGGTGGACTCTGGAAAAGGCTGTTTGCACATTCTGTATCCAATGCCACTCACAGCCGCCGTGCTAAAACAGTTCCCAGGAGCGACAGGCGGACTGCCTGTGTGCCTTTTCCTTGGCTAGAGTAGGTACCCTGCCGCTTCAGCCACGATATGCTGACAGCCACTCTGGCAAGCCCTTTTGTTTTTCATCTCCATGCAAACATGGACGTGCCTTCATTTGGCGCAGTTGGCACCAACCTGTCGACAGGAAAGGTGTGACCCCACGGGAACAAGGACCCCATAAGCCCTGACTTGCGAACTCACGACTTCTGCAGTTCAAAACCCGACAGGAATTGTGAACCTGGCATTTCAGCAGCTCTGCTGCTCCCGAAGGGATTTCTCTGCGCATCATGTGAGGTCGATTTCCATCTAGTGGGATCTGGGGGTAACTGCAGGAAGAATTTTCTCACCCTGGAAAGGCAGGATGGCAATCGGGAGAGAAGTGAAGGGGCTTCTTACCTCTGTGCTTCTTACACGCAGAATGTCAGTGTCAAAAATATTCAAAATATCTACTCCGGAACAGCTAAGCCCTGGAAGATGTGTGAAGAGCAGTGATCCTTATAGTTGAGATTTTAAGAAATGAATTTGCTCTTTAATGAGAAAACCTGCATAGTTGCAAGAGGGAGTACACTTGGAGAAGTAGACTGCAGAGGAAAACAAAATAATTTTCTGTTTAATGCCCTATATTGTAATACTTTAGGTGATGTAAATATCATTCATCTCTACAGCTGTGGATCCATATCTCTTGAAGAGAGTGATCAGTATTAATCAATCACAAGACAAAGGGAAAAATCTTATAAGTGACAACCTAGAGAAACAGAAAAATGCAATAAATTCACAACCAGTGAGATTAAATAGTTTTTCCTTTAGGCAGTACTGATTCTTGTTTATTCCAGAGGCATCTCTGGTATTTTATTTTTCTTACCAAAAAAAAAAAAAAAAAAAAAAAAAAGAAAAAAGAGGGAGAAAAAACAGCTAAATTTTAGTGTCCACTTTTGCTCTCCACTAGGCTTTACTCTATCAACATTGATAGACTCTATCAATATCTGATGATATTACAACTTCTGATCCCTTCCTGGGCCCAGCTCTGTAGAGCTGGTTTGAAGCTCATCCACGATTTCTGTACATGACCCTTATTGGAAGATGAGCAGGCAGCAGCTTCATCACCCACACTAACATCCTCTTCCCCACTGGCAGGTTCTGGTAAGGTTTGTGTACTCTGTCAGCAAAGGCTACCGGAAGATAACTTACCACAACTGGCGGCACGGTTTCAATGTTGCACAGACCATGTTCACGCTCCTGACGGTAAGGTCACACCACCCTGGTGAATTCCACAGCACACCTTTTTTACAGCAGGTCTTCTGTCACACCTGAGAAACACGCAGGGCTCCCTTCCAACCATGGTGTAGGAAAAAAGGTTTGTCACTCCTCTACCAGCACAGGTCCTGCTAAGCAAGGTCTCCATTTGCCTGAAGTGACAGTGACTGCATTACATGTGAAGAAAGCTTTGGTCAATACTGGCCAATGAATGGAGAGCTCTAATTCTCATAGATACAGATGTGTATGGTGTATGTGAATAGATTTCAGATTAGATCCTTCTGCAGAGTAGAGGAGAGAGGCTACAGGACTTCCACTCTTCAAGTAGATTCTGACAGTAAGAGCCAGACTGAAGTCAGCTGGCTGACTGGGATGGGATGGAAGCAAACTCTTGCTTTCAAGTTCCATCCAGAACAGACACAGGTGGAGGTCTAATTGCTGGTGTGAGCATGGCATGTGTAATTTCTCACAGGTCCTCAGGGCAACAGGTGCCTCAGCTAGGATGGCAGGTGTCAGACTGCTGCTCCACATGAGGGATTGACCAGCCAGGAGCCAATTAAGATGGTTCCACACAGCTGTCACAAATCTGTCCACACACCTGGCAGCAGACTTATGCCTACCACCCCTGGACAATCCTTCAGGTGATTCAGCTTGACAACCACATTACCCAGAAAGGTGCAGAGCCTTTTCATGGAGTACTTTACATCCATTGACTGGGAGGGGTGCTTATGACAGCCTGGGTGAATCCTAGGGCCAAGGCTTCTATAGCAGTGGGCAGTCAACCCTGCACATGTGCATCAAACACATAAACACTACAGATGTGCCTGCCTGGGTCTGAAATATTTTATTACCAGCTGATTCCCTGTTTTAACCTAAGTCAACTGTGTACTGTGTTTCAGTTCACAAATATTTTCAGTTCTTCTGGACTGTCCCAGGGCATCCCCAGCACAGAGCAGTCACCATTCAGTACCTTTTCCTGTCAGAAATGGTAACGTATGGAATATAAATTCTCTTCCCTCCAGACTGGCAAACTAAAGCGTTACTACACTGACCTTGAAGCCCTTGCAATGGTAACTGCTGCTCTGTGCCATGATATCGACCACAGGGGAACCAACAACCTCTACCAAATGAAGTAAGCATTTTCTCACCACTTCAAACTATTTTCTGTTGCTTCTGCTTGGAGTGGAATCAGGCTGGAATCACACCAAACTCTAGTACAGCTCTGTTTAATACACAAGGGTGTCAACCTTTTTTTACAAGTTAGCACGCTTTTCAGCTTGCTGCAGTGTTTGAGCTTATGCTTTGGCCAGTGGGGAAAATTTGCAGTACTCTCTGGGCCTTTCTTTACCTCCTAGAAAACCTCCCTTGGTTAAAGCAGAACTCTACGTCACCATTACAGTGTAGAACAGGTGCAGAGCAGGCACTCAGTATCCTGAGCATTACAGGAGACTTAGGATGCCAACAGAAGCATTCTGGACATAAGGTGACAATTTTTTTCTGTATCTATGGAGAAAGCACTATGCTCGGCATTGCCCTCACTACCTACAGAAACAAAACATCTACTGAGCAACAAAAAATGTTGCTCTCGGTAGTCATTAGCTACAGATAAACAATTGCATAATTTCATTACCTAGTCAAGGCTCTGTTGCTCACTTAAAGTAGTCAAACCACAGCTCTTCTGCAATGCTTGCTGGCTATATTGCCTTATATTTCCTGAAGCTTTGGAAAAATGTTAAATGAAGCTGTTTTGTGTTTTTGACACCTTTTCAGCAAGGTGTCCAACAATTGCAGGTGTCCTTGCTGTTCAGGAGGTGTCCAGGGATTGTAGGTGTCCTTGCTTTTCAAAGGTGTCCAAGGATCGCAGGTTTTTCTGTTCCTATTATCAGATATCAACATGTAGTTATTCAGGAATTAAACAAATTTACTAAGCTGAGTAATTATATTCCAGTCATAAACATATTTGGAGTGAAGTCTGTAATTGGAAGACTGTTTTACACAGTGTCCAAAGAGTTATAAGCGATGTCATTAGAGTTTTCTATCAGACTGAAGTCATTACCCATTAAAAAGTTCTACTCATAAGCCTTTTAAAAAGAATTAACTTATGTGTATGACAGAAATTAAATACAAAATTAGACACCTCTTTTCATTTCTAAGTGCTGCACTAATATCTTCAATTTTTCCTTTATACAAACAGATCTCAAAATCCTTTGGCTAAACTTCATGGATCCTCTATTTTAGAGAGACATCACTTGGAATTCGGAAAATTCTTGCTCTCTGAGGAGGTTGGTAATGAGCTGTAGTGTAAGGGCATGAATAATTTCCTTTTAGGGAAGTTTTTCAGTACAACAGAATTGTCAGCACAAGGCTTTTCTCTGGCTTGGATGCCAAGAAACTGCAGCTGCCTCATTTCCAAAGGGCTCTATGCTCACCCAGGACCAAAGCACATCGACTTCCTAAATGCATGTCTTGGTTTCTTCACAAGCCTCATGATTATCCCCATATGAATATGTTAAATGCAGGGCTGTTCTCCTGTGCCCCCTCTGACAGGTCCAAGGCTGACACATTCCCACAGCCAACTCTTAATTTCAGGCAAATTTGCGGTGGAGTCAGGGGACAGGGTTCGTGTAGACACTGTGTAACAAACAACCTTCCCCGTTCATTAAACGAGAAATGGCACAGCACTCAGTGAACCGGCCCTCGCCCCTCCCACCCAAGAGGAGCAACATGAGCCATGGAAAGAAAAGTGAACATATCTGGGAAAGGGAGGTGGCCCAGAGGTCATAACAACATAGAGCTTGGATTTTTCAATGCCCTTTTCTTTTCAGTCACTGAATATATGTCAGAACCTCAACCGCAGACAGCATGAGCATGTGATTCACCTGATGGAAATTGCCATTATAGCAACAGACCTGGCACTCTACTTCAAGTAAGTTGGTCATGTACACCATGTGTGAAAGGCAGAAAGCAGCTGGCACTGTACAAAGGCCAAATGTGATGCTTTGCTCTGGAAGCTCCCCACCCATGCATCAGCTCTCATCACAGATGCTCTAGGAGGCTGCCTTTAATACTGACCTCAGACTTGGTGAGAGAACTCAAATCATTCAAAAGTATTTTGAACTTCTACTCAATTAAATCATATATATGACTTTTTAACCCTCTATTGCCAACAACGCAGGGCTATGTGTTTCCCCTATGGGAAGAAATGTCAGGATTTTTTTGTTTGTTTGTTTTTACCTAGCATTTCAGCTCTGAAAATACCCATAAATGGTAAATGGACTTGCCAGGACTATACTAACTTCTCTGTGAGAGCGGAATGAGACAAGAAACAAGTAGTTCATTGTAGGTGAATGTCCAGCTCATAGTCTATTTTACACCCAAGGGCCAAAAAAATCAAAGTCTCAGAGCAGTGCCTGCTAATTTTCTGGGACACAAGGCTGAAACTCAATGACATACAACTTCCTAATTAGCAAGAAGCTTTCAAAATGTGTTTCAAAACACTGTGTCAAGCCCAGAGACTGCTTTGCACTGCAGTATAATTACAAATAGTTTAAACAGTCAAATAAAAAGGAATTTGAGGGAGGTTGGAGTCCCCAGAACACTTACTCTGGAGATACAATACCTATATGGCACTTTCTATCTATATACCACCGCTTCCTCACCAGTTGGGAATAAACTGGTCCTTGCCCTCCTTCGTCCATGAACCACAAGCAAAGACTTGGCTAAGCTAAGACACAGGATTATTGATGATAGAACACATGCACAAGTCACTTTGTGATATGGCCTAACTCTTTTCTCTGCTAATATGGAAACCTCAGATTTCTCCAGCTCTCCAGCCCCTCCAGACAAGGGTGTATTGTGTATAAATCATTCATCAGAATTCCCTGTATATATTTAGATTATTTAATCAAGGTTAACAATGCCAGACTAAATATATAAAGCCAGGTAGCTTTAAAAATACTCCAGCTAGCTCTAGGTTTCTGCAGTTTGCTTAACATTTAAAGAAAAAGACTTCTTGTAGTGCCAACAAAGGTGGAAGCATTTCTCACAGACAAAACTTGCAGTATCTTTTACCTTCAAGGACCTGCTCATATCTCACCACTATACTAATTCCTAAGGCATTTGTAATAATTAAGGGAGTAGATGATGGTGCTTGGTTTTGTGTCAGGACAGCAACTGCTGGAAACACTTCTGGCAGAGTTACCAATACCAGAAGCAGCCACCTGTTTTGGCATGTTTGTTTCCTTGTTTCACGTATTTTTCTTTTTTCTTTTTTTAAATTTTTTTTTAACCTTCCACCCTGCCCCTCCCCCCCTCCTCCCCACCTCCCCCACCCCTCCAAAAAAAAAAAAAAAAAAAAAAGAAAGAGAACAATGTTTCAAAAGATCGTTGATGAGTCTAAGACATACGACAGCGTGACTGCCTGGACTGAGTATCTGTCTCTCGAGACAACAAAGAAGGAGGTTGTCATGTGAGTAATTGGCTCTGGGGAAAGGCTGGTGATGTGGACACCTGGTGAGAGCTCCAGGATATGCTTTGTTCAGCCCAGTAAAGCAGCAACCATCTTAATGTCTTAGTACCAGAAGCAAGTAGTTCCCCATAATAATTCCATTTTAATCAAGAGAGCAGCCTATGATGAGTGTCCCAGTCAGAACCAAGGCTGTTACTGCAACACATCTATCAATTCAGAAGGGGCCAGGGGGTACCTTATACAGTACTGGGGTATGAGGGTCCTGAGCCTGAAAAAATAGGGAATAAATTATCTTATTTCCTTCTTTCTTGTTTTTAGGGCCATGATGATGACTGCCTGTGACTTGTCAGCTATCACAAAGCCTTGGGAAGTCCAGAGTAAGGTCAGGTGCTTGACATCCTTGTGGATTTCTATAGCTTATACTTCAAAGCAATGCAATTTCTAAGCTGCCTAGAAGCTAAATCAAAGTCTCCTACCAAAATTACCAAAAGGAATAGCTGTGGTTTTAATGTATTAACCAATCTTTCAAATTGTGGTTTTGTGTTCTGTACAAAATTCATGTTTACAAAAAAAACCAAAAAACAACAGAAACAAAACCAAACCTCCCAGCTACACAGATTTTTTGGGTCACAGTGAGATTTTTTTACATGTTACATATGCACTGGCTTTATTTTAGCAATACCTACCTGCAGTTTGCTCTGTTGTTTGATTTCCTTTAGGAGTCCATTCCTGAACTGTACTTGAGCAATTGCTAAATAATAAACACTAAAATTTAAAGGAGGGTAAAAGAAATAAAACCTACCTTCCTGTTCAGCATGAAAAAAGATCAACAGAAAAAAAAAATAAATTTTTTTTTTTTTGCCTACTGGCAAGCAGCAGGCAAATCCTCGAGGGGAATGCATTGGAAATGTTTCTCATTAGATGATCAGTGACCCGATGAGATCCAGTGCAATGTGACTTTTGAGCTGTCACTAGACAGGTGCAAGCCTATTGCCACAGCTGCTCTTCCTGGCAGAAAGAGTGAGGCTATGACTGGACAAGAAGAAACAGAAGGATAAGAAGTGAATTTGCTTCAGAATGGAGACATGAAGTGCATCTAGTTATGAGGCTGAAGTTGATGCTAATTTTTTTTTTCCCTCTGTGTCAATGTAGGTAGCTCTACTGGTAGCAGCTGAGTTCTGGGAGCAAGGAGATTTGGAAATAAGCGTCCTTCAGCAACAGCCCATTGTAAGTTCCATGCAAGAACCGGCGGTTCTGCTCTGAGAAGTCTCAGCAGAGACTTAATACAAGCAGTGCTGCTCTGAGTGCTCTTTGTCTGCCTGAAATCACAGTGCTGGCCAAAATCCTTTAGAAAAGTGTATTCTGAGATAGTGAAGAATATCCCTGACAGTGAAAAGTGCCTCTTGTTCTAGATGGGTACAGTGGCTGTGAACCATCAAGTGATGATTCCCTCTGGAGATTTTGTGCAGGTCCCTTACGGAAAAATGAAAAAATAGCTAGATAAGTCACAAAAGAAAGGAGAGGTTCTAGCAAATAAAAAAACCTGCAAACAGAGATTTCATAGAGTCAAGGAATTATTAGTAAATGGAAGGGCATTTCTAACATTTTTTTCACTACATGAATTTGACATTTAAAGAGCCAGGAGTCATTCCTTAAAGTGGCCTCCACCTGTGTGCTTTGGGGATTTTTAAAGTAGGCTTTCATGCACTCCCTCTACCTACAGTGGCATCACAAATTATATAGTAATTAACAAGATCTTGTAAGAATATAATTTCTTGTTCAGGCATGTTTTAGACAATGTAAAACCTCTTCAACACTTTACCACATGAACCTTTTCTGTTATCTGTTTGAGAGGCACAGGGGAAAAACCTGTTCTCCTCCCCATCCACAGACACTTCAAATGCTGCCTAAAATTTCTGCTAAAATAGCAGTGGAAATGTGCCCGCTTCACTCCTCTGCAGCTAAGGAAGAGGACTGTGAGGGAGAGTCTTTAGGACAGCAAACAGAACTGCCAGACTGACACAACAAGACAATTTTGGGGAGAAAACAGAGGTGTGTTTTTCAATTAAATGTTCTCATAAATCATGGTGAATTTGTGTCCTCCCACAGCCCATGATGGACCGAAGGAAAGCTGCTGAGCTTCCAAAGCTTCAAGTGGGTTTCATTGACTTTGTGTGCACATTTGTCTATAAGGTAAGTAAAGTGCACCCTTACACACCCCACCCTTATCAACAGGGGTTCAAATCCCAGTTCACTGTGTCCTGGTGCAGCAGTACCATTCCTGGGAAGAAGAACAGGTAGACAAGTGAAAATCTGCCCTTTTCAGGAACATTGAAACATGGTGCCTCTTTCTGCCATTGGTGCTTTCTTCAAAGCATCAGCTTTCTTCAAAGCATCATCTTTGTGAGATGTCAGGCTTTTTCCCGGGGTATGATGGACAAGCGTTCCCTCTGCACTGCATTGTACTGAGAGGTGTGTTTTGATTAGGAATTCTCCCGTTTCCATGAGGAAATACAGCCTATGCTTGATGGGCTGCTGAACAACAGAAATGAGTGGAAGACCCGTGCTGATGAGTATGATGCAAAAATTAAAGCTCTAGAGGAAGAAAAGAAAAAAGAGGAAGAGAGAATGGCTGCAAAGAGAGGTCAGAAAAAGTAATTAGCTTTTCATTCCTTACTCAAAAACATGCTTATGAATACTCTCACAGATTACAGTGAGCTTTGCTGACACAGCAGAGTAAGATGGCCAGAAAAAATTTCATACATTTGGCTCCACTAGCAAGGCTGAAAACACCTTGCCTTCAAAACTGACACTGTGACAGGCTGTCAAAAAGGCCACCAGTTTACAAACCCAAGCACTATTATCTGAGAAACCGGTGAGAATACATTCAGCATGAATTTCCATGCAGCTGGAGACAGCACAATGTCATGTCCCTGGGAAAGAGTAGGTAAACATCCGTTTTGCTGATCTGCTGTCCCACAGGTCATGAAGCAGAAGCCAAGAAAAGTTAAAACTAAGCCCTAAAGTCCTAGGAGAATATTTAAAAAATAATGGTTCATCCCATTTCTAGCCCAGATTAGGTATTACCTAGGAGCAAGCAGTAGTGGCAGTACCCAGTAGCAATTTATTTTGGTTGAACGTGGTTTTCTTCTTCTGTGGGCCCAGCCTATATAGTACTGAAAACCATCAGCAGTAGTGGGCACTGGTTGTAAGTCTTTCAGATAGCCTGAGGATTTCTTTGACTCTCAAAAAGGCAGAAGCATGAGGTTCTCCAGGCCTCTCCCAAATGTCTGATCAAATATCTGCCACAACTGGGTGCCTTCACTCCACAGAGATTGTATCTGAGCAATTTTGTTCCAAACCGGACCAAAATTTCAACAGCCAATGGTGTAGACATTGCTCAAATGACACAGTTTAGAAACTATTAGACTGTCTAGATGTTTTATCTCAGTTTAATTCACAGTAGTTAACTTAAAATATCAAAAGTAAGTATTTTAACTGTGATTTAGAAGATCTCTGAAGAATTGTTTCCTGAAAAAGTAATTGATATTCAAGCAAGGAAAATTTCCACTAACTCTACAATATTCTTTCCAAACAGCCTTACATGTACAATTATTTTGCACAGCAGACAGCTGTAGATAGGGTGTTATAGGTATGACCTATGCTGATCATTGAATAACATAAAAGTTTTTAAAAACTCCTGCAATGACTAAAAAGGAAATTTATGACTGTGCCTCTAATTCTGTGTTTCTTTTTATATGGCAGGTGAAATAACCTGTAATGGAGGAACAGCTCCAGCTTCCAAAACCTGTAGCATACTTTAGACCTATTCCCACTGCAATATATGCCACCCAAAATAAGAATGCCCACAATTTAAAAAAAACAAACAAAAACAAACAAAAACAAAAAACCAAACCAAAACCAAAACCAAAACAACAAACAAACAAACAAAAATGGTATACAAATACATTCCTGACTGGACTATTCTGATAATTTATTAGGCTTGTCATCAACCAGGGAAGGACTAGATCTTGTCTGCCTTAATTGTATCTCTTCCTGATGGTAGGAAGCTAATTCCGGCCTGTCTCCTGTTCCTCTATTTAATGCACCTGATGTCAGATGGCATGTGACAAGTCAGAACAACATTTGACCCAATAAATCAGGTTGCAAGATTATGGAAAAGCATTTTTCCTGCACTGAAACACTTCTTATCCCAAAGCTGGTGGGGATAGTCCTGCTCCATGCAACCTCATGAGACTGACAGAGAATGCAATCATAGCCTGCACAGTGGGAAAAATGAAGAAGAGATAAAGTTACCATATCTAAGTCTGTATCTGCCAGGATATCAGAAGGAAACCTGAGGGTAAGGATAAAGCATGAAAACTGACCACAGTAAACTTCTGAACTGCTCTAAAATGTTATGATTCCATGTAAATCCAAGAAACACTCTGACAAATAATAGATCTGCATTCACTTCAAGAATCTGGATAGGTTGCTATCCCAAAGCATGGAGCCATTCATGCAACACACAGTAGCTGCCTTCTCTGGGAGCAGGATCCACTCTGTGTGCTAATTGAAGATTCATTCCTTCATGTGTCATGTTAAGATGATAGTGTTATCATTACCCATTACAGTTCCTCTTACAATTAACCAAGTAACCTGAGTAGTGACATCTCATAAAATTGTTCTGTTTTGCCTCATAATGCCAGTTAACACAATTGATGAGAACCAGCTGTCCTTCCTTTCCTCCTCGTGCTCTGAGATGTCTGGTTTTTAGATTATACTCCAGACTTGTGACTCTTATTTCAGATGAAAGTTACTTTTCATGTTTATTCATGCAAAAATAGAACACTCAATTACTCAATTTTGCAGTAGTAGAGACACCCTCATGTCCTGCTTTCCTCCCCTCCCCCCCTTTCTTTCTAAAAATTGTTTGGAGATCTGTTTTGTTGGGGATTTTCTTCTTCTATTACTCCTGCTACCTTCAGGGTTTTACCCTTCAGTGTATTGTTTTGCATTAAAAATACTACAAGTAAAAAGAAAATTAGAGCTGTGGTGGTACTGGTGATCATTTACCTGTTTTGGTGTAGTAAGCAAGATGTCATCCTCAATCACTATGCAGCAATTCTGTGAGAGGCAATTTGTCTTTCAGGAAAATACAGGAACTTGTCCACTTGCATGAAAGTTAATGCACAGCAGGTAGAGACTCCATGTGGTACATTTGGTTTCAACATGAATCTCAAAATGTTAAGGGTTGGAAGGGACCTTCAGGATCATCCAGTCCCAACATCCCCCTGCCATGGGCAGAGATACCTGTCACTAGATCAACTTCCTCAAAACCTTCTCCAGCCTGGATTTGAACAGAGCCAGGGTTGGGACACCCACAGCTCCCTGGGCAACCTGTTCCAGTGTCTCACCACCCTCCCAGTAAAGAATTTCTTCCCAATATTTAACACAAATCTCCCTTCTTTCACTTTGTACCCATTACTTCTTGTCCTGTCACAGCAGTTGCTGATGCAGAGGTCCCTCTCCAGCTTCCCTGTAGGACCCTTCAGATACTGTAGAGGTGCTAGGAGGTCTGCACACAGCCTTGTCTTCTCCAGGCTGAAGAGCCCCAGCTCTCAGCCTGCCTGGGGGAGGTGCTCCAGTCCTCTCATCAATGTCATGGCCTCCTTTGCACTTGCTCCAACACTTCCATGTCCTTCTTATGTTGGGGGCACCAGGGCAGTTCTCAGTACTCCAGATGGGGTCTCACCAGAGTAGAGCAGAGGGGCAGAATCCCCTCCCTCCCCTGCTGCCCACACTGCTTTGGATGCAGCCCAGGATCCCATTGGCTTTCTGGGCTGTGAGGACACATTTCTGGGTCATGTTGTGTTTTTCATCAAGCATCACCCCCAAGTCCTTCTCAGAGCTGCTGTCAATCACTTCTCCATTCAACCTATAGCTGTGTCTGGGATTGCCACAACCCAGGTACAGAACCTTGCACTTGGCCTTGTTGAACTTCATGGGGTTTGCACAGCTCCACCTCTCCGGCCTGTCCAGGTCCCTCTGGATGGCATCCCTTCCCTCCAGCATGTTGGCTGCCCCACACAGCTTGGTGTTGGTGGCAAACATGCTAAGGGTGCCCTTGATCCCACTGTCCATGTCACTGACAGAGATGTTGAACAGTGTCAGCCCCAGCACTGACCCTGGAGGGACACCGCCTGTCACTTGCCTGCACGGACAATGAGCTGTTGATCACAATTCTGCATTTCTGTCTTCTTCTTTTCTGCTTTGTTATCAGAGTGGATTATTGCTCAATTTTTTCAACTGACAGAGCAGTCAGATTTGATTCTGGGTTGTCAAGCTATGCTGTGACCTGAGGAATTTGTGGTGACTCATTAGTCAGATGTTCTAAACATTACAGATGGACAGATGTTCCTCAAAACTAAGTTACAGCGGAATTGTAGTGTGTTTCTTTCATAAAGAGTGACTTGCTATTTATCCTGATTATACAGGAGAGGTCTACCTGTCACTTTCCATACAGTCTTCAAAAACTGGCTTCAGGCAAGAAAGCTGTCCTTGTAATATACCTTTAAGATTGGGAAGAATTCCTACATGGAGGTGGGAAAGGTACCTTGTATCTCTTGACAGCTATCCCATAGGAACCAAATTAGTTCTCTGCCACCATATTCTGACCAGACAATAGATGATTATCAGGTTCAAGCAAAAAAAAGGCCAAGAAAAGGAAGGAAGCAATGAAAGAAAAGTTCTCTCAAAGGGTATGAGAGGAAAGACTCCTGATGCTTGTTCTGTATTCTGGAAAACACTACATCCACCTGTTCTTCTGCTAAAACTACATTTGTGTGACTCCTGAGTACTTCTGTTTCTTGAGAGTGAGTTGGCTGGTTTTCTGCTGAATCTACTGAATATTTTTTTCTAATCCTATAGTTTTGTGGAAGGAGTAGAGGAAGAGGTACAGAGAAAAAAAGATCTTCCTCTTAAAGTTTTATTATCATAAATGACGATGCAAAGCACACTCAGCCTAGACTGAGTGGATCTAAAGTCTTGGATCTAGTACTCTGGGCTTTCATGGCGATTTCCTTATACAGGATCTGGAGATGCTAGTAGGACAGAGTCCCTTTACTGTGCACCAAGACATGCAACCCATTTGCCTGAAAGGTGGAACTGGGATCCATGCCCTTCCTGTGGTGTTCAATACCATCTCTTTGTTTGAAGAACCGATTGAAGGTTGAGTTGTTCCTGTCCCGCCTGCCTGGGGGGAGAGGAGCACTTCCTGGGCTTAGTTCAAGTCAGGCTTGAACCAGCTTGGCCAGGTGGGAAAAGACAGTAAGCATTTCTCTCAGATCGACAAGAGGTGGTTGAAGACAACATTTTCCAATCTCCATGTCAATTGTTCCCTCCTTTTCTGCCAGAACTGCCACCCTCACAGCTCTGCCAGCAGCAGAGGTCTTGTACATGCTTCCCCATCTCGGATTGTGCCAGGTGAGGCATCTCCACTCACAACCCAGTAGCAGTCCAAACTTAGCAGAACAAATGCCTGAAGGACATTGTCATGCCAACACACCACAGGCATACACAAGCTCTTTTTCACTGGCAAAGAGGTCCTGTCTTATGTCAGTTTGTCCTACCCCTTCCATCAGTGACATGATGATGATGATGGCCAGGATGCACGATCAAAAATGCCTTGACAGTTTCTCAATCAGGCAAGCCTCTTCTCCTGCATGGATGGAAGATTTACATTCCAGCCCTGAGCATCTCTCTTAGAAAACCTCTCCTGCCAGTCTCACAGGGATATTAATTTTCCTACTCCCTCAACCACCACCTTCATAACCAAGAATGGAGGTCTGTATGTATTACCTGCTTCAGTGAGGCACTTACAAAACAGGTCCCCTCTGGTTTCCCACCACACTTGAGAGCTGCATCAAGCCAAAGGTGAAAACACTTAACTGTATTGTAAGCAAATATGATCAGATTTAAATTCTCTACAACCCTCAACAGACCTTTCCTGAAACTGTGTTGCAATGACATACATCTTTTACCAGGCCTGGTGTTCTGACCTGGCTTTGAATCAGGGTAAGTGAGTGTTAATAGATCCCTTGGGTGAAATAGCATGAAACAGCACAAAATGACTCATATGCATACATGAGGCAGGTTTATTTTAAAACAATTTGCAGTAGAAAGGAGGTATGTAGCTGTACTGGTTCTATTAAAAAAAAAGTAAAAATATCACAAGGAAAATACATAAGGAAATTAAGAAACAGATGGAAAGGACAAGAGTGGATAGTGGAGAGGAAAGATCCAGTGACAAGACTTGATTGTTTCAATTTTAGTTGCACGGTCATCACTCTGATGGTCGCAGTCTTGATCTTCTTGATCTGGATCTCCCTGCCTCATTGGGGGTGGAGGCCCATGCAACAAAGAGGAGTTCCATGGGTTATTATCTGTTCAAGCCTATGTGGGAACATCCTGAAACCTCCCCTGGAGAGGGGTTTTACAGTATCTGATGCAACACCGTGGAAATTAGTCTGGGTGGTTCTTCAGGCCTCTTTGACGGGTTAGGTTGCCTTCTAATGGCACAACTTGCTGTTTGGCCCTGCTTCTGGCAGCTGCATAATTTTGCAAGTTGTGTCTTATCAGAAAGGAGAAAAACCCTCAGGCCTATGTGTGAACAACTGCATGCCTCCCCTGGAGGGAGAATTTTGCACTGTTAGATGCAGTTGTGCCCCACCAGAAGGAAGGAGATTGGTGTGACAAAAAGCATTACCCTACCTCTGCAGGTCCTGCTTCTGGTGTGCCTTTTCCCCTATATGTTCTTAAAACACTTTGTTTGAGACAACAGTCTCAAGTTATCATGGAAACTGTCTCAACCAGCCCACCCAAGCAAAGCTTGCTCCATCACACCTGGGAAAGCAGTGGACAAATCTGTTTCTTGGCCCTTTTCCTCCTCCATGTCTAACATATCCAGTCAGCCGGCTCCCAACTGCAAAGGCAGACCACTGCAGGAGGAACTACGCCAAATTTCACCTGCATCTAACTGGCCAATACGTCCACTGAGAAGCACTCACAGCTCCCATGGAAAGGGTCCACCCCTGAGAAACAGCCTCTTCCACTGGCACCCCGCTCAGAGCGTCCATGGACACCGTGTGTATGCATAGTCCCCTTTGGAAAACCTGGCAGCATGCCCTCCCTGATGCCGTGAGGATGCGCTGTGCTCCCAAGTGCGTGTGTGCAGACAGGGCACAGCCACCCACAACTCACAGGGTGTGATGGGCAGGCATCCCATGCTCCTTGTGTGAGCAGCCGTGTTGGAGCACCCTGCAGTGCTCTGAGTGCTTCACACTTGTTACAGGAACAGGAAGGTTAGCCTCCAGGTTTTATTTCCCAGATAACATTTGAGAACATAAGGAGCTTTTCTCAGTGTACAATATCTTGTGGTGATCATCAAAAGCTCACTGTGCCATACAATAGCCTTGTGACATTTTTTCTGCTTTAAAAAAAACACAGAACAAAACTTATTTGACTGCTTTTGCTTTATGATAAAAGCTTCCCATATAGTCCTCTACTCTGGTGAGACCCCATCTGGAGTACTGAGAACTGCCCTGGTGCCCCCAACATAAGAAGGACATGGAAGTGTTGGAGCAAGTGCAAAGGAGGCCATGACATTGATGAGAGGACTGGAGCACCTCCCCCAGGCAGGCTGAGAGCTGGGGCTCTTCAGCCTGGAGAAGACAAGGCTGTGTGCAGACCTCCTAGCACCTCTACAGTATCTGAAGGGTCCTACAGGGAAGCTGGAGAGGGACCTCTGCATCAGCAACTGCTGTGACAGGACAAGAAGTAATGGGTACAAAGTGAAAGAAGGGAGATTTGTGTTAAATATTGGGAAGAAATTCTTTACTGGGAGGGTGGTGAGACACTGGAACAGGTTGCCCAGGGAGCTGTGGGTGCCCCAACCCTGGCTCTGTTCAAAGCCAGGCTGGAGAAGGTTTTGAGGAAGTTGATCTAGTGACAGGTATCTCTGCCCATGGCAGGGGGATGTTGGGACTGGATGATCCTGAAGGTCCCTTCCAACCCTTAACATTTTGAGATTCTATGGAACTCCCCAGTCAAGCCATGTAAGTAACAGATTTAGGCAGTCAGTACCTTCCCAGTCTCCCCCACCTGCCCATATATATAAAATTGTATGTATTTTCTGATCACAGTCATTACCTGTGGATAATGGGGGTGGCCACTGGCTTTTGCTGGGGGAATACAATGGCCTGTTTCAGTAGCAACAATAGCTAGATTGTGACAACTGCTTCCAGTTACATTCTGTCCCTGTTTCTGCTGCTCTTCTGTGCAATTCACTCAAGAAACACCGACTGAATTAAGTAGTAAGTACTTTATTGATAGAATATCACATAGAGTTCAAAAGCCACTGGTCAGCTCAGAGCATAGCCATGTGTGAAATTCAGATGAAATCTGTTGTCTATTTCAGGATGGAATCTTCACTTGCTAAAAGGGAAGAAAACACAAACATGGTTAGGACCATTCGCCACCCCCAGGCAGAACTAAAATATGCAAAGCATTAGTGGAATCAAAGACTATCTTTATGTAATTTCTTTCTGGCTAGTGTTTATGATTCCCACTTCTGTTTACAGAAGTGAATTCACACACTGTGGAATTTCAACAGAATCGTAATTCACAGCTCTGTGGTGAAGGCAAACTTTTAAGATTATTCAGTAGTAAAAGACAGTTTTCGGAACTGACAAGCCAAATAAGCCCAGAAAAAGCTACCACTAGAGCTGTATCCATCTTTAAGGAACAATCTTTGTCAACTGCACTGCACATAATGAGAGTTTAACAACTGCTTTTCTGAAAAAAACAGACCAAACCTGTTGCTGGGAACAACAGACCTGTCACTTCTGTGTCACTTTTAAACAGACTAAACATTCTAAAGCAATAATCAAGAAAATTTCCTTACTAGGTGGCCTGGCAACACTACAGCACAGTCTCTACCTCCAAAAATACAGAAAGTTTCCTCTAACAAGAGTACATCTAAAAGACTCATTTATTTAGTCCATGACCAACAGAGACAATGTATTTAAGAAGGCAAAATAGCTCTATCTAATAAATCATATACAAAACATATTTGATTTTCTGTATGTGTAGTTAAGTTTAGTGTTTTGTTTAGAACAATGCAAATGTCACCCTTTTGCATGGAAAGTTACTGAGCATGTATCTGCACCAATAACAGCCTGAGGAGTTATTAATCAATTTTCTTAAAATTCTTCTTAATTTTAAGTCCACCTAAAAACCCTAGGTGAAACAAAGCTAGAGAGCACATTCCTCTGTCTGGCAGCAGGAAAGAAATCCTCTGCTAGAGCTGTACAGGGAACACAAGAAATAATCCTAAGGACAAGGGAAACAGTGCTGCAGCAGGAATACTACAGGCGGAAGGGAATGAGAACAAACGCAGCAGTAACAGTTACAAGTGATGCTCTCCAACACATCCTCTTCCTGTGAGAGATAAGCAAATGTAGCTGACCTCTAATGCTGTAAAAAAATCAAGCTGACCTCTAACATGTGACACCACTTAAAAGTCTCAAGTTGCAATTACATACCATTGCCTATGCCCTATATTCAGCTGTATTTGTGAGGTTTCTACACTGCACAGAGAAAAGGGCTTGCACATCCAGAGTAAGAGACATAATGCCACAGCTGATGTATGGATTCAGCTTTTCCTCACAGAATAACCAGCAACTTTTAGCAGCTTGTTTCCTCAGCAGAAATTCAGCCATTTAACAAGTCCTGACTGTCATAAAACTGTTAACTCTTGTTGTGATGAGCTTTTCAAAATGCAGGCATAATTAAACAGCAGCACTATTTACTCCTCACACAGCCCTAACCACCACCTCCAAGGATTAGCTGCAGGCCGCAATTTCTCCATAGAGCACTGCAGTGGAACACCAGTTCTGCAGCCTCACACCTACAAGACAGCGTGGGATGAATACACTAAACCGAGGAATTACCTTCTGCAATCTCTTTTGCAATCCGCTCCAGTTCTTCACGCTTCTTTTTCTCCTCTGCCTCTATTCTTCTCTCCTCTTCAGCAATCGGCTTCAGGTAGTCTGCCATCAACACAATCCCTTTAAAACAACAAATTCCCAGCCCCCCGGCGGAAAGCTCCGCTCCTGCGGGCTCGCTCAAAGAGGAGAAAAAGGCAGTTTTGCAGACAGAAAGGCACATTTCATAGGGAGCTGTGGCTTCACACCACCAGGGCCGTGGCCGGGCCGGGGGAGGGAAATGGCGGCCGAGCCATTTCAAGGTGCCCTTGCGGGGCGGGCGCGGGGGAGAGGGGAGCGGCCGCCCGGGACTCACTCACCGTATCGCTTCTTGCCGTAGATCATCCCCACGAGCAGCGCCGAGTACCGGGTGAACTGCGGGAGGCAGAGACAAGGACGCGCCCTTCGCTCAGCTCACAGGCACGGCCGGCCCCCGCCGCCCCCCGCCCAGGCCCGGCGGCCCGGGCGGCCCTCCCCGCGCCCCGGGACAGCCCGGGTGATCCCCTCACCGCCCTCACCTTGATGAGCGGGGAGACCTGCACCGGTGGGATCATCCTGGCGGCGACGGCGGCCGGAACTGAGCGCGGCGGAGGTAAGGGGCGGGGAGTAGCCGTGACCAGGAAGCCGAACGCTGTGCTGTGCTCTGCTTCCCGAGTATCGGCCAGTCCGTCACTCAAAGAGCTCCGGCGGCGCCGGGCCCGCAGCGCCTCCGCCACCAGGAGGGGCTGAGGGAGCTATGACTGCTGCGAGAAGGATCTCGGGGGGATCTCATCAGTGCTTTTCAATGATAAAAGGACACAGACTGAAATGCAGGAAATTCTTTTTAAATTGAACAAAAAAAAAACAAACACTTTTTTTTTTTTTCTTTCTAAAACTCCCAAGGGTAATTTGACATTAAAACCTGTTGAGCCCTTGGAAAGCAGATACTGGAAAAATATTTTCACTGTCAGAATGATCAGATATTGGTGTAGTTTGGCCATGGAGGTGATGGAGTCACCATCCCTGGAGGTGTTCGAGAAGCATGAGGATATGCACAGGTGATGTTGTTTAGTGGTCTAGGGGTTACAGTGGCACTGCTGAGTGGATGGCTGGACTGGATGATTTTAAAGGTCTCTTCCAACCTGAATGACTCCATCATGCTACAAGCTATTAAGTGGTTATGGTGTCTCTGTGCAGATGCTCAGTCTGACTGGACACAGACCTCTGCAACCAACCAGTCTAGCCAACCCTACTTTCAGCTGGAGGGTTGGAGTAGGTGGTCTAACATTTCTTTACATCACATTAAAAATGTTTTGGTGTTTTATAAAAAAAATCACAAAACTGCTCAGGTTGACCTTGTGATCTTGTAGGAAAAAAACCATCTAACATAAATTTAGTTATCAGCCTTAAAGTTCATCGACAGAGAAGAAATAAATGGCTTGAAGTTTTTTCACTGATTGCAATTTATTACAAATACACATATTCACTACTTACTATGTGTCTGCTGCACATTAGGAACAAAACCATAGAGAAAAGTGCTTTCATTAAGTATCAGAAAAACTGCTATACACAACACAATACAAGTCATTTAACCACAACTAGGTATAAATCCCCTTGAATAGCTGAACATACTCTTCACAAGAAGTATGTAATATTCACAATTACGTATTCGGTATCAAGGTGCTTCAAAACAAAAGCACAAGTGCTTTCAAGACTGATCTCAACTGAAACGAGATATCTGAATTTGATTTCACCTATAATTTCTTCAGGCATATTTTGCCACTTTTTTTTTAATGATGAACAGCAAAATTCCCCAAATGCCTTTAATTATGGCATTGAAGTTGTCAGGCACTAAGACAATTCAAGATACAAATTAATAACTCTGCCAAAGGCAATGTAATGGCTTCTAGGGCAGCCAGAGCTTAGATGATTGGAAAAGCACAAAACTTATCCAGCTGCATGTAAGTGTAAAGAAAACAATTCAACATATCAAGGACAGGAACTTGTAGGGGTTAGTTTCTTCTGCTGTCTTCCTGAGACTCAGAAATCTGTGGGACCCTTTAGTTGTCCACAACTCAGGAGAAAGCTCAACTCCTTTACCTGATGTGGAACTCTCACACATTGCAATCTCATACTCTTCTTGAATATGACACCATGCCTTCTGAGTAACAGAAGGATGTTTCTTTGACAGACATAAAACAGACATAAAAAGCCTGAGAAATATGAACACTTCAGATGAGCAGCTTCTGCAAAACACAAAAAACCTTATGTCTAATCACAGAGCTCTTTTCCCTCAGAAAATATCAAAGCTAGTTAAAACTTGGATGCAAACGCACATGAATCCTCATTTGTTAGATCCTTTTTTAAAAAAGAATAGGATATGCCCAAAGAACTTGTGTTCAGGTGGCTTGGAAGACGACTATCACAATTGTAACTCCCATCTAAACTCACACACAGAGCAACTCAAACACAGTTAGATTTCCAACTGTTATCCCCTGTTTGTAATTATGCAGAACAGACAGTGTAACCATTGAAAAAAAACCTGAAAAATAAAAAAAAAAAAGAAAAAAGGGGAAAAAAAAGGAAATCAGTAACTTGTATGCACGTATGTTCTACTATGATGTGCCATCCAGAAATTCAGAAGTCTCCATGTTTTCCATGCCTCACATTCTCTTACACAGAAGCTCAATCAACTTCTATGCCTGTGTTTTTGCTGCCATTTTGCTGGGTATCTGTGCACTTCTTAATCGATCATTGCTGCAGTTACATGTCAAGCAGCATTTTTCTTATAGGGCAACCCTAAAAGAAGGGGAACATGCTTTTCTTTGCATCCCCTGTTTACCCAATATTTTCAATAGCAGATTTTGGAGAAAGGGTCTCGAGCATGACCAGCTTAAACATAAATATGCCGCAGTTATGGTCAATACAGGCTTTGGTTTACATCAATATAATCCACACAGAAATATAATGCGAGTCAGAGGAACTGAAGTTGATCTTGTAACTTCACATGCACTGTGCGGAAATTTAGGACACTGTTTCATTTGGAGACAAACATGCCTCTTCCTCTTCTAACAATACAACCTTGTGTCTGGAGAGAGACATCACAGACTTTATGGCAGTTAAAGAAATTCTAACAAAAATGCGTAAGGCAAGAAAAGCAAACGGGATTACAATCTGCATAAGATGGAAAATTGCTGTGCTAAATTCACTTAACAAGCAAGTTAGAAAGAAGGCCCCAAGGCTTACACAGGGGTAGAGAGCCAGCTTGGCAAACATGAAGGCATGCTCCTTGCCACCATACCTAGCAAAGGCATGCAAAGTTTCCTCTTCATTGAGGAGGGCTGTAGTCCATATTGCAAACTGAAATATGCTGGCAAAGAAAGTAATAACACAGCTGACCTGAATGGCTTCTATTTCATTATGAGACTTCTCTGCAAATTCACTGGTCAGCTGGTAAGCTAGTGGAAGCCCACCAATGAAAGCCAATGAAAGTATGTTGAGCAGTCCCATTAATCGGGTAGCTTTTGTTACATAAAGGAAAAGAGAGTGATGGACAAACCACAGGAGACCAATTGTAACAAATGAGCCAAAATAAGCAAGGTAGTTTGGCCCATAGTCACTTAAAGCTTCAAGAAGACTGCCATGGAACTTCTCCTCAACTTCTCCAGGATCAGGAACATTGTCTTCACTGTGGAGAGAAAAATTACTTTACTTTGCATATTACTGTTATAAAAACACATCTGGAGCAAAACTGAACTATGCTGCTTTAGTTCGAGCAAGTACTGAACAACAAGAATCCACTCTGTACTTTTTAAATCTATCATTTAGAAACTGTTTCAAGTAACAGCTCTGCAAAGAAATCATATATAAAAGGAAATCTGAATGCAGGTTGGAATTCCTTTGGGTTAATAGTCCCTGCAGTGACTAAACAGCTTTTATTGATAAAAGGCTTTCATCTGGAAACTCAACTAAGCAAAAAAGGAAACTTTGTTCTTCAAGACTCTACACCCCAACACATATTATGCACACTGATGATCATTACTGCTGGAATGTGGGTGTCAGAGGTATCTCTGGTTTGTGCTCTGTGTCCTTACAGAAAATCATACTTTAAAGTAAATACTGTGCTGCAGATTTTGGAAGTCAAAGACAATGTCTGATTAATTTTGTTTCCTCAAATATTACATACAGACAAAGGTTAATATATTTAATAAGATGAAGTGTAAGAACCAGCACAAAGCCTTACCATATATCCAAAATGAGCAGAGTTGCTACAATGGCATAGACTCCATCACTGAATGCTTCTACTCGTTCCTTACTCAGAGGCTCACTGAGGTAAAAAGTGAAGGTTTCTAAGCTATGATGTTCCTCCTCTTCACTTCTCTGACCTGGAAACAAATCCAGAGGCTTAATAATGAAAACAAGTATAAAATAAGGTAGTTCAACAATCTACTGTGACCTCCCTTTTTCCCCCATCTGCCAAAATTTTTCTTTAGACAAAAGGATGCCAGTCATCCACACATGTCAGTGACTCACTTTTTTTGACATATATGCCTCTCCCTGAAACTGGTTTCTTTCAAAACAACTGCTTCAGGAACAACAACAAAAAAAAAACTCTGTCCTTTAAACTGTATGGCAAACCATTTCCACCAAGTGAATAATGACTCAAAGCTGTAATGAACAAAACAAATCAGATGCTGCACCTCAGGAAGCCCTAATTGCGGTAGGGCCTCTACAGCTTGGAGAACTTACACTGCATGGCAGAAAAAAAAAACCTGTCTTGAGCATGGGAGCTGAACTGGGATATCAGATTACCTCATTTAAAATAATTCAAGCCTTTTGTCAAAAGGTGTAGATTTTATAGGAAATGTCAAACACATCTCTAAAGACTGAATGCAGAACTGCCTAGCTAGCCAAAATACACTGCTTCAGGTGTAAAGACTGGACAAAGGTTAAGGTTCCACAGGAGTGCAAAGCAGGTGTAAGCACAGGAAACAAGTAGTTAGATTAATAAAATATAATACCCTGAACAGTTGACTATTGTGAGGAAGTTTGATTTACAGGTGCAGCACTTGCCTGTTTGAAAATGTGTGACTATTCAGCATTGCAGGGAAGAAAGTGAAGGCAGTTTGCTTCCTTATGTTCTTCTATCTCCATGCTCCCTCTTGAGGAGGGAAAAGGGATAGACGGCCTGATGCCATCATTCATATACCTACGTGTGTCTGCATACACTTGAATTATCAGGACAAACCAGAAAGGTTTTGCACTGGGAAATTATCTTTAAATGTGTTGTGCCTTGCGAAAATCTCATCAAAATTATGGGAAAACAGGGAGCAAGGGAGACACTGTTTAGAAGCACATCAACAAACCCTAAAATCACTATGTACCGAGACAGAAAATGAAATCAGCACTGAAATTACTTCATTCTGGGCTGCCTACATAACACGTTGACAACCTATTCAGAACATATGCCTAAGAATTTTGTTACTTACCAAGAACTTTGGTTTTACACCATGTAATTAATCGAGTGATATGAGGAAAAACGATTACAAGTCCAAGAAGTACGTAAGACTGTTGGGAGAAGAAGATGAACAGTTTAAATATAGTTGTCAAAATATAAATTACCTTCCAGATTTAATATGAAACTCTAACTCTCAATCTTAGAACTAATCACATCGAGAAAAAGAAATCCTGACTTTCAAAAACAAAAAGGCTCAACAGAAATGCTCATGCACCTCCTGAATATTACATGTGGAACCAAGTTGGTTTTTTTCCTAGCTAATTTAGTACCTAATTTAGTAATGAAGCAAACTAAAATAAGCAGGGAAATAATTCTGCTAACAAATTAAGCAGGGAATAACTGCTTTGGAAGTTGAAGAATTATCCCACAAAATCCTAATGGTCCTTCCAGTTCATGATGTTCTAAGCTTCTACTATTTGTGTCTCAAAACCATGTTGGTGGGTCCTAAGTGGTACACAGGTTTTGCACAGATGTAAGCATAGGAGGAAACTAAACCAGGAAACTAATTTCACCATTGTTAATATTAAAAACAACCAAACTACAGTGAATGGAGTGAGGAAGAAGAGTAAAACATATTTTCATTTAAAACTAGGCCTTTTCATGTTTGGGCTCATAACTGTTCCTTTCCTCAAGAGCAACCTGATTTCTCATAAATCTGGGGATTATTTAAGTACTGCTAATTCCTGTGGAGTCTTTCTCAAAATTCAGTTAAATCCATCTTTTCCTAAAGAACAAGAGGAATGGAAGCTCAGAATACACTCAAAAAACTAGATTTCAGTTCCATGTAGGGGTTCCAGAAAAGAGCTGAAGCTATTAATAAGTAGGAGCAACTCACTGACATCAAATAAAGATGGAAAAGAAAAAGGCTGTGTAAAAGCAGTCCTTAGACAAAACTTGTCTTGCTTCGAGATGCAGGTGAGCTAGCTGGTCTCCCTACTCTGATTGCTCTTACAGACACCCTAAGTTAGTTCAGCAATTGCATTCACTCTTCTTCAGTTTCTGCAATGTGGTGATCATTTCATGTAAGCTTCCATATTACCTCAACTATTTCTGATGCATAAGATACTAAGGTATGGTTTAAAAGACCTGCTTGAAACAAAACAAACAAAAAAAAAGCAAGCATAGCAAGTAATACTATAGCAGAATATTCTTTTGAAACTATTCGAACTCATGGACTGAGTTACAGGTTGATACACGTGATTAAGTACATTCATTGCAAAATAGCAGTCATGATTACAACACCCTAGAATTGGCAATTGAGAAAGTATGCATAATTAACATGGACATCATTATTTTCATACACAGTCCTAAAGACAGCTCATACAAACTGCTGCATCAAAGTTTTTCATTAAATGAGAGAACTTACCAAAGGAATAAAGAAAAAAGAAAAGATGGCTGCTAGAAAGCATAGAACTGGTCCTCTTAGGATAATCTTTAAGATATGACGTTTATAGAAATTTTGATTTTCAGACTCCTGTATCTGTTGATTCAGTAAGTGTGGGTGGTAGAATCCATATGCTACTATCACAGCCTGCAAGGCAAGGAGCATTATTGAACTTATTACATATAAGACATAGAACTATGAATCAACACATTCCAAAACACTTTCAAACTTATTCTTCACTCCCATATGGAAGGTTGGTCCTAGGAACTCTGAGATTTGACAATACACTGCATGTGAAGATTTTAGTCTCCTCTATGGAGCCTGTCATGACCTCTGATCCTTCATGAAGAGGAATGAAGACCTCTGTAATAAGGAACTTAAAGCAACAAAGCAATTGAAAGAGTGCAGCTGGACTTGAGGCTGAAAGCCTGTGTTCCCTCACCCACTGCTGCACAGCTCAGAAAGACATCAGCAAGAAAAGTAGTTGTTCTTTCCCCAAGGCATTTTTGCAAAGAGTGAAAAGGAATTCTACGAACATTGAGATCAGCTGATTTAGTTGCATAAAACAGCTTCATGGGACAGTGATCTTTTGTCTTATGTACAGGTACTGCATTATCACAGTGGGGCACAACTTTGAAAAAGAATGGTATACAAACAACATATTTAGCAATTTATGCCCCTCACTAAGTAACTTAATTTCAGTTCTACACAAGAAAGTCTATTTAAAAGTGAAAATGTAAATGGATAGCTCCAATACCTGTATAAGGCCAATGACAACAGCACAGACACTGAACAGGAAGATGCCAAAAGGTACACCTGGAAAGGAGGCCATTAAGGAAAACTGGAAAAAATCAACAAGATCATATATTTAATTAATAAGCAATGTACGAATAACAGTAGAGAAACAGAAGCACACTTCATTCAATACTGAAACTCATAAATCTAAATAATAATTTGCAATTCATCATAGTTCCATTAAATGTCATTTCAAGCCAAAAATACATGCAGGCATCCCATCCCATATAGAGAGATGGTTTTGCTCTGATGTTGACAGTGGTAAACCTTAGCCACTCTGGCACTGTACCTCCATATTAATTACAGAGTGGCTTGTATGTGAGCATAAAGTTTAACTGGTTATGATTTTGGTACGATGTCACAGCTGTGAAAATTCTTGATATTAGGATACTTTTTTGAATCTTTTATTTTGTCTACCTCCATGGCTCCCTGTTGTATTAATTTCTGCAGCTTCTTTAGGGGAGGATAAAAAAGAAAAAGAAAAACAAAAGAAAAAGAAAAACGAAAAGCAGGGTGTAGAATTAAGGTAACATTGACAGCTTTCCAAAAAAAAATTTCAGCTTCAAGGCAAAATTAAAAGTATGTTCTCTTGCTGATAAAGATCATCTTACTCACCACAGCCTTATTTTTTGTATACTAAATGTAAGACATATATGCCTTACATATGTGCCTGTCTTACACATACAACAGTCAAGATGAATTTTAAGCAACTGTTTTGTTCTGTTAATATAGTACTTATTTGCAAATATTCTTTTGAGGTCATAAAACCAAAAATTGTGCAGATTTTAAACACAAATCATCAGCTGCCAGAATCAACCCTGCAGAGCAAATCAGAAATGACGCCACAAACTCAGTCTAAATTACAAAAAGAAAAAGTCCTGGCATATAAAGAGGAGTTTGAAACACCATTTTATCTATTTTACCAAAAATCAGATAACCTGGACCTTTTTCAATACAGTTGCTTTTTTAAACGAAATCATGGGAATTTTTTTACCATGAGGGTGGTGAAACACTGGCACAGCTGGAGAGATACACAGTCCCTGGAGACATACAATGTGAGGTTGGATGGGGCTTTGAGCAACTTCATCAGTTGCAGTTCCCAGTCTTTTCAGGGGCTGGACTATAGGACCTTTAATGGCCCCTTCCAAACCAAATTATTCTATGATACTATGATTTTCCATAACTGTAATTTTTGTTTCTAGAATACCCATTTTCTGCCAGGTCTAAAACATGCAATATTTGAAAGTTATAAAATAGCTTCATGAATTTTAAAGAAGTAACACTTAACTACAATAATGGATTCAGGGTTTGTAGTATAACAACACTTTCCTGAATACTTTGGTAAAGTCTTTCCAAATAAATGAAGACACTATAATTCAAACATATGTCAGATTTTAGAAAAGAACTTACTGTATATGGCAAGAAGGTTATGATCATCATACAAGCCTAAAACAGAAAAAAGTATATTGAAACACTATGTATGTTCTGGACACATCTTCAATGAGGACATTGCTTGCTTTGTATTTTACAAGAAGATCAAATGCTTGTGCTGCATAATGAAAAACACCCACGTTTCTAATGTTTCTCAGTTTAGACTACAACAAATGGCTGGTTTTGTACACGTCTTCCGTGATCTATTCAAATTGTATAACTGTATTTTAGAAAACACTACAGTTTTGTTATCAATACCCCAGGTAAAAGTTTTGCTATGGTTTTTAAGAGACTTATTTCGAAAGTAGCAATGCCAAATATACCACACTTTCTAAATAGGTGTTTCTGGTTTGTCAAGAACATTAATATCTGATTGTAAATATTTCATATCTAAAAAAGAAAAATTTAAAAAAACCGCAGCCAAACAAAAGCGTAAGGAAATGCATTTGCTTGAAAGCTACATTAGGTAAGAATTAGATGTCTTAGGCTATTCTTCTAATATTTTCCTCTAGTGTTATCTCATGGAGCTCCAACAGTGCTTTTATTAAAAAAATAGAATAACTGTGTGGTTGCATACTTTCAGAGAACGAAGTTTAAAACAACACTGTAAAATACTCAGTTCCCTCATATGAACTTTGGAGTAACCTGCTGCACAGCTTCTTTTGCTTTATAGTAGAACATTTGCAAGTGAAAAGCAAGTTATTTATCAATCAGTCACATTGAAACTAAAGATCTTTGTATTTTCCTGACTTGAAAGTATGTCAGAATAATGCTATTTAATGTAGAAACCTTTGGATATTCACAGACGCACTTAGGTGACCTGTATCTGCTAGTTAACCATCCAGCTTGTCTGACAAGACTCACCAGATTTAGAAGAGCCAGGACATCATCTATGTGCTCTATCACCTGAAACAACCTGTCAAGGCAAAGTAAGCTTATAATGAACAAGCTAACTCACAAAATATGTTTTACAACACTACATATAAATTGTACATTTATGATAGTATGGGAGAACCCAATTTCCTTTGCCTCAGAATTAATACACTATTCCAGGTGCTAGCAAAACTCATGTAGCTCAAATATGAAAGTAATTTGTTAGAAAACTTTTAAAAGCAGGATGCAATCAAGTTTAATCATGGAGCAGTTATTAAGAACCTGGTTTCTATCTGCATGGCAGAGTATTTTCAAAATTTTAAGGCCTAGAATCATTTCTTCTGAAGAGACAGCACCCAAAGACAAAACTTTCTTTTGCAAACATCCCCAGATTTTTTTAATGAAACTTCTCACTCACAAAACTGTCACTTAGAATCAACAGCATCCATCACCCTCCACAAAACCCTGAGACTCTACCACAGCATTTACTTACACAAGTGAAGAAAAGCATTGTGATGAAGGAATGGATGTGAGGTATCAGCTTCCAATATTGAATTACAGGTTGCACACCATTATTGGAATGCAGCCAATCCACTTGCATAGTAATATTTGTAAATTTCAAAATTCATACAAAAACTTCCCTGGTTCCAGTATGATGCCTGCACGCCAATTTCTTTTTAACCACCAAGACATAGCAGGTGGAGGTGTCCTCAACTCTATAAAGTACAGAATCTGCAACATGACAATTGATTTTGTGACAACCACTGCTGAGGACAGAGATGAGCTTTAGGCCACATGTACAATATCAGTTCCTTTGCTGTGGAGCATGCAAGTTACAAATGTATGTTTTTTCAGCATAATTAGAAGTCTAATTCCATCTAGCCTTCAAGATAAAATGAAAAGTAATTCTAAAATATATATAATGCTTGTTTTTCTTTGTAACACTATGGCAGTAGTGTAAGAGTAGCTATTTACTGCTAAGGGTAGCATTTTTTTACAATGATTTTCTAATATTATTCAACAAAAGACAATTCAGAAGTCTGACAGCAAGACAGAAATACATCAGAGACATGGTTATTTCCTGCACTTTCTAGCTTTTAACTTTAGATTTAAATACTGTGTTCCTACCTTACATGAGCTGCCCATGCCACTGTGACTATTAAAAAGGTCATCAAGTAGACTGCAATTTTTGCTAGAAGAAGCTGCTGAACACTTTCACCTAATTTCTGAAACAGAAAGCCACACCCAAGGAAACAAAATTTAAATATTATGTTACAAAATTATTACCAACATCTGAAAAAGAGATGCACAGTAATGTAATACATTTTTGGAAAACGCCTCCCAAGAATGCAGTTCCCATTCAACAATCTCTTTAGTACATTGCAGAGAAACCAGTTTATTAGGAACTTGTTAAGTAGGCTGAAATATGGCATTTGATGTACCAACACATCTCAGCAATCTGTAAAAGGGCTTCCCAGTGCTCTATTCACTCTATTCACCTTGTTATTCATTTATGCATTCCCTCATCACTGTTACTATAATAATGCATTTCAGAGGACTGCATACAATATAACTCTCTTAATTGCACAGCACTGACTTCTTAAGTAGAAGCACCACAGAGGTTTCATGTGACAATTGTTAACAAGGAGAAAGAAAAGGGCTTAACCTCAGCAAACTTTGCAAAAACCACTACAAAGGCTTAAACAGACTCATATTTGCTGTGTTACAGATCTTATCTGAGCTTCTTAAACTAAGATTTAGGTCTGTTTAAGAGTAGAAAAATAAAAAATGATAAAAGAAAAAACCTGTTCATGTTCTCAAATTATTGCTTCCTAAAATTCCTGGGTATTCTCAGAATTAATTTATTTAATGTAGCCTTCTTTTTCCACTTTCATTTATTCAAATTATATTTATTATATAATAGTAACTGACTTTAAAAGTAGCTTTCAGATTGTGCTATATAAGTGGCTTCTCTCAGGGATGGTTTATCACCAAGAAGACCAGATGTTTTCTAGAAGATGTTTTGGTCAGATGGGAAATTCATTTTTCATAGAAATGTAACTAGATATAATCTATGGCCTACAACATATAGCTCATTCAGGCTTTGTGTCACAACATCTGCATATAACACATCTAAAAGTTTTACACACGATGTTCACCAGCTCCTCGCCCTACGTGAAATTTCTGTTAGGTTTAATGTTGCTTAATGGCTTCTGCTTTTGAAAGCCTCTAGCTCGAAATGAAGCGGGCGTACTAAATGAGGATGTTACATCTACTTGGGAGGGCACAAGAAACAACAAACGGCAGGCGATACCTGGTCAGGATGTATTTTTGTGTGAGCCACCGGCAAAATCTGAAATAACAAAATGCTTATTAGCACATGACGTTCTTTTCCTTGTTGAGCACTTCCCCAAAACCACACACCCTTCAGGTGCCCGCGGATCGCGTAGCCAGGAGCAGCTCTGAGAGTCACAGCCGCTCTCGGGCCGCGGCCCGGCCCGTCACGGCCGCCGACATGTCGCGACAGCGGGGCGGGCGCGGGGCCGGGCGGCAGCGGCGTTCGCGGCCCCGCTGGGGCGCCGGGCGGGCCGGACAGGCACGGCGCGACCGGAAAGCCGGGACCAGCCGCGGCTGCCCCAGGCTTCTCCCTCCCTCCCGCAGCCGGGCGCTCACCATCACGGTGGCGATGATGGACAGCAGCGCGTCGCTGTAGGCCAGCAGCCGGTGCGATGTCTGCGTGCTGCTGCCCGGCTCCGGCCCCAGCCCCAGCCCCGGGCCGCGCTCCCGCACCGCAGCCCGCGGAGCCGACATGGCCCCGCTGCGCTCGGCGGCGGCGGAGGCGGCGCTTCCCCTCGCCCTCAGAGGGGCGGGAGCCGCCCGCTGCCCCTGGCGGGCGGAGGAACACTGCTCTCGGAAACAATGGGATACGTGTCCGTGAGGGGTCGTGACGCTGGGCATCCGGCGGCTGAAGCAGTAACCCCGCCTGTAAAAGACCTTCCAGTTTACCTCTCCGTTTTCCATAATAGCATCCTGGGTCTAGTGACACTGACGGTGTTTTCTGCACCGGCCAGGAAACATCAACAGAAGAGTCAAAAGGAAAGCATGACTCTTACAGAAGCAATTGATTGTCCTCAAACAAATTCCCTTTTTAAAATGGGAAGAGCATGTCAGCAGTTGAGGGAGGTGATCCTGTCCCTCTGCTCAGCCCTGGCGAGTGCTGTATCCAAATCTGAGCTCCTCAGTAAAAGAGAGACTTGGAGCTGCTGGAGTAGGCCCAGCAGAGGGCAACAAGGATGACTGAGGGACGAGAGCATCTCTCTTTCCAGAAAGAAGGAGGTAGGTCCATTCAGCCTTGAGAAGAGGCAACTAAGAGGGGAACCTCAGGAATGTCTATAAATATCTAATGGGTTGGTGCCAAAAAGATGGACACAGGCTCATCTCTGTGATGCCAATAAGATTAGAGCAAGCAAGCAGAAAAGCTGCAACTGAGTATGAGGGAGAACTTCTTTAATATGTGGGTGGCCACATCGGAACAGTTTGCCTAGAGAGGTTGTTTGGTCTCCCTCAGTGTCTTGGGTTGCAATGCAAGATGTAACCAAAAGTATGTATTCTATTACCATCTGTTAAAACCAGATGTGTTCTTTATCTCTTCTACAGCCCATCCTCCCGCCAGGGGAACATCTTCTGTTAGTGGGCCTTTGAGTCTCACTGCATAAATTGTATCATCCCATTGTGAAATGCTCCACCCAGGGGGAGGAGCCAAGCATTCCTACCTGGATATAGTCGGAGACTTGGAGCACCAAAGGCAGCCTTTCTCCATTGGATTGTCAGAGGAAAAGGGGACCCATCTACACCACCAGACCTTCAGAGGAAAATGATGCCCTTCTACAGGATCATCGCTTCAACAGAACCACATCTGTCACTGCAGGAGGACTGCAGCCACCATTTAATTGGACTGTTATCAACACCCTTACCAACAGGGTGTCAGGTTGTATTCTGACTGTCAGTGGGTTTGTTTTGGTTGGTTTTGGGGTTTTTTTTTTTGTTTTGTTTTTTAGTACTACTGCATTTTTATTTTCATAGTAAAGAACTGTTATTCCTATTCTCATATCTTTGCCTGAGAGCCCCTTGATTTCAAGATTATAAAAATTCAGAAGTGGGGGGATGGTTTACATTTTTCCATTTCAAGGGAGGTTTTTGCCTTCCTTAGCAGACACCTGTCTTTACAAACCAAGACAGTACATGAAGATACTCAAGAGCCATCTGCATGCAATCCTGTGCTATTGGCTCTAGAACAACCCTTCTTGAGCAGGGAGGTTGGACCAAATGACCTGCTGTGATTCCTTCCAACCTTAGCCATTTTATGATTCTTTATTGATCTTGTGCAATAAAGACCTGTGGAGCTACAGGCCAGTCAGTCTCACTTCTGTGGCTGGTGAAATCCCCAGGGAAACTATGGTAAGGCGTATGGAAAATAGAGAGGTGATTAGTGACGGCCAGTGTGGCTTCATTATGGGCAATTCATGCCTGAGTAATTTGGTGGCCTTGTGCAGTGGGGCTATAGAGGTGATGGGTGAGGGGAGAGCTGACCTCATCTACCTGGATTTGTGCAAAGCATTTGCACCCAATGGCTTGGGTTGGAAGGGACATTAAAGATTGACTGTTCCAACCCCCCTGCAGTGGGCAGGTACACCTTCCACTAGACCAGTTGCTCAAAGCCCCTCAACCTGGCCTTGAACAGTTCAAGGATGGGACATCCACAGCTTCTCTGGGCAATCTGCTGCAGTGCCTCACCGACTTTATAGTACAGAATTTCTTCCTAATATGTTACCTGAACCTACCCCTCCTCTGGCTTAGAGCCATTCGCTCTTGACCTGTCACTACACGTTTTTGCCCTAAGTCTTCATCTTCCTTGTAGTCTCCCTTCAGGTATTGGAAGCCCACCTTCTTTTTTTCCAGGCTGAACCATCACAATTTTCTCAGCCTTTCCTCATAGGAGAGGTAATCCCACTCTCTAATCATGTTGGTGGCCCTTCTCTGGACCCACTCCAGCAGTTCCATGTCCTTTCGGTGCTGGGACCCCAGAGCTGGATGCAGGGTTCCAGGTGGGGTGTCACCAGAGTAGAGCAGAGGGGCAGAATCCCCTCCCTCCCCTGCTGCCCACGCTGCTTTGGATGCAGCCCAGGACACGTTTGGCTCTCTGGGCTGGGAGTGCCCATGGCTGGGTCATGTCCAGCCTCTCATCCACCACAGTTGTCCTGATGCAGGTGCAGCACCTTGCCCTTGGTCTTGTTAAACTTCACGAGATTCCCATAGGCCCACTTCTCCAGCCTGTCCAGGTCGCTCTGAAAGACTTCCAGTCCTTCAGGTGTGTCAACCACACCACTCAGCTGGCTGTGATCTGCAAATTTGCTGAGAGTGCACAGAATCCCTTCATCTATGTCACTAATAAAATATTGAATAACACTGGTCCCAGTACGGACCCCTGAGGGACACCACTTGTTACTGACTCCCATCAGGACTCTGAGCCATTGACCACTACCTTCTGGATGGTCAATGGCCCACAGTCCTGAAAGACATCCATGACAACTTCTGATACTATACTTGGACATATTGGAAAAGAATGGTCGGTGTGAACCCTTTGTGATCATGTATTTGTAGATAACATTACTGGAGATAAAAGTAATCACTTGAATATTTGTACTTGTATTTTTGTTAGAATTGTGTCCTTAATTATCCATGTCCTATCACATGTTACAGTTGTTATGACATGATGATTTACAACGACTGTCAAACTAGACCCATGAAAATGGATAAAAGGCTCTGATCACTGTCCATCATAATACAGATGAAATACATGGTGTCTTGGAATGGGTGAAGAAGGATGGAGAGCATCAGTGGTGGGACACCCTTTTCAGATGGTCACTCACTGCTGTGAAAATTTTCAGTAGACTGTTTCACCCTGTTATTCATTTAATATTGACTGTTTTACTTTAATAAAAGCCAGGTGTGTAAAAACTTATAATGATCCATCAGCTACACACAATGTCTGGATGGATGAAAGATGTTCAGGAGAGGGATAAGGAATTGCCCTATAGGGGTACTCCAAAAAATTGATTATGTGCAGGTGTGATGGAGACACTGATTTGAAGGTGTGACTGAACCCATAGCACAAATAATGTAGGAATGAGACGTAAAACCATGAGTTATGATGGGAGATATTCAGTGAAGGGATTATGTGGGTGTGATAGCCACCAGATGGGAGCAATAGGTCACCAGGCAAAGGCTGAATGACCACTCCAATCAACAGAGGGAGTGACACTACTGGTTCTGTTCCATTTTGCTCAAACCCCACCGTTTTTCTCTTTGTAGTTCTTCATATCCCTCATTTACATATAAAGTGTCTGCCCTTCCTTGCCATTTAAGATGAAAGTAACAGGATACTTGACTGCAGTCTCACCCCCACTTCTCCCAAAAGTGGAAAATGGGCATTTGAAATTCCCTACCTCAAAGACCAATCTATGGGTTGGCTCTTCTCCCCAAAGAGGACACCTCTTTAGTAAGATTTCTGCCTCCAGCTGCATTGGAGAATGCATCCAGGAGCACCTGGGAGACTTATACATAGCTCTATACACTTATATTTTCTAGGTCTACTGCCTTTATCACCAGCAATCTAACAGGAAACTACAGCCTGTTTGTTGTGGTCTAGAAATGGTACTCCCCAACTAAGTTCCCTCACCTCCCCAGACTCTTCCAAACCACATGCAGTTGGCTTGGCTTCCCCTCCCTTTTTCCCCTCCAGGAATCGAGTTGAGAATTGAAGGCACAAAAGGTGAAAATTGTGTTGAGACAAGACTAATTTGCTGGAAAGAGCAATTACATAAGGTATTATGGAGAATAGTCACAGCAACAATAATAAAAATGGAATTATAAAGAAGAGAGGGTAATTTGCATGCAAAAATTCTCACCAGGGACCAGGACAATGAACAAAGTGAGACAGGTTCCCCACACCATCACACTTGTTGGTCCACCAGAAACAGATGCCCTTCCTTCTAGAAGTGAGAAAGTCCCTTTTCTCCACTGCTGGAAGTGATGTTGTTTGGTGCCAACCAAACAACACGACTCTTGGCCATGCCCATCCTGCTGATCTGGACTGGAACCAGGACGCTGTTGTTTCTAAAAACCACACTATTGGTTCATCAGTGTTTGTGAAAGCTCTTATTGAGCTCGAGCAAACTTGCAGCACTGAATTAATGAACGTCACTGTTCGTGAATCTGGGATCGCTAATGTGGCTGGATTTCTGGTTTATCCTAGATCTCACTGAGCATGACCAGAGTCACAGTGCCTAGTTGTATACAATCAGAAATGAAGCCCAGATGCACCCTGACCCTCTGATCTCCCAGGACAAGCCGGAATTCCAGAGGGCTTATCTTCTGCTGTATTTCTATAATCTTGAAGAAGCACTCAGAAAAGTTGACTTTTCTTTGTATGCAATTTTTTTCATTTTACATTCAAGGTTGGAATTGTAGTATACCCTTCTAAGGAGTATTTGTTGAATGAGGATATTTTGTAAGATACAATCACAGAACAGGTAAGTTTGGAAGGGATCACTGGAGGATACCTAGTCCAACATCTCTGCTCCAGCATGATCCCCCTAGAGTACATTACACACAATTGTGTCCATATGGCTTATGAATATCTCCAGAGAAGGAGACTCCACAACCTCTCTGGACAACCTGTTCCAGTGTGCAGTTACCTGCACAGTAGAGAAGTTCTTGGTCATGTTCAAGTGGAACTTCCTGTGCATCAGTTTCTGCCCACTGCTTGTCCTATCACTCAACACCAAGAAGAGCCTGGATCCATTCTTTGGCACCCTCCCTTCGGATATTTCTATGCAGTGGTGAGATCCCCTCTCAATCCTCAGTTCTCCAGTGCCGTGGTGATGGAAAGCCTGGAGCACTGCGACTTCTCTAGAGGCAGCCCTGAAAAGGGCTGGGCCGAAGCGCGTGTGAGCGACTTTGGGCAGTCGAGTGATTTCAGCTCAGCTCAGCGGCGGCAGACAGGCAACACGGGAAGCAGGGATGAGAAAGCTGGTCCAGCGTTCCGCTAAGCACAAACCTTTATTCAGGCAGAGCTTTGGCGAACGGAGCTAGCAGCAGCTAATCTCCCGAACAGGGGAAAACCCGGGATATTTATAGGAGAGGAGAGGGGCGGGGGGAAGCCTGAGATACCTGTATCGGGGTGGGACAGCAGGGGGGAACACCAATGGGGCACAACAGTTTAACATCTCTAACTCAAAGATCCCTGTGAGCAATACATTGTGTCGCTCTTACAGGGAAGTATCTTGTCTCCAGGGGAGAGCCAGGATCAGGCTGGGCGGGACCCTCCGCACCCACGCTCCAGGCTGAGCAGGCTCAGCTCTCTCAACCTTTCCTTTTAAGAGAGATGCTCCAGTCATCTCACCATCTTTGTCATCCTCCACTTGACTTGATCCAGGAGCTCCATGTGTTTCTTGCCCTGAGGAGCCTGCAAGTGGACAAAGCACTCCAGATGTGCCTCACCAGGGCTGAACAGAGGGGCAGGATCACCTCCCTTGATCTGCTGGTAATGCTCTTCCTAATGCACACCAGGATCCCATTGGCCTTCTTGGCCCTCAGGACACACTGCTGGCTCATGGACAGCTTGCTGTCCACCAGGACACCCAGGTCCTTCTGCACAGAGCTGCTTCCCAGCAGGTCACCCCCAGCCTCTGATGGTAACCTGTGGGTGCGGAGGAGCCCGCTGGGCCCGAGATACTGGCCCTCCCCTGGAGAGGAGATACTTCTCTGTAAGAGCGACACAATGTCGCTCCCAGGGGTCTTTGAGTTAGTTATGTTAAACTGTTGTGTTTCATTGGTGTTCCCCCTGCTGTCCCACCCCGATACAGGTATCTCGGGCTTCCCCCCGCCCCTCTCCTTCCCCATAAATATCCCGGGTTTTCCTCTGTTCGGGAGATTCGCTGTTACCGGCACCCTTCGCCGAAGCTTTGCCTGAATAAAGGCTTGTGCCTTGGTGGAACGCTGGACCAGCTGTCTCGTCCCTGCTTCCTGTGTTGCCTGCCCGCCGCTGCTGCTGAGCTGAGCTGAGCTGAGCTGAAATCACTATACTATTACTGAGCTGAGCTAGAATCACTCGACTGCTTGAAGCTGCTCGCATGCGCTTCGGGCCAGCCTTTTTCAAGGCTGCTTCTGGAGAAGTCGCGGTGTTCCGGGCTTTCCGCCGCCGCGGCAGTAACCCAATTGTTTCTTCCCAGATGCAGGACCCTGCATCTGCTTTTGTTCAACTTCAGACAGTTCCTCTCTGCTGATGATTCAGCTTGTTAAGGTCCTTCTGAAGCACAGCCTCTGGGGTATTGGCCACTCCTCTGAACTTCATGTCATCAGTGAACTTGCTGAGGAAGCATCTGCCCTTTCATCCAAGTGAACAAGTTGATCAACACTGGGCCCTGTATAGAACCTTGGGGGACATCACCAGTTACAGGCTTCCAACCAGACCTGGCACCACCAATTAAAAACCCTCTTGGGTTAATCTGCCATTCAGCCAGGTTTCCATTCACTTCACCATCCATTCATCCAGCTTCTATTTCCTGAGCTTACTTACAAGCACATAATGAGAGAGAGTGTTGAAATCCTTCCTGAAGTCACGGTAGAAAATATCCACTGCTCTCCTCCATACAGAAAGTTGTCCCATCGTAGAGGCAATCAGTTTGGTCAAACATGATTCTCCTTTAGTAAATCCATCCTGACTACTCCTGATCATCTTCTTGTAATCCAGTTGGATGGAGGTATCCTTCAGGATGAGCTATTTCATCACCTTTTCACATGGAACAACGTAAAGCACAAGTACTTTAGAATGCAGTGTAACATTAATTCCTTATGGAGGAGACTGAAATTATTAGTTTTTTATTATTTTAATTATTAATGTTTTCCCATGCTTTGTATGAAGTGTTTAATGTCAAGATATAACTAGATTTCAATGTGTATTTATTACACAAAATTGAAATATTTCCAAGCACACAAATCTCTGTATAGCTAGTATAATTTTCTACTATATCGTAACAAATTCTGAAACTAAAGAAAGACAATTAAATAACTAACGGATTTCACAGGGTATTTGTGAAAATTATTAACTTGTTTTAAAGTCTTCCTTTTTATTGCTCTTCTCCACAAACACTTAAGCAATCATTGTTCTCTGGAGAACTGGCATTTCTTTGTGTTATATGTTGAAAACTTTTGTTTCTAGGATTTAAAGAAAAAAAGAAAAAAGGCAAGACAAAACTAAAAAATATGCAAATAGTCTTCTTCCTTCAACCAAGTCCTCTTCACATACCACTTTCCAGAAGGTTGGTTTTCACTGTTAGTGACTGGCCTATTGCACACTAGCTATCACTTGTATTGCCACCGTAAGGCTGTACCTTCTCCAGTCATTGCAGCTGAGATATAGTTTTGCTTTATTTTTTTAAGGGTTGGCCTTGTCTTATTTGTTTAAGTGCTCTGCCTCCATTACTGATTTCATTACCCCATGTACCTCACTACTGAGAAGTCTCCTGAAGTGAAGTCATGCCTCTTCCTAGCACTGAAGACTTCTGAATGAATATACATCTCTTGTGAGATGTTTGCTGGTGGCCTGATAAAGAATGTAGTTTACTCTTGATGGGCATTTGTAAATCCTTCTGCTGTCAGCCAAATTGTACCTGCATTTTAGTAACATGCTTGCCGCTGTTTAACATGCTTAGGTTTTGGAGCAACATTTTCAGAAGTGATGAACGATTTAGAGAAGCTGAGCTCACCATGATGTGTAGCAGAAACGTAGAGCTGCTCAGAAGGACAAGGGTTTTTAAGACCAGACTGTTTTTATTCTGTTTTTATTCCTAGGCAGCTTTTTGACACTGCTGTATTCAGGTGCTCTGGTGTGTTGTCCTGAATTCTGGAACAAGACAAAGGGAAACAGTGCTTCCAAATGGGCAGCACTTCTTTGCTCGGTTTGGATACTTGAGTCTATCCACTTCCTACTAGTGTATGTCCATTGAGACAAAAAGTATGAGTCTTTGAATTTTGAGAAATGTGAGAGCCTGACCATTAACACATCAAAAATTTATTGAGCTAGGGCTCAATTATTGAGCTTTCACTTTCAAAATTCAAGGTAATGAACTTGTAATGAACCCACTGTCTTCATCCCTGTTTGTACAGAATGTGCTGTTTTGTTGTTTTACAGTTCCTGACTTAGACACAGTGTTGTGGAAGGAGAGAGCAGTGCTTCCACCTGGAAGTGCACTATTATGACCATATGTCCTCACATAAAGAGAGATACATTTCTGCACAGTTCACTACTGCAGCTGAGTAAAAAGTATGGATATTATTCCTATCTGAAAACATAATTTACCTCTACAAATTCAAATAAAACCTGTGTCTTGTTAGAATAAAGAGTAAGAATGGAGGCTCAGGGAGGTCTGCAAGAGCACTGAACCAGCTATGTTCACATCTCTTTCATAATGATACCCTTCTGCACAGTTTAGGAGGTTCCCCACACTGATTAAGTTACCCACTTAGGAAAGAAGTCTCCGTAGCAGTGCATTGTAAAAGCCACACAGATCAGTCTTACCAAGTGAACCTTTGGGGAACAAACAGGGAGGAGCAATGACATCAGCTGTTTGCAGTAAGACATTAACTTTTCCACTTTTCCCTCTGCCTGTGTTTCATCTGTAGTCCAGTTGCTTTGGTTCTTTCTCACTTGCAGGCCTGCGAAAGATACCAAAACATGACAAAAAACCCTAAAAACTATTTATTTTTACCTCAAAATGTTGCTGAAGGACATTCTGGTAAGTAAAAATGCTGATTGTATCTTTGCGTTTATTGATGCTCACACAGAAGAATGCTATCTGATGAAAAGTTCCTTGATATCTCCCCCCAGTGGAGAAAAGAAAAAAAACAAATTAATTATTTTGAATAGACTGTGAATTAGTGTTTTTGTTTTCTCTACTAGTATTTGTCTTATTTGTTTAGTATGCGATATAATCTGACATCAGTAATTTTAAACTTTTGCTTGAGAAAAGCATGGATCAGTCTACAGGTAGAAGTGGAGCTACCACATACTACTGTTGCAATTTATTTTTTTTTTATTCTGAAGTGAAAAAACAAGTAGTTCTTTATGCACATGTATATTACAGGTGATCTTTGAACTTTGATTCTCTGAAATGTTTGGAATATTAAGCATTAATTTGCATCAGAGCTGCATTGCAGATACTGCTGTAATAATGCATATGTCTATTTGTCACATTGGTTTTGGTAACACAAGTTTACACTGAGTTTAGGATGTATAAAACCATTGTATTTTCCAGGTCTTGAACTGCAAGATGATACTTCAGCTCTAATTGTTCACTAAACTCAGGTATCTGTCATACGGCTTTGTTTGCAATAAAATTTATTTAGAAGCTGTGGAAACTTAGTCACTGGAGGAAGTTTGAACCTCCAACACACAAGGTAATGACTCAAATTTACAGTAACAGTAGAACTTTCAAATGGAGCATTTTAATGTTAGGAGTAAAATTAACATTACCTCTTAATTTTTCCAAAGTAGAAGAAAAGAAAAAAAAAAAAAAAAAAAAAAAAAAGTGATAAATAGAGGGTGCTGACAAACACTAAAGGTTGGCAGTGAATTTTCACTGATTAGAGGGAAATGGTACAGTGTGAGGCCAATTATACAGCCAGCCAGACTGCCCTGCCCCTGATGAACAGCCTAACAGCTCTGAGACCTCTGCAGCATGTGGCACCATAACTTGAACTACCACTTGTTTGCTGTGAAACAGTGCACTGTACGTTGTAATGGTGCACATAGGCAATAAAACTTACCAGTGGTTAAAGGTTATGCCTTCCTGCTCGAGCCTTGGACCTTTAGGTGTGAATGAGTTTCTCAATCTTCAGAACTCAGTTTACCTCAGGGTATCAAACTGGCCAGGTGATGTGGCATTCCTGATTTTATGCTTGCTTGCACAAATGACTTCTGGGTCTGAAATTATGACCACATGTTGTTTCTGTCTTTCGTCTTATGTCCTTGTGTCTTCTGTGGTCAATTTTTATCAATGAAGGTGAAATATAACTTATGGAACTGATCAGAATTCTTAGCTTTTAAGTAGCAATAAATTTCATAAATAAATGCTTAAGGTGGGAAATAATGCAGCACAAAGAGCTGAAGACAGAATTTACAGTTATCAAGATGATGGGGTTTTTGTTTTGCTTTTTTCCAAGCCTCTAAAATTTTTGACTTACTTTGCAAATGATTAAGAAATGCGGTTAGATGTTTACCTTTAGCTTTGTTTGGGTAAAATGCTAGAAGTAAAATGTAAAAAGTACAGAAATTGCTGATTCATGTTGTAAAAATAATGTCAGTGAAGAAGAAACCTGTTTTCCATAAGGAAATCTCATGAAGACATTGAGACTACGGTAGCCTGTATGAATAAAAGGGCCTCATGTATTTTTAGCACTCGTGCTTTACTTTTGGTTATAATTTGTATTTGAGTATGGTGGTATTGATGGGAAAATGGCTCATGAAAACTACCCGCTAGAATTTCTCCCTTTTCCTTGCTTTTAGATTGTGATGAAATACAATTTAAGTTCTCATACTAAAATTCTATTTATACTTAAACCCTGTATTGAATTACAGATCTTTTGGAGTACAGAACAACTCTACTCTTGAATTATAATTTCATCCTGATATTTGTATGCTTCTAGGCCAGATTATCTGTAAAAGTAAATAAGTAGTTTAAGGTGAACACTCAGTTATTATTTTTCATTAATTTTCTCAGTGGGCCCTCAAGAGATGCTACTTTCAATTGGCAATTATGTGTGTAATTACATAGACTGTTACAAACAATCTGGGCACTTGGCTCACTAATACAGATGATCTTGTAGATCCAGCTGTATATCTGTGTGGCTGAATATATTTTGGATGGCTTTTTTTTGTAATGATGGTGGGTGAAAATTAATTCATATTCCTCATGTTGGTTTTGCAGATATGCTACCTCTCTCTCTCAATTTGTAGTTTTGGAGTATTAACATGGATTACTTGCACTGGTTCAGTTATCCTGATGAGATAATCCAAATGTGTCCCCTAAATTGTTCATTAACTTTTAACAAATCAAATGTATTTGACATACTCTGGTCTCATGTAGAAAATAGCTCATAGCTGCTAAAGATGGTATAGGTAAAATCTTTTTTCTCAGGTGTTCTTTTCCTGAAACAGAAAGATCAGCAATTCAGAAATATTGTGAGGGGCCAATGCTTGACCCTGAGAGAATATTTGCAGCAGCTTTTCTGAACCTGAATGAATCAGATAGCAGTTCATAATTGCATGAGCAGACCTCAGTATAATGTACCATTTCGTAGGGATAGCAATTCCTCTTGTCATCCAAAAAAATTCACACATGGTATTTCAGAGGTCCACAGTGCAGGTACAGGAGGGATAAACAGAAAACTTCTTGTAGAAGTGCTGAACTCTGACAGTCATAAGATGCAGATCAAAACAGGTAATACACGCAGAAAATGCAACACAGAGTTTAAAATAAGAGGAGAAGAATGCAAAACTGCTAAAGAAAGGTCTTAGCTTAAATACTTTTTCCAAAATTACTACAAGAGTACTTTATTATCCTGAACTTATCCTGATTATTTCAGATGCCTTTGCAGGCATTTTTCATTGTCCTCTCACCAAGGAGGCTGCTGGCCTGTGCAGGTGATAGTAAAATGTCAGAAGTGACTTGAGGAGATGAGTGAAAACTGGGTAAGACATACCTTTTAGGATTTGATAAAATTGCTACTAGGCAGATGCCCAAAAAACAGAAGTCTCTAGGCCACTGGAAATTACATTTTATTAAGAAATTTTTTTGTTTTTTTTTAATCACAAAAAATAAATGTGATTTCTGTCTTATTTTTATCTTCTAGAAAAGGTATGTGATCAGATAAGTGATGCTGTCTAGATGCTCATCTCAGAATTCATCCAGATGCCAAGGTTGCCTGTGGTAAATATAACACAGATAGAAAAACAAATTAATGAAGTACAACATGTAATCAATGTTGATATAATGTCTTTTGTTCCAAAATTCCTCCAATAGCTGGCTGCCAGTCAAGACTTTCACAGTCAGTAAAAAGCTCAGCTGTGGCACTCTGATTCAGAAGAGAAGAAAAAGCAGGGAAAAAGCTGCAAAAAATGAACAGAATAAAGGAAAGACATAGTACTCCAGTGCAAATTAAAAATTGTGAAATGTAAGAAATACACCAAGTGGTATGGAAAAGTAGGGTTGTCAGAGTAGATGCTACCGATGAATCTAAGAAAATCAGGGAAAATGTGTGGAAAGATATATGTCAAAGTGCATGTCTTCACAAGGTAATTAGGGCAATTCCCATTGTTCACAGGAGGGTAAGATCATTTGAATGTGATTCTGATCAAAGTGGCTTGCTATTTTGTGTGACTTTCCATTAGGACTAGGCATGGGTGTTGTCACTAGCAGTAGAGGCTATGAACACGTCACCAAATTGGATTGAGCTGGATTGTCACAGAAAAATGGAGACAGAAAGGGAATGCACCTAAAGAGCTTTCCAAATACAGTGATTTTATTTCTAAATTATGCCACCAAGGCCATAGTTACAGCACAGAGGACTAACAGCATCTCAGAAACGCAACAATTGAATATTTTTAATCTGAAACATCTCATGTGATTCTTGGTGCACATATGTGAGCACTGAGATGTGAGGAGAGGGTTTAGCATATGTGTTAGGCTTGATGAAACTTGTATTTCCATACTTCAGGCAGTTATGCTCCTAAAACTGCTGAAAAATTGAAGATGGTAACAGAGGAATGCTGTAAAAATGTGAAGGAAGAATGTGCGTAAAAGATGTGAGAAACGGGTGTGCCATGATTACACAGACCTAGTAGATCATATTGTTGTACCAATTCTTTTTTGTGATTGTCTGCTATATGTTTTTACATAAAACAGAAAAGTTTGCATACCAGATGGACTCTTGAAACAAATAACAAAATAAAATATTAAAGTGATTCCACACAAAATTTCTAATGAAGTTGCATAGCTTCTTGTGCCAGGATCTTATCTTGTAAAAGTTTTTGTGGTTGCCAAGGACAACTGGGTGAATTACTGTAATAAAAATATATCAAAGACTGGTAATACCATCTGTTAATAAATTATGTTCCTTTGGCTTCAGGAAAACACCCAGCTGAAATTCTTGTATTTGGAGAAACAGCCCTACATGCTTGATCTGCTCTTACAGACATTTGCTTGCAGCCAATGTGAAGATAAGATAATTGGCTATAACAGGCCCCAGATTCATGCAGGCTTTTAAGTGTTCTTATCAGCTGAAGAGAAGAGTTATTGCACAAAGATGCATAAGTGTGCTAAGGCTTTACGCTGAGTTTCCTCTGCAATTAGTCTTTTGTTCACAGAATCATCTTCAGGACCTCTCAGTTTAACTGTGAAATAGTATAAGTAAATTCTGATATTTTACTGACATATTTTCTCTAGAGTGTGTGTCAAAAACTGGAATGATTTTGCTCTGAGGAGAGATCACATGCCAGGCTATAGTAGATTATCAACAAAATGTAAGAGGGACCCTTAAGAAGATAGGATAAGATGACTCTTCTGAAGGTGAGTGAGATGCATGGTGCTGACAATACTGATTGTTGGTTCAAAGGATATATTGTCCATTCACTTAAGAGTTGGACTTCATGATCCTTGTGGGTCACTTCCAACTCAGAATATTCTGTGATTCTCTGTGATTCTCTAATGATATCCTACATGTGTTCCTTAATGGGTCTGTTCTGCATGTGGCCAAAGTCATGGTTTTTTGTCCTCTGATGAATAAAATGAAGTGCGTATCCAGGCCTGGAAGAGGACTCACAGCTGTTGTTGATATGTATTTCTCACTGATGATATCGAAGGAGTTATTTTAAGGTGGCATACATGTAAAAGACTTATTCTCGAAAGTGTCTGGTATCTCTTGCTTTTCTGATGCAGAAGAGCTAGTATTTGGACAAATGTCAGAAGGTGCTTACATCTGTAGCTTTGTACAATGAAATTTTAACAGTGATGTTCCTTGTCCTTGGGGTGCACAAGCCTGTGACATGGGAAGTTCACACCAGAGGAATTCCTTATGTATTCTTTACATGTATCCCAAAGCAGTTTCCGTTCAGCAGCTGAACTGCTTACATCACTACTCCCCTTCAGTCTTCCCTTTTCATGTATGATGTGTACTTTTTCCTCTAATTCAATTGAATTCTAGAACATACTACAAGAAAAACTCAACAGTTTCTGGTAACATTTTCCACAGTCCTCTACCAGGTTTAATACCCAAATTATTTGAACCCTAGTCAAAATAAGCAATGTCATAATAAGCAATATCATAATAAACATAACAATCTTTGGTAGGGTAGCTTGTAGGATTACATGTATCCTATCAGTTTCAAGAATTCAAGTTTGACCTAATAGCACTAACCTACCCACATTCTGAAACTGTTAAATTAATGTGCTGATTGTCTGATTCTGTTAGCAATAAAAAATGCAGGAAGCTTAAATGCATAGTATTTTAAAAGTTTTAGCTAAGATAACTAGATGATCCTTAAAAACTTCTCTAGCAATTTGAGAACTTTCAAGAATGTATGAGCTAATTTTACAAAACTCCTTTCACTAAGACTGGACTGTAAGACTTGCACAGATTTAGTGGCCCTAGAATAACAATGTAAAGAAGTCAAGCAAGCTGTCTTCCATGGCAAGACTGATGATGACATTGGAGTAGGGGATCAGGTAATTCCAGGCACTTACTCAAATCTAGTTTAAGCACAAGCACTTAAAATTACAATGGACTGGAGCTTTTCTTTAAAAACTATTGTGCAAATTGCAAGAATTAGCAGCTGAGCACTCTGCACTCTCTTAATCACCAGAAGCTTGAAAACATATCACAGCCTTCAGCAGTTTCAAGGAAAGTGGCTTTCCCCATATTCAGTGGCCTTAACAGGATAGAGCTACAATTAAGGTTTTTGTCAGTCAGTAAGTTTCTGATCTTTCAAGTTCTTTAGCCTGGCAACATTTTCTCTGTCATATGTGAGGAGAAAACAGAGCAGTCTTGATGATCTTTATGTTAATGAAGCCTTTTCAGCAGGTTGTTACGGATGTGTAAGACAGAGCCATTTTTGGGAATCAGCCCCTATTATGGCTGTAATTTTTGCACATAAATGTTATTTTGGGCTGGTTTTATGTGAAGGGTATTAACTCTGCATGTTACTGCTGTCTCTTGCTAAGCTTGGGTGATTCTGAAGTACTATGAGGCAAAGAGGTGCAGAATGGAAAGAGGACATGGAAATGGGTAGCTTATTTCCTGACTTTTCAGTGCAGTTCCCTGATTTTTGACTATGCCACTGATGAAACTGATGAATATATGCTCTTAACAGTCCTCCTGGCACACAAACTGACCGTAAGCATAAGGGCTGTGGAACGGAATGGAACATGGCCCTGGGTCAGACCTGGGAAAACACAAGTTTGTAATAGATGCATCAACTGTAAGGGTAAGAAACAACTGAAATAATTTACCCTGTCTGCTACTATATTAGAATTTATGTTTGCCAAAAATGGTGCTGTCATTCTCATGTTCCAAGGTGCTGTGAGTTCCATGAAGTATGTTTGTATATAGGACCTACATTTGTTTAAACTGTTCTATCAGTGTCTCAGCAGATCTTTTCAAAGCAATACTTGTATTTTCCTTGTTTTCCCCTGGAGATAAGGAACATTAACAATTTACCAACAATCAGGTTTGGGTTTTTTCTGAATAATTTTACCAGCTGCTGACAGCTGTGTTTCTGTGCTCAGTGGATTAGTCACTGAGCCTGCTGTAGGAGTGATGCACTTTGGCTGTTTCAAAGACAGTAAGTTCTCTGTTTTCTGGGCTGTGAAACCTGAAGGACAGGAAAGACAAAACATACATGATACATGCTGAACTTTCCGTACAGCAAAGTGTTTCAGTCTTAATTGCTGTTATTTAGTCTGGATCAAGTGCACTGAGTTACACTGCTGCTGCTGCTGTTGCAGTACTACGTGGATTGTGTCCCTGCCTCTTGTTAGGAGTGTACAGAACATGTCAACAGGCTGATTTATGATGTATCTATTCACGTATGTTGGAGGAGTAGGAAAGTAGAGAGACCACTTTAGTCTGTAAGAAAATGGGTACTAAGGATGGAGCAATGCCAGTTTATACTTTCATGTGTATAAAAGCTGTGTAGAAGGGTGCAAAGGTTGCAGCCTATCATATTGTTATAAACGTACTAGCAAAATAAGGTTAATATAAAAAGCAACTTATTATAAAACAATTTCAATCATAAGCAACGAGAGAAAAAACCACAATAAAATAAATCAGCGCAGCGCCGGGTGGACAGGGGTCTGCACCCAGAGGTACAGATTTTCCCAAATCCACAAAGGAGGGATTGCAGTCCGGGGTTTTTATAGGGATTTTCGTATCCTGAGGCAAAACCCAGAGTGGGCACTGTCCAACAAAGAGTCTAGATGTGCAGTTGAATAGATTTCCTGGATCCATCGAGCTGAGTCAATAGTCAACTGGGCAGAGTCCTTTCACATGCGAATGGTTCTGGGTGCCTTCTGATTGCATCTTTTGGTTGGACTCCCGGGGTGGAGTGTCCAGGTCGGGTGTGAAGCAGATGGATATCTCAGCCAGGCTATTCTCATTGTCTGACTTGATTGCCTGTGTCTTGCTCTTTATCTCGGGCTGATAGGCGTCTCCGTGGATCGTTACCGCCTGAGTGGATCGTTACCGCCTGACTCGGGAAGGAATCTTTAGATCATACTACATTTTATATCTTTACATTATTATAAATCTTTATAATATCTTTATAAAGATTTATAATAATATATATCTTTATTATAAATAAATATATCTTTATTATAAATCTTTTTATATCTTTACATTATTATAAATATAACATATATTTCTTTATTTTCCTTCACGATTTTTTATCCAATGCCACATTTATCACAATATGATCTACAGTTGTTAATTTTAGGAGGGTTCTCCAAAATTTATTTTTGTTTTACTTTGCTAATCCACAATTTGAAAATATGTTAACACAGCAAACCAGACTGATTAGCATCAACTGCTAAAATTTGTAGCTTTCTTGCTGTTATTTCACTTCTCTGTGGCAATACATGCAATATCCCATAGTTAACCCCTTTGGTAGTGTTTTTACTTTCCTACAGTGACTTTAAGCATTGACAACAATCCATTATTTTTCATCGTCTTTGCCTTCATCTGTTTATCTTTAGCTACATTAAATAACTGTGAGGTTCATTTCCAGCTTTCAGACAGGTGTTTTTGGTCCTGAGTGTTCATTTTGGACCTGAGTGTTCATTGTCCATTTTTTTTTCCTCACTAGGTCACAATGGAATACAAGGAATGTAGTGGTGCACTGGAGCCCATCTGAGTGCACACAATTGTGATTTCAATAAAGCATGCACGGGACATCTATATGCTACAACATATACAGAATGAGCTGATGGAGAAAGTTGTTTAAAAAGTCATTCCAGAGAAATATCTTGATGAGGGAACCATTTATCATCTCCTTACAAGTGAAAAGTTGTAAAAGGTGGTCCTAAGGTATTACTTTGAAAAATAACAACCATGAAGACTTGGACTCCACCAAATGCTTCTAAGTGCTCTCTTGAACAACAGTGTAATAGAATGGTATACCTTTAACCAAAAAGTCTTTGCAATTTTAAGGAAGCTTCAGTTATTTCTATTGGAGATCTCTTACAAGACATCTGTCACCTAAACTGAAGCTATAACGTTTTGGAGAGCCACATGTACACATTCCTGGATCTTTGTCTTGCTTCCAGAAAGCATTTTAAATAAGGGAAATACAATTCTTAAGTTATGTGCTAAAATGCAGGCTGGAAGTATCTCTTCACTTCCATAATAAAAATCAGAAACAGAAAAAACAATTGATCTGGTATCTACATGGAAATTATTCACAAAGCTGAACAAATTTCAAAGGAGACTTAACATGCTAAATATCAATTGTCATTAGAATCTGACATACATTCTGCTTTCTAGTGCAGGTGTTAGCACTAGATAAAAAAGACACTGCTATGAAATTGTAAAAAGTTACCTTACACAAAACTGCCTAGTTTGTGCAAAGAGTTCAAAAGGATTAAAACTGTGAGGTGTGCTTTTAACCACATTGGGATAATGAAGGAATACCACTTTAACTGAGAAATTAAAGTTGGCTTTGCTCCCATATTACTTATTTGGAGATTTAAATTGTGGATGATTGCCATTTATCCTCTTTCAGGATGGAATTTCTCAGCAGTTTGGAGTTCATTTATCAGTGTGTAGTTGCCAGCTTTACGAATCTGACAGAAAAGCAGTATATCTCTCTTGGCTGAGTAAGTTGGATCAACCCATAATGTCGTAAGAGGCAGATGAAATCTATGCAAGAATTTGGGACCACTATCAGGGGCACACGAAGGAAGAAAGAAGAAATAAGCATAGTATCACTTGTGTCACCACTGAGCTATCATGTGAACTGAGCTAGAATTTCTCAGTATTCTTGTGCTGACAACATTGAGCTGCAGTTCCGTGAAGCCCCTGCTTCCCATTTAAAGTGTGTATCCAGGTGAAGCTTGTTAACCTTTTGGATTGTATGTGATCTGCTTTTGTCTCTCTAAGTTCTTGGCCTTCATCAAAGGGTTGCTGAGTGAAGACTTAGATCAGTAACCCACAGAAAGTATTTCATAATTGCTGATTTGAACGGAGCATTGTTTTTGTCATGTTTACAGTTGTGCTGCATTGTTAAAGGTTTTCAAAAATGACTGCAGCACAGATGACTTAGTACATTTCTGAAGAGTACTCCAGCCACCTAGTGAACTCTTTCATTAAGCAGTTGCATGGGAATGTGAACATTGTGAACACTGTCATATACATGACAAATACAAAAGAAAGCTGTACTCAATAACCTAATATGGGGTTGGATTAGCTATTGTGTCTTGTGAATAAATTTAGTAATTTGTCCTTCAGGTTGATGCTGGACAGATTGGCTAGAAGATCATTGTTGATAGGTACAGAAGCTGGGGAGCCCATGGGGGAGGTGCATTCTCTGGAAAAGATCCCTTAAAAGTTGAGCATTCTGCAGCAAATGCAGCTCACGGGATTGCAAAATCTCTGGTGAAAGCTGGTCTCTGTAGAAGAGTATTAATGTATGTAAGAGCAACCGTAAAAGTAATTCTGAACTACTTTTACAAATTCTGAAACACAAATTCTGTCTCAGAATACATACCACCATCACAGTGTCTCTCCAGTTTCAGAATATCTTTTCTCATAGTAGAATGGGGCTCCAGGAATTTTTTTGGATCCTTATGAGGGAAGCCAAAGACATAGGCCAGGATGGTCCTGAAACAAAGACTGCATTCTCAGTAATCTTCTTTCTCCAAGTCCTTTGTCATCCCAGGTCTAGGTACTTCTTTACATCATCCTTGCATTTTAGATGTTCTGCACACACCTGCATGCCCAGCACCCCTGGGCATGAGAAGCACAGCACATTGCATTTATGGGAGCACTTCTTAGATGTAGCTGTTCAGCTTGCAACTTGCAATATCGTCATACTGGTTGTAACTAATCTGTTTCAAACTGCACTTGAAATTACCTTAATTTGTCCCTAGTATTCTCCTCTAGGATAGGGTGACTTTTCTAGAGTTTAAGACAAGAACAACTTTCATTAGTCTTGTATGCTCAGACAAAAAACAATGCACTTCCTTGTGCATGAATTTTTATTATAAATAAGTCAGAGAAGTAAAAACAGCTATTTTACTGACACCTTGATGCTTTCACATGAACAGAATGTGACTGTTAAACAGTGCCATTTGTCTAGGTGAGTTTCAATACTATTTCATACAAATATTTTTTCTGAGTAGCTGCTACGTCCTAAGTAATTACAGAATATTTCCTAAGTAAAATGTAGCAGCAATCTGGCCAATGCTTCGCTGCAGTGGTGTGTTTAAAGCTTCTTGCTTTCCCTATGGAGCAGAGGAGAAGCCCACTGAATATCATTATGATCAACAACATAGTATCCAGACATCCCAATTAGCAACAAGGCTTCTTGCTTCGGATGTTGTGCATTGTTTGACACTCGATAGTTTGCAGTTAAGAAAAGGGCAGATAGGGAATAAACCAAGCACAAATGAGTTTTGGTTAGCATACATTTCATTTTTTTTTTTTTCCTAGGGTAAAGAAGACAAACTTCTGATCTTTTCATATGCACATTTTGAAAGTCATTTTTCAACATCTACATCACTTATTTTTGAGTTAGGTGGGGATGTTGTTATTCCAGTAATTTTCAAGGATCTTCCTGAAATACAAATTCTAGGCAAGGAAAGAGTGATCTTTTTAACAGCAAATTATGGAGATCTCAGATAGTAGCAATGAAGATAAGATGGGAAGATAATAGATCAGAAAAGCCAATGCTCTTTTAAGCCTTGAAGGCTGGATTGAAGATTAGCAAAAGGAAAAATCTGTTAAGTGCAAATGCAAAAGTGATTTCAGCCCATTACTATCTGTGTGCTAGAGACCTTGCCAGCCTTCACTGAGGCTGACAACTGAACTGGCTCTCCTATGGATATTGATTTTATGCTAACCATCTCTCACAACAAAAGGAAAAATGGAAAATAGAGGTAACTGCAGTCTAATTAGATGTATATTAACACAATATTATTTAGTGTTATAGAGAATTGTCAGCTTATTGGGCAAATGGATATCATAATCTCAGAATTAGCTAAGGGAAGATAGTCACGATTAGAACAGTTTCTAAAAAAAATAAAATAAAAGAAAAAGCCAAAACCAAGCCATAAATATTTATAGAATTCAGAGTCTCCAATCCTTAAGGCTTGAAATCCTTGTGTCTAGCTGAAACTGAAGGATGAAGAATAGCAGCAGCTGAGGGTGACAGAAAGTATCTCTTTTGTTTTAAAGGAATGTCACCTATGTCTGATATTTGACCAGGCTCTGAGGAAAACATTGATTTTCTAACATAAAAGACAAATAGCAAAAACATCTCCTAACTTTCCTATGGCAACAGGATGTTAATAAACTCTACACTGATGCATATGATAAGCCTTTCCTTTGTCTTAAGCAAAAAGCAGGAAGAACTGTATTAGCTGTATTTGGATTTTATGCTTGTGTTCTACAGTTATCACATGCCCTCTTGCCATTTCAGCATTCCATTACGGAACATCAGGTAGATCTGAAGAAGAACTGCCCGAAATTGTCCAGAAAAACTTTGATCTATGCCTTGGAGTTATTATAAGGTTTGTGTGGTGTTAGTATTTACTGTATGGAATCATACTTTTAATGCTCTCCCTTACAGTTTAATTATCTGGCTTACAGCCTCAAGAAAGCCACCTTCATCATAAATCTCTAATTGATATAATTTCTGCTCTTCCCTTATCCATGCACCCAGTACAACATACAAGAGCCAATTGATAAATTAGGTCACAAAGTACACTGAATAAGTAAGACCAGCCTCAATTGCACCATGTATATCTACCAGTAACCCTGGTAGTGAGCTGTGTTGCAATTCATTAGCCAGGTGGTAGTGTGCCTGGTCAAGCTGAATTAAAGTTTAACATTACACAAAGTTAGGCTTTCCAGTCTGTTTACAGGGTGTGCAAGGCTCCAAATCTCTGCCTTATCTGAAGGACAACAGAAATATTGGCCCTTTCTGAAAGAAGTGTTGGGCTCTGTGCCTCTGATATTCAGGTGGCAATAACTTACAAGACAGCTGAAAGGCTTTGGTGCTCTCATGTCACAGTTTGGAGTCAACTAAATTTAACTAAAAATCTATGTTTCTTAAATACTCCTTTGAGATCTGAATGACTGTGATGAAACTATTGTAATTGAACTATTGTATAAACTTAAAAGCCAAAACAAGGACAGCCATGAAATGAATGTTCTTGAAGTGAAAATTCACTTGTGATCAGAAGTGTCACCATGCAATCAGACAGGACATGCAAACCCAAACTATTAACACTGCCTTTTGCAGCCCACCATCTCTGGAATATTTCTGGGCCTGAAATAGAAGGTCTCTTAGAAAAACACAGCCCTTACATTTAAAGAAGCATGGGAATTACTCTTTTCTTTGAGAGAAGAAAGGACTGAAGGAGAGAAGAAGATCGGTATATATCCTTATCAGCAGTTGCCAACCTACAGTGAGCTGTAATTTGTCCCTAGCATTTTTCATTATTTTTCTGCCATTTGTGACTCATATGATTCTTTATGTAAACTTCAAGGCAGCAGAGCTTCCTGCCTTTTTGTAGTGTGGCTTCCTGAGACCAGAGTGTACAGGTTCATCTCCTCAATTCTGAGTAATTTCCTAATCTCTTGGCTGATTTTCACCAAACCTGATAGGCTGGACCTCTTAGACGTTTTGTGAAATTCTCAAGCAATGGAAAGAAACACTATCTCTTTCTGCTTTTAAGGAAGCAACCACATTGTGAGTTCCTCCTTTATTTTAAGTCCGCGAAATTGACACAGGAGTTCAAGCCTGAGATAGATACCAGCAAGAACTCGAGTCCATGTGCATGCTTAGTAATTTTGAGCAATGCAGATTTTAAAAGTTCTGTTCTAGAATACTAAAACATAAATGCTACCTATTTCATTATTTGAGAAAAATGCTTTTAATGATTCACTTTCGGATTAAATACAGAGCTATTAAAATTAATAATTTCTTTATATTCCAGAACAATCTTGAACATATTTGTCTTTGAGGGGAAAAAAATATCAACATGTTAGTGAATAGGAAGTCTCTTTATTTTCCCTTAAAAATGAAATACTTTTCTGACAAGCTATATCAACATTCTGTTGGTGTGCTCAGCTTTTTGCATTCTTTTTCAGAGTATGCAATATAGATACTGAGAGCAGAGCTGACTTATAACTATAATAGTCAAAGATAATGCAAGGCATAATGGCAACTTCTATTGCCATAAAGTAATGTTTTCCAAGTGCTATCAGTTCACAAATATAATCAAAACTGTTCTCTAGCTTTATCATTTTGGTAGTTCATCACTAATAATGTGTGGTGATCCCTGAACATTTATCTTGACTTGTTGTATTGAAAAATGCTGCAGTTTAAAAATACACTATCATAATCCTGGAAGTGGTGAAGGCAGGTAGGAAAGGCAGAAAGCAGGCAATAAACCATGAGCATTCTTGAGTGAATATTTCCTTGTTAAACATCACCTCACCATATTTAAAATCCTATAAATTGTGCTGGCTGTCCATTATAATCATTGACATAGTTCATGATGTTTTACTTTTCATATTTCAATGGCATTTGGCTTAGGATCAAGCACACATGACTCCTACAGTAGCCACTGCAGCATGTGACCATGCTGCACAAAATATTACTTGAAACAAGACTTAGCTGCTCTATATCATACATGTCCACATAACTGCAAGAATGTGTATTGATGATCCTGTCAGTATCTGTACTACTTTCCTTCCTTCGTCATTTCTCCACTGATCTTTTCTCCAGCAGTTTGCAACATGAATTATCTATTATAAGAGCTTTCAAAGATAATTAAAGCAAGATAATACCAAACAGAAGAAAGCCCAAGCAGACAAAAATGTTTCAAGTCTTTCATGAAATGAAGAGAGACTTCTATAGATACCTGTAGCTAACGATGTATCATAGCTGCAATCCACTATATTATGCAGGCTAAAAGGCGGTAAGCATGACTTGCATCTTTATTATAATTTATCTGGTCATAATTATGTCATGTAAAGCTCTATTCTAAATAGAGACTTTGTGTCTCTACATAAGCAGTAAAGCCTCCACAGTTACTTAATTTAGTAGATCATTATCACCTTTGGCAGCTTCTTTTGAGAATTCTCTGCTTGCCTCAGTAGCTTTAGAAAATATTCTATATAACACTTGAAATAACAGAAAACATGTTGATGCTTGCCCAGGTGCAGCTGAACTTTTTTCTGTTTAAAATGCTTCTGTACTGTAACATTTATAAAGACTAACTGCATACTTACTGTATCTCTTAGACATTGGAGGAAATATGGCTACTTCACCTCGGTTAACAGAAGATAAAGGCTCCAGTGGTAAGTAGCCAATTGTATCCTTAGTCTCAAGAGAGTTTTAAAAAACTTCCTCCTTTCAAGCAAAGACTGACCAGTCCACTGCTCCGTTGATAGACCAGAGCTGAAGTGGGGTCACTGTACATCTGTACCTGCACCTTACCCGTCCTGGTACAGTTAACTTGATCTAGCACAGGAGTACTGCAGTCAGTCCTTGTGACCTATATATGAGGCACATTTTTCTTCCATAAAAAAACCAAAACTAATTTCTGTAATTCTTTTGTGGACATTTTTTTGCAGGTTTTTTTTTTTTTTTAGTTGAATTTAATGACAGGTTTTCCTTTTTATCACAGGAATCTGGACCCTATCTTGCATGAAAATAATCCAGTTTAGTTTGCTTATGGCCATGTAGGCATAAAATCTATCATTAACCTTTATTAAAATTGTTCACATTGGTATTGTCTAAGGAATGGTTATGTAGCTTGCTAATTCTGAAATGTCAGACTAACTTTCACTTTTAGTAGGGCTACAATGTTTAAATGTCAGGGGATTGCAGAGATGACCACAGAATAAAACGACTATAATGACTTTTTAAAAGAGAGCTTAGTAAATGGGCATATAGTGTCAATTTTACAGCTGTCTCAATTCCAGCAAGTATCAATTTTACTGTCGTAATACTTCACCCTTTCAAAGTGAAATAGTGATGCTTTGGTTCTCACAGAAGAAGACAAGTCTTCTGTTAAATTTAATAAAGAAATTATTTGTTCAATTGAGGTGTCTGTTAATCATGGCTTTTCATCAAACAAACAAACAATAAAGCAACACCACCTAAAAAAACCCACAGTGTATTTCAGACAGTAAGAACACTGAAACATTTCTTTCACTTTCCTTTCTGGCTTCAAAGTTAAAGGCCTTTTGTTCAAGGAATGGGGTGGACTCTTTCTTTCCCTTGTCATTGACTGGTGTTTCAAGGACGTCAGAAGCAGCAACTGCAGAGGAAATCCCTAACTACAGACTGGCACAGGTACAGTGTACATTCAACCTCCAGTCACACTGCCCACAAATTTCAGCAAGTTTTCTAATAACCAGTAAATAAATTTTATTTATTCAGGGTAGCTAATTTGCCCTATTTAAAATTTTCCTAAAGAACAGCAAAAAGATATATGCCTTGTTTGAAGCCAGCAAACAGAAAAGACACATCTGATAACTTTGTAGTGTCTAATCCAAAGCTAGAGACAAAACTATTGCTCCACAAAGCCAGTGACGTATTTTTTTTACTCACTGGTATATTTTCAGCTATAAAGAAAGGGTTCCCAAATCAATAACAGCAGTTATTGCTGAAAAATTAGCTAAATTGGAATGTAGTGTACATACATAGAGATCAGTTGAAATATCTTTATTTCCAAATGCTTTGAATACTGCTTTATTAACTGTTACATGACAATTAACATAACAAATATAATTAATATATTTTATTTTTTAATACAATTAATATAACAAATAACAAATAGCATAGGTGACAATTAACCTCATTATTTTAATATCAAATGAACAGGGTCTTATTTGAAATTCTTGGCTAAAGTACATTATAAAAATCTCCCAATATATATCAGGTAGTAATCTGCATAGGAAAAAATAATATACATCAGAAGAACACAATCGCTTATGCATTGTGTTTTTGCAACTAATACAAAAAGAACCATGAATGAAAAAATTGTGCTGCACAAAATTACCTGGGTGTAACACAGAGGTACTACCGGCTATTCACTTCTCAAAGCCGCTGATTCTTGATGGATTGTGTTAGGCAGAACTAAGTCTAGATCTTTCAAAAGGACATAGTTTCACTCAAGACTAGGCTAGCCAGTTGGGAAAGAAAAGGATTGGACAGAAGTGCCAGCTTGGCTCTAGGAGTGGTATATTTGAGTTCTGAGAAGAAATGGAGGGTCTCTGCATGCAAATCAAAGATATTAAATTAAGAATGGTCAAGCCCCATCTCTTTGCTTTCTGTAAGAATTAGCAGTATGACTACATTACAAGAGCAACTGCAATAAAAAGTACAAATATTGAAGAAGGATTTAATCTTCCTTCTGAGATGTACTTCTAAAATAGATTTTCAGCCGTGCTGAACTTAATGAACCCTATCTGGATCTACAGAGACATTATTATGTGTGCCACTTTTTAAGCTATATTTTGATTAAAAGTTATATAGAGATTGCAAAGTAGAATGCTAATTCATTGCTGTTTAATTAATTTAATCACTAAGAAGCTGAAAGCAGGTACTGGGATAAAAATTAAAGTGCTATCTTTACTACATGCTAATAGACAAAATGAACTTTTTATTTAATAATTCCCCGGTTTATGGTTCTGCCCTACCTTGACCATATGACACAGGAGGAAATCCCTTCTTTACCATCTTCCCCACCCAAGGTTTTTGGCCAGAATCATTTTTGGTGCATTCTGGGTGAAGCTGTAGAAGAAAGAAGACTATGAGAGAATTAAAAGGGGAAGGTTGGAGCAGAGCTTTTTAATAAGCAGCTCGAGCACACTGGAGTACAGTGTGGTTGTCAGAACTAGGATGCAAACTAGTAACAGATGGAACAACCTTGTTCTTCTGTGCTTTTCAACAGGAATTGCCAGCATATAAGTGGATAAGCCTTACACTTTCAGCAGCGTTAAGAAAAAAACAAAGGCCTCTTAAGCTGCATAAATAGAAAGAATACTTTAGTTTTTTCCTACCAAGTATTCTTAAAAATGGCAGCATTTTACCACACTTTTGCCTCAGCAATAAATGAAGTCAGCTGCCACTACTGCAGAGTCTTCTGCGCTCACTGAATGATCTGCTTGATGTCTCCAGTATGATTCTGGATATTTAAAACCATAGGTCAGTAAAATAGTACTCAGGTTTTCTTTTAAACTTTTTTAATCCAGAAAAGCTGCGTTCATATCTAAGCTCTCCTATCTTACCTGCAGTAGTTGCAGTGCCAAATCCATCCTGATTTTTTCAAGTGTAACGCTCCTGCTGCCTATCCTACATTTTTTCTTATAGCTTTTTCTTTCATGCATAACAGATAGTTACACCTCCTGCAGTCTTTCTGAGAACAAGTTCCCACTGTAAGTTATGATGGAGAAATATTAAATGTATATATAATAAATATATTGAAATATGATATATGACATAGATTATATGAGATATAATATATATATAATATATAATATAGTACACTACATAATATACCAAAATTCAAATAATATATCTGAATGACTTCAAATAACAATTGATCGAGCTTTTATTATCAAACTTCACACTCAGTGCCTAACTGCATAAAATTTTTGGGCTGGAATTTTGATTATTTGTGTAAAGAGCCTTTCTCAACAGTCAAATCTCTTGCATAAGCAGTAAACCCATCAAGTTTTAAATAGAATCAGTTTTCATGGATGTAATTTTATTTACTAATTTTTATACATTGAAAAGGTACACATTAATAGAGAAACAAGATTCTCAGGCAATATATTTAATGGCATTTCAACAGGAATTCTGCTGCTGAAACAAATAAAGTCCTGCTGCCTTTTCATCCTCAGTTGTTTCTTCTGACTTTGGGACATCTCTTCTGAGCTGAGATAAATGTGAGGCTTAGCAGTGAAATAAATAGACACAGAATTTTAGCATGGTGTTAAAGCTGGTTAGCAAAAAACCCACAAAACTCCAAAATTTCCAAAAGAGGTTGTTTTAGCCCAGATCACTCAGTCGTTACTGAAGTGGCATCAGAAGCCTCAGTCTTCATTTCAGCTGAACAAATATGAAGTAGTTGCCTCATATTCCATTTATGAAAAAGTATTCCTTTTGGGAATCACAAGAGGCCATGCCCCTGTAATGTACACAGTGCATGAAGGACAGCAAGTACTTAGTTTATGGAAGTTGAGTGAGAAACACAACTTCGAAAAATCTAACCAGTCATCTGTGCAGGAGAAAGTAGCCATGGCCACCTGAAATATACAGAATTTGCGGATATCTGTGATTGTCTCAAGGTGATGGCTGCTGGCAAGGTGCAGACAGTAAGGACTAAACTTCTGAAAGAGAATCTTGCTATTGGTGTTATTTCTGAAAAAAAAAGTTTGAAGACAGCCTTGCTTCTAGTGATCTGCTGTCTCAGGTCATACAGCCTTACTCTGGAAATGGGCTGCTCAGTCTGAGATCTACAAAACCTGTGGAGAAGTCAGCCTTATCTGAAAAAACATAGGCTGACACTTTCTGTGGATATGACAATTCCCAGCAATCTTGTGTGTGTTGGTTTTGCACAGCCTGTTTTTTGGTAGCAGCAGGGGGCATGGAGATGTCTTTTGGGAGATGCCACCATGTCTAGCACAGCCAATCCCTGATGGCTCTGAATATGGACATGCTGCTGGCCAAGGCTGGGCCAATCAGAGATGATGGTAATGTCTCTATGATAACAGATTTAAGAAGACGTTAAACCAAAAGTAGCATTAGGGGTGCAGTTTTAATTCTAGCCAGAGAAGAGTATGAGGTGAGAACATGAGAGGGAAAACCACGGACACACCAAGGTCAGTGGAGAAGGAGGGGTAGAGGAGCAGGAGCTGCTCCAGGCACGGGAGCTGAGATTCCCCTGCAGCCCCTGATGCCGCCCATGGTGAAGCAGCTGTGCCCTGCAGCCCCTGGGGATCCACAGGGGATGCAGAGATCCACCCACAGCCCGTGGAGGAGCCCATGCTGGAGCAGGTGGATGCCTGGAGGAGGCTGTGATCCAGTGGGAAACCCTCCAGAGAAAGGCCCTGCTTCCAGGCTGGAGCAGCCTGTCCTTGGGGGATTGCACCCTGTGGAAGAGTGACCTTCACCACAGCAGTTTTGGGAGGATTGTGTGCCTATGGGAAGGACTCACATAGTTTTGGGAGGACTGCTGCTCCTTAGATTTAGAGCCTCGCTGGAGAAGTTCACAGGGAACTGTCTCCCACGGGAAGGGGCCCCACAATCTCACAGGGGAAGGGCTCCTCTCCCAGAGCAGTGGAAGAAAACCTTGAGTGCCGAACCGACCAGAACCCCACACCCGGTGTCCCTAAGTTGTGAGTGCAACGGAGGGAGCAGTTGGGGGAAGAAGAGGCGTTTTAAAGGCTTTATTTTATTACTTTTCATAATCCTCCTCTGATTTTGTTAGTAACAAACTCAATTTTTATCTCTAAGTTGAGCCTGTTTTGCCCTTGGAGTGTTTTCTCCCGGCCGTTATCTGAACTCATGAGCCCTTCGTTAATTTTTTCTGTCCTCCGTCCAGCTGCGGCAGGGGAGGGTGAGCGGGTGACTCCCGTGGATGCCTGGCATTTGGCCAGTGTGGAACCACGACAGAGTGACACACCGAGAGCTCTCCCCCACCGCGCCCTCCCGTGCGTCCCGGTGCTGGCACTGGGGGTGCAGGAAGGGCAGCGGCCCGTGAGGGTCGCGGGGAAAAGCGACAGCCGTGGGAAGGTCCCGTCCCGAGGGCAGACGAACAGGGAAAGGACGGCAGCAATGCTCTGTGGGAAAAGCGCAGGTGCTGCCCAAGCGCCAGTGGTGCCGGCCGACAGGAGGACATTTATCGCTTGCCGACTGCCAACCTAAGTGTTAATATGTGGAAACACACCCCTGCCTGGGGAACGGCGGCCCTTCCTGAGGGAAAGCGCCGCGGCGAAGGCGGGAAGGCGAGTTTCGCGCCTTGCCCGCGGCCGACAGGAGCGGGGAGCCGGGACCGGACCCGGAGTCGGTGAGGGGACGCGGCAGGAGCGGCGCAAGGCGGAGGCCGGGGCGGGAGCAGCAGCTCCTCCCGCGGGGCGGGGCCGCGCCGGGCCGGGCTGCGGCGGGCGGGCGGGCGGGCGGCACCGGGAGCGCGTAAGTGACGCAGCGTTCCCGGAAGCCGCCCGGAGCTGAGGGAAGAGCGGCTGAGGGGACGGCAGAGCAGGCAGGTGGGGTCTTGCCGCGGCTGTCGGTGGCTCGGCGGAGCCTTCCAACTCCATCCCACTCTGCTTCCATCCCTTTCCGTCCCGTTCTGTCCCGCTGCCTGCCAGGGGCCATGTCGCTGTTCCAGTCCGCCCTGGACTTCCTGGCGGGCCCCGGCTCCCTGGGAGCCGCCAGCCGCGACCAGAACGATTTCGTGGGGCAGACGGTGGAGATGGGCGACATGAAGCTGCGCATCAAGCGGGTCATCGCCGAGGGTAAGCTCGAGCGGCAGGGCCGGGCCGTGCGGGGCGGACCCCGGCGCTGCGGGGCTGGGATGGGCTTCCCCGCGGGCCTCCCGCTCCTGTTTTCCCCGTCTCCTGTTCCTAGACCGGGAGGGTTTCCTCCTTGGCAGGCCGCGCCCGGGTGGGGGCGGGCGGGCGGCGGGCGCGGCGGCAGTTCCGGCCTCTCGGGAAGGGCTGGAGGTGTCCGAGCCGCTCCCCGCCGAGCCGGTGTCCCAGGCACGGAGGGACGGTGTCCCCAGGCCCTGGGGTCGCAGCAGCGCTTGGTATTACTGTCCTGCCTCAGAAATAGCCACCGAGAGCCGCTGTGTTGTTGTGTGGCTACTTCTTCGCTTGCTTTGTGGTTTAAAATGCCTTCACCACATAAGAGAACTCAGAGGAGTCTGTAATCTGTCAGGGTCTTTATAATCTACTAAAGACCTCATGGAAGTTCTGGTTGGGTGTTTCATTTTATTGTTTTTTTTAATGACAGTGTATAATATTATGCCAAACATGCAAGATTGCCTCTGTTGTTTGGGGTTGTTTAGAAGACTATGGAATGCAGGAAAAGTGTTTGTTTTAAACACACTTGTCAAGAGGCTGATCTTACTGTGCACGTAGATTTTGCTAGAGTATGATGAGTTAAATATCTGGGCAGCTTCCAGTTTCAGTGAAGTTTTGGGTAGGAAGCCTGGCACATGACTTGTTAATCTGTTTTAGAAAAGATGCAATGTTTGATAGATGTAAATTACTCAGATATTAGCAGAAATTTGGATCATCTTGTGCTTGTGGCCGGAGAAAATGCAAAAGAAGAACCACTGAAGGCTAGTCTCAGAAGACTAAGATGTGAATTTCTATACTACTGCAGACAAATATTTCATTAACTTTGTAGAGATGGTTGATGTTATTTAGATTAAATACCTCAAAGCTCTATTCAGCACTCCTTTTCATTATTGGAGTTTTTTCTGTAGTTTCTTCTTGTAATTATCTGATACTTAATAGTTTTCTGTTGAAATCTAGGTGATCAGCATAGAGGAAAAATATGGTTAGAATTAGCTACTTCAAACCACTTGTAGGCTACTTATAAAAATTTTTGTGTTGTAAAACAACAGCAGCTGGGTCTTCACCACTGCTTTAATCTTCTTAAGGGCAATAATTTATCATTTGAATGCTCAAAGACTTCTGGCACATGATCTTAGAGAAAACCTGGCAGTTTCTTACGTAGTAAGTTGCATTTAAAGCAGTACTAAATGTCATGTCCTCCTGTTTGCCTTCAGCCTTTACTTACACCTTCTTTACGGTCAGAATTGTGATTGAAATGTAAGTCTTTGTCTTTTAGCATTCACATCCTCAGTAGGATGTGAATGCTAAAAGAGCTGTCTGTGCTGCTGATACTGTAACATTATTGCCCTCAGTGACCACAGCAGTTACCAAAGGACAAAGGAAAGTTAGGGCAGGAGGCTATTTTTGAAGCATATATGCTATTTGGTTATGCTTCTGTAGCAGGTATTTTAGTACTTCACTTTGACAGCAGCCTACTGTTTCCCAGAATCTGACACAGGCATTGTAAAATGTCAAGGGAAAGATGCCAGGTTAGATGACTTAAAGCAAATGGAAACACACTTTAACTCTACAGTTCTCAACAATTTCTCTGTAACCAGAGAAATTTGTGTTACATGTTTGTCTCAGTGTTATGGTATTATTTTATGTTGTTTTCTTTTCTTATTTTGCCAACCAAAGTTGGACTAGCTGCTTGCTTTTTCTGGAAAATATAATTTTCTAGCTACATTTCTTCAGTGTAGCTGGTCTAAAAGACCCCTTGTGGTATATTGAGTATAAAAGTAAAATAGATATAAGGTACAGAAGTCCTGTTCTCTCCAGAACTTCTGTCTTCAGACTTGAATTTGTATAGTTTATTTTGTTGCTCAAATTATGTTTATCTTTCAGCTCTGGATGTGTTGTGGTACCTTCTGATACATGGGTCCACAACTGTGGCTTGTGTGTATTCCCTTCCACGATTACAAATATAGAATCTGTTTTTCTTCTAGATCGGTTCTTTCATGCCAAATTTCCTACTGGAAAGTCAAGTGCTGCTTTCTGAATTTGGATTTCAAATCCATGGTGAACTGTGTGTCATCTGCTGATGCAGACAGAGCCTTTTCCGTAGGCTCGTATGCTCAGCTTTGTTTGTAGCTGGTGTGAACAGAGCCTGTGGTTTAGCATTGCGCGGTGTCATGTGGCAGCCCGGGTTCAGTTGTTCCCATAGCCCACAACTCCTTCCAGCTCTGTAGCGTGCAACAGTGCTGGTGCAAATCCATGTTTGGCTGCGCTCTGAGACTTGTTGCACAGGTTGCTTGGATGTGATTTCCTGTTTGTTTCACAGAGGTGTCATGCTGGGTAGGACTGGGCTGATTGAAAATGTGGTGTGCTGCTGCAGGAGGCTGACAGCAACCTGTGGGCGATGAGCTGGTGATAATCTCTTGTATTGATACTACCTCTAAATGCAAGAACAGACTTAAGGGCGTCACAGACTGGACTGAGCACTCCTAGAATATGGTATCCTGGTTCTTTTTCTGCTTGGACATTTCAGTAGCTCACTGCAGATAAGATCTTAGAGGACCTTGAATGGGGGCCTTTATATATGGTCTCTACTTGCCCTTGGTATGATGGTGGCTTCATGTGTCATGGCTCTCTTGGATCCTTCCGTTAAGTGCACAGACACCCACACAGTTTTACTTAAGTAAAATAGTCACAGATTTCCTGCGTAATTAGTGAATATTGTTGCTTCTTTTGTATATGAGACTGAACAATTTAGAATAAACCTAGTGTTTGGTTGTGTGAAAAACAGCGAACAAGCAAGCACATGTTTAGCAACCATTCTTCACGTGTAATGAGTTCTTAGGCTTCCTTTGAACAAGACATTGACAAAACAGCATACAAGAAGAGAACATGATGAGAAAAGGAATGCATTATTCAATCTGTTTGATCTGACTCTAAAGCTTTTACTGTAATGAAAAATCATTCCTTAATCAGGAAGATAGCAATAGGCTACAGACATAAATGGGTACAGGCTTTAATTTTGGTTTTTTTTTTAGTTTAAAACTGGATGTCATAACTTGAAGCCACATAGGTAGGTAACTTATTACAATCTGCTTTCTGTTAAGGTGAAACTTCTGCAATTAAAGCAACTTTTTTTTTTTTTTTTTTTCTTTGATACTGCAGGACTTCCTCAGAGTTTTGAGTGTGAACAGGCAGTATTACAGTTTGCCAAACTTACAGGAATAATTCTATCGTCTGTGCAACTGCTGGATTCATAGGATAATGATAACATAATTAAGCTGAGGCTTTTGAGCAGATTTAATTTGTAAACTTTTAGCAGCAGAGGCACAATGAATGCTTAATGTTAAGTTTCTGTGAGCGTTGTTAATTTGCTGGTAAGTGGGGGGAAAAAAAGATGATTCCTAAAGAGCAAATAAAGCACCTGACCTAGCAACTTTCCAGCTGGCATTCTCTTTACTGTAAATGTAGACAATGTTTTCAACATGGAGCAGAACAGTTCTATTTTTTAAGGCTGTTGTTTCTTGGCTGTAGCAATTCCTACTTGCAGGGTAACTTTGAAACTTTTAAGATATTCTACCTCTCTGCTTCTCAAGGGTGTGTACAGGTCTTTAAATCTGGGCCATCCTTCATTCTTGAGGCAGTTTCATTGTGTTACTAGGACTTTGCAATGGACACAAATGCATGACTGGATTTCAGAAGAAAAATGCTTGTGAATCAATGCGTGGCAACAATCACTGAGCGTGTTTTCTTTTTTGATACTTGATAGAAATCAAAGTTTTCAGGTAAGATGCACTGTGATTTACAGTCCAGATTAGAATTATAGTGTTTCAGTCAAGTTATAGTATAAACCACTGAAAGTTGATATGGAAACAAATTTGGTCAGTATTTGGGAGGAGAGTAGAAAGTCATATCAAATAGTTACAAACAGGAAGCTACTCACACCCTCACTTTCTCATGACTAGTTAAGTGCATAATGAAACCGTGAGTGAATTACAGTAGCAAGCAGTGTTACGATGTGGCTGATGTCCCTATTTTGATGCTTCTTTATTTGTCACTTTTCTGAAGCTGCTTATCTGAAAAGATAATTTGTGGAGATGTGAAAAACAGGGACACGATAAAAAAGTTTAAAATCCAACGTAATGTGTAAATGCAGCAAAGGTATTCAGTATTATGCGATGTAGGTTTGACTTGAGGGAGAATCCAAATGTCTTGGTTGGAAAAGCAACAGTTTTCCAGTCTCTCTAAGAGAATGATGAGGTATTGACAGGAGCACTGCCTGAGGCCTGTGATGGTGCAAAGATAAGTGTAGAGTGCTCACTAATAAAGCAAATGAGGTAGAGTTAGTTCCTGATTTTCATGAGATGGTGTAGTGCTCTGTAGTGAGCCTTGATGTGTGAGAGCTTGTGTCTATAGAAAAGGAATAAACCTAGTTTTCTTCTGCTGTAATTTCTGTACTAGAAAATACTGTCTGAGATGACTTTGGAGGGCTTGGGCTGTCTTCTGAGAATGGGGCTCTGAAATGCCTCAGCAATGCAAAACCTGTCTCTGTGGGCAGCAGCTGGGATGGGTGTGTACATATCTCTACACTGGTAATCTGTGTGGGGGAATACTAAGATGATTTTGCTGATACAGAAAGCCTCAGAAAACTGTCTTAAAACCATCTACAAACATTTACATGAGTAGAAAAAATGAATGAAAACACACCAAATGTGCTTACATTCTTCAGATGCCCATCAAAGTTTTTTTTTTTTAACTTCCATTTTACAGTTTGCCTCAGTTAGGTCTGTTGTACAGGTGTTTGTAGAGGTTTGTTGAAAATACTTTTTAAATTATTTTTTCTGAATGTTTGCAAAATATATCGGTCAGGGAGCTTGGAGTGAACTGTTATGGCAGATCAGAAATTTTGCCAGTAAACTTGTCCCTACTGAGGGTATATTAAAATTGCTTTAATAGACTACTTCTTCAAGGGAGCCAGCATCAAACTATAAATTAAACTGTTTTTAAGGAAGAAGCAGTAGGAATAGTTTTGCCTTTTGCTTAAGAATTGTTTTCACTAATAGCAGATGGTTAAAAAAAAAAGAAGTTAAAAGTGTCTTCACAACATGCTGTAACTCCTTTGGTATCCCAGAAAACCCATAGAATTAAACATAGTATCTGTTGTAGAAGTGCTGCAGAAGTAATGAACCAAACGCTACATAGAATGAGCCAAGTTGCATGGAGCTGAGTTTGTGAAAGAGTGAAAAGGCAGAATGGGAAACTTACTTGAAGCTGATGTTTTGAGAGGGGCATAGTTGTAAAAGGTGAGCTTGTAGGTCATAGCAGTTGGATTCTGAATAAGGCAGGTGTAATGAAGTAGGAATTAACCAGGCTCGATACCACTGTCTTTTCTCTGGAGACCTGCAAAGTTTAATGAACTCGATTCTGTTTAGCGTTTCTTAGTACTTGATAACAAGGTACAATCACTGAAGTAGAAATGCATATTTTAAGCTAGTTATATACTCTCAAACTTCTGCTATCTCAATGAGGTTTGCACAGTGTTCTTGAGCAAAGGACAAGTGTTTGAGAAAACAGATAATTTGACAAAAGAAGTTTGAAGGAAAATATTTTATGGAATAACACATTACAATTTAATAACAATATTACTGTTATTGGAATGTGTGCTCCAGTGCTTGAAAAAGCTTTCTGCTTTAAATACAAAGCATGAGGCATGACAATTATCTTAAAAATAGGAGGTGTATGTTTAGCATTTATCTTCCTTCGTTATTGCTGTATTTTATACAGTGTTAGCAGTGTAATATCAAAAAATTTTAATTGAAATTATCAGGTAGTATTTGCTTTAGTGCAGTTTGGTTTTATAAGAAAAAATAGCTTAATAAGAAATCTTCATATGCAGACTTAAAAAAATGCAGGAGAGTAACAAAGTCAGTGTGCTCTTGATGTATGTACGGGCAAGGAAGAGACTATCTGAAGTCTTGCTGAATATCAGCCATCTTGACCAGATGCTGAAAAATGTGTACTTGGTACATTCAGAAATATGTCTAAATTCATGTATTGATTCTGTTAGACTAAAAAGAATGATGTACCTGAATATTGAAATTAAAACTGATGTAATGTGCCTTCTTCTTGTAGGGGGTTTTGCATTTGTCTATGAAGCTCAAGATCTTGGAAGTGGCAAAGATTATGCTTTGAAGGTAATATTAATTTACTTCACTATAGGTTTGTAAGGTCTGTCTTTTAGTGTGGTATTTTAGCATGACAGTTAGTCCTTGATGTATGCCACAGAGCAAGTAACTTGGAAAAATTCAGTGTATTAGTGGTGTTTGTAGCCCACTATTTAGAATGATCATTCCAGTTAGAACCATGCACTTCATTATTAGATGACAAACAGGGGAATTTATATTTTAGGTACCTCTGGCCTTTATTTTCTTATTTGGTATAGAAATTCATGATTCAGTCAAAAACATTTTGTTTCATGGGTAAAAAGAATATTTCATAGTGACCTGAAGTGGAGTACAGGAATCTTTTTCACCTGTCAGAAGCAGATTTAGCCTACCTTCTTACTTTAAATTTCCTTAGTATTAAAAATAATGCTCCAGGCTTTGACTCATTGTTTAACCATTCAGCCTGGTACTTTTTAGAGATACTTTTCTGGATTCTTGGTTTCTAGAGGCTTCTGGTAACTGTAAACAGGGCTAGTCGTAGGAGGAATGGGAGAAGTAAGTTGGCATTATACCACCGGTAATAACTTTGGCTTTTCCCCTTTCATTCCACATCCTACAGTAACAAAACATGTGACCAAAGCCATACATTATATGTGTTCAAAAGATCCTCATTAAAAAAAATAACAGGTAAAAGGTTGGCAACAGGTAACAGGTAAAATAACAGGTAACAGGTTGGCAATTACTATACTTCCTCTGTTCTGTAAAACCAGTACTTTTGAAGTGAATGCTTAGGCTGATTGTAGTCAAATGTTGACTGCAAATCCAGGTAATACTAGAAACAGTAATGCTTAATTTTGCTACTGATTACACAAGTACCATTGAAAAAGACAGGATACATAATCTGCTGAGTTTAGTGTAGATTGAGTTGAAGGTTGTTGCTGAATATTTCAGACAAAAGGTGAATCTTTCCTTGATAGCCCACAATGCTGCAGCCAGGAGACTTTAGCGCTTTATATATCAGAACTGCCAGAGCAGTTACTTTTAAGAGTGTAAAAAGTTACAATTGCTCAATTATCACTAAACCTGAATAGTCCAGGTAACTGGAAAGTTGGGTATTATTTATGGCAGAATATAAAAATGTACAATAAGCCAGCTTGGTTTACTGCCCCATAACAGTTCCTTAGGTTTTTGTCTATAGTTCATATTCCTTCACTGAAAAAAAAATCTATGCACTGTTAATTCTGTAAGTTTCAGTAACTATCAATTATTTTGTTTTTTTTGGCAGCGGCTGTTGTCTAATGAAGAGGAAAAGAACAAAGCCATCATTCAGGAAGTTTGTTTTATGGTATCCTTTTCTGTAACATATTTAACTGCCTGAGATTTCTGGGAAACCAAAGATTGCTGTACAGATTCTGTTTTTCTTCATGCCATACACTGCCTAAGAGGACTGACATTTTGGAGGTATGGGTTCATGGTTTGTCATGAATCTGGTGCCAGCATCCAGAAAGTTCAATTCTTCAAAAATTGCAGTAATACAGTGTGTACAGATAATTTTTGTAGCTAGTGTAGACTTTGCCATGTACTTCTAGCAAGAGGTGAGATTCTTATTTGAACTCTCTTGCAGCCCTGTCAATTTAGTCAAGAGACTTTTTAACTTCAGATGATACTTAGTTCTTGAATAGAGTTCCATTGCATGCACTGGATTTATCGCTCTTTGCTTTTACTCTCAATGTTTATTAATTTCTGCTTTGGATACATCTGGCTTTAAGAAGTCATGTTGGATATTAAGGAAGAAATTTCAATAGACTACATGCATCAGAAACAAGAAGCAGATGTTTCTCAGTGTTCTTGCTATCCTCCATATCTGCAGTGATGTCAGATACTAAGGTATAATGTAGTCTTGGAGTGTTTTCAATCCTTGATTTTAGTAAGTTCAATATTTTCTCCCTGGCTCCTTATGGACCCTTGGTTTGTTTCAAGAGTCAGTGAATAGCTGTGGTATGCTGATGTGTTCCCCTTTGAGTATTCAGCTTCATTTCAAATTAGCAGGCAAACCCACTGATCCTAATTTAAGCTACTCAAACATTTCTCTTTATGACTGCTGATATGTTTGGCAAAATTGCAGCCTAAACACCAGTAGAAGTACACTTCCAAGGCAGAGGACCATAGCACTATACATTTTCTATTTATTCTGACATTATCTTGCCAAGAGTAAAGAACTTGATGTTGATTGGATGTTTTTCACAGCTCAGAGTCATTAAAGCAGGTGTACAATATGATGAAGGGTTAATTGTAGCTAACTTTCTGAGATAAGACTGTGAAATGCAATTAATTCCTGCAGCTCTTAATAGAAGGTTGTGGAAGAGATGTGTAAGATCAGATGAATGTGAATTGTGTGGATCCAACTTGCCCTTTTTTAATAGCTTTATTCTACTTACAGTATCTTTGCTTTTCTCTCTTCAGACTTGGTAAATGCATCCTGTAAATAGGTTGTGATTGTCTCACAGGCACAAATCTCAGTGTAGGCACAGACAGGCATAATACAACATAAATTCCACTAGCAGGAGCTGAGATCACTTATATTGTACTCCCCTTTACACAGCTCAAAAATGATACCTCAAATTTTTGAACTGAAAGTGAAACATGATAAAGTTTGTAGCATAAAAAATTATTACTAATGATGGGAGGGTAAGTTCCTTGCCCCTTTTGGCCTCTAATTGTTTTGAACTCTATTTTAATTACTTAAAACTGAAGCATGGCATATTTAATACTTCTTTGGGAAAGATAGGTGAGGGTACAATGGCTTTCTTGATCAGCCATCTAGAGAAGCAGCTGATAATTAGAAGATGTCCCTGCTACTCATGCTCTTGACAGTCATTGTCAAAAGACAAAAAGAACTAGATCAGTTACTGAGTCCAGTTTCTTCCAAGCTGTAATCATAGGGGTTTTTTTAATATTTTATTTTGACTTTTTATTACATCACCTTAGATTACTTTCTCAGATTTCTTACAGCTGAGGCATGTGTTTCCCTGTTTTGCTTCCGTTATTGATTGCAGCTGTTATGCTTTCTGTGGTTTTAAGCTAACTTTTGAAATGAACTACTGGATGCAGTAGTATCAATGAACTTGGGAGTTCTCTTCCTTGAACATGTCATCTCCAGAAAAAACTTTCAGGTCATCCCAACATTGTCCAGTTTTGCTCTGCAGCATCTATAGGAAAAGAAGAATCAGACACGGGGCAGGGAGAGTTTCTTCTGCTTACAGAGCTGTGTAAAGGTAAACTTTTTCTTTTCCCAGCAGTCCACATTGCTTCTGGCAGCTGTTTTGTACAAGCTGCTTGTTAACTTACAGGCTTGGAATGACTGTAGAAGATAGCATGGTTCAGTGGAGCCAGAGTTCAAACTTATCTTTTATAGGATAAAGATCATGTTGTTTTAGACTACAGTTTAACCTTGTCTTAAATATGAGGTAATCATTAAGGTTGTTTTGTTTAAGGTTGTGTTGTATGAGACTAGTCAGAGAAAGGAAGAGTAGGAGTAGTTCCTTAGAGCACTCTTCTCTCACTGTAGTCAGTGTGGACTTGCCATTTTCAGAAAATATATTTAATACAACTCAGGACTGTAAATCTTTCCTGACAAGAGTCTGTTTGTGTCAAGCTTTCAGAATGTGCAGTGTTCTCAGTGTGCTTATGTGAATTTTTCTCATTTCCTGCAGGACAGCTGGTAGGATTCTTAAAGAAAGTAGAATCCAAAGGACCTATCTCTTGTGACACAGTTTTGAAGATTTTTTATCAGACCTGCAGAGCAGTTCAGCATATGCATAAACAGAAGCCTCCTATTATTCATAGAGATTTAAAGGTATGTTGCAATATTTAAATAAAGCACCGAACTTTTGAACAGGAGTGAAAGGAGCCTGTTGGGCTGGAGCAGTGTTAAAGATGATTCTTGAGCATAGTGTTTAGATCTATTGCCTTGCTGTAACTGCTGAGTTTTAGTGATGGTCATCACTGAAATACTTGTGTCTCTTCAAACACCTTTTCCTTGTATTTGCAGTTAGGCACTGATTGTACTCTGTCTGAAGCAAGCCGGCAGAAAGTTTTGTATCATGTTTTGCTGATTGAATTAGCCTAAATATTTTGTTTTGGATAAAATAGTAATTTACAACTAATGAACTGTAGTTCTGGGTTAAGAGTGTGACTTAAAAGAGCAGGTTAAGCTTTAAGGAGAAGAATATTGAATTATCTGTGAAGGATTACATTGCCATTGAGAATGTATAATAAGCTGTTAATTTTAGAACTGATAACTTGCATACTTGCATTACACTTCAGTATTTGTTTTGAATTTGATTTGTAAAATTTGGTAGGCATAATGAATGTTAGATTTTCTTTCTTAGATTTTTGGTGTTGTTTTTTGTTTGTTTTTTACCAGCTTGCTTTTTTATCTTGCTTGATTTATTAGCCTTTAGCTGGGGTTATGCTGTAGAAAGTGTTCTGCTTTTAGGAGCTTTGGAGATTTGAAAGGACTTACCTGAGTCTGAATTTTGTATTTTCAAGACAGGGGTTCACCTGTTCAATATACCTTAGATGAGGAAGCTCTAATCATCAGTAAGATTCTGCTGTCCTATGAATATATTTGAATTTTCATTAACATAAAAAAAAAGACAGTGGAGTTTCTTACTCTTTGAATAATGTCAAAGTTTCACATGTGTCTGTATCCGGCCTGATGTGATTTCATTTGAGTACAAAAATAGGAAAATTTTTTCCTCCTTAAGTACTTTGGGGAAAGAAAAATAAGGCCACTTTTATAGAAGTAAATGTGTTAATTATTTTCAACACTCTTGATTAAAGCTTTAATATTAGCTGTTAGTATAGCCCATAAATACAAACCTAGCTTTGGTAACAGAGCACTCCTTTTTTAGTCACTTGATACCATTGAACAGGCTTTTGTGTTGTGAGGTAGTGTTATAAAGACATGTTAACCATTCTTCATTGAAATTTCTGAATGCCAACCCCTAGCTATTGTAGAAAAGGTGCATCTCTCCTCTGGGAAAAAAAAAAAGGTAAAAAAACCTATTTACAAGTAAATGCACAATTTCTTTTATAGCCAGCTGCATAGACATTGAGATAATGCTGTAAGTCAGAACAGTTTTTTTCTTCTCAAGGAGCATACTCTCCTGACAGATAAAACATGGGAAAAGACAGGTGTTTGGGTTTGTGTTGGTCTCATGTTGCAGAGGCTGCAAAACAAGATTAAATTATTGTTGTTCTGCAAGATGCAGAGGCCTTACTGCAGCCAGAAGCCAAATAGGGATCATTTAACTGTGCTACCCTTTTTAACAGTATAAACTAAAGTCAGCAGCATAGAAAACTGTAAGTTGGAGTTTTGAGCCAATTAACTTTGATACCTTTTCCTAACTATTCAGAGGTAAAATTTTTTTTTTTAGTCCTTTTGTGATTATGACTCCAAGTACATCTGCCCAATACTTTTACTCTTTCCTTAAGTTTCTATCACATTTCAATTAATAATACAGGACAGTTGGAATTTATGAAGTAGAAAAAGGCAGAGATAATGTATGATGATCTATTCAGGCAGCACATGGTCCTCAAATATCTGTTTCCTGTCTCTGCACAGGGTCACAGCTGCCTCTTTATGGGTGTCTCCTAGCAGACTACTTCTCTACTAGTACCTTCCTGTTTTTTTGTCTATAGCAGTCCTAACCTTCATCCCACTGCAGTTAAGCTAACAGTGTTCAGTTTTATGCCTGAGAATGTTTGGATTCTAAGACACTGCTTCTACAAGTTCTCATCTGAAAAACTGGCTTTTTGTTAGGCTTTAATGAAATTATTTTCCCCCAAGGTTTATTTCTTGCTCTCCTGAATGTTTCCTGTTCATGGTGTGCTTGGGGCTTCCTTTTAAAACTTGGTTTGTTGCTACCATATAAAACTACAGTACTGTCTGAAATCTTAGTTCTTCTGTATTTTTGGATAAAGTGATTAGTTTTTATATGTATGCAAAAGTGTGAAAGCATGTGTATTAGTATACAGGACGAAAAAGACACTTTTTAAAATATTTATTATTCTGCATCTTTTTGAAGGTGGAAAACTTGCTGATTAGTAATCAGGGGACAATTAAACTTTGTGACTTCGGTAGTGCTACAACTATAGCTTACTATCCAGACTACAATTGGTCTGCACAGAAGAGAGCACTGGTTGAAGAAGAGGTGAGACTATTTTAATGTGATTTAATATTAATATCAACAGTGGATTAATTGAATTGTTACTATTAATCGGGTATTAATGAGACATCTAAGACAAATGAAGATTGTTTCAGTTAGTGTTATTTATGAAGTTTCAGTTTTTTATTTGTTTTGTTAGAGGTCAGAAGCTGTCTGCAGTTACAATCATAGCTTGTGTTTTGTGGCTACATGTAGAAACACTGCTTTAGCACGGTCGGCATCCATTCTGCAATTTGCTGTGAGAATAGAAGTGGTTACTAGGGCTTCTTCTAATTGCACTCTTGACAAGAAACTGGTTGTGCCATCCTGATTCCTCCCAGTCTGTTTTTCTCAGTTGAATTATACTTTAATGAGTGGCAAGTCTGCTCAGCAGAATAGGAATGGGCAGTATTGCAGTGTCTTTGACTAAAGTAGCCAAATCTACCCTGCAGTATACTTTTCCAAAATGCATTTGTTCTTAGTTTTGAGTTGAGAGTAATGCTAGTAATCTAATGTAGTACATCAGCCAGAGAAATACACTTAAGTTCATGTGTGCGACTTCTGACAAGCCCATGTTTTGCAATCTGGTATTCTTGGAAAGCATTCAACTAATGAAGTGATGATGTTGTACCTCTGTCTTGTATAGTCTGTGTAAAAAGGTGGTAGAAAAGGTATTTTCAGGTGTTCTTATGACCAGAGTTTCTCTTTGGATGTGTCTTCACTGTCGTTAAATGTGCTGAGTAAGGGAGAGAGGTGCACTGGAGCATGAATTTACTTGCTGGTTTATTGTTGGTGTTTGCTATTAGGGTTCCTGTTCATTTTTGCCTCGTGTAGAACAGTCACTTTATGTGCTTTGCTTTGGGAGGGCTCTTGACTATCACAGTGTTATTTGAGTACTACTGTCTTCATGTGATCTTATGTGAAAGCTGTTATGACTATTGCAGGATTCAATTGATGGCTTTTTCCTTGACAAGTATTTCTGAAATTAATTTTGAAAATGAGAGTACTATCCTTTCTACACAGAGAGCTGTTTCCTTGGTTGAATGCTGCTAAAGGTCATTGTTAAAGATTGTTTCAATAAATTTTGTCTTCTCCAGATCACAAGGAATACAACGCCAATGTACAGGACACCAGAAATGATAGACTTGTATTCAAATTTTCCAATTGGTGAAAAGCAGGACATTTGGGTAAGAAGGTTTTTTTTTTTTTCTTGCTGCATCATAGTTGCTCATGTAATAGTCAAACTGATTTTGCAGGCTTCATGTTTGTTTGTTGATTAAATAACTAAAGCACTGAAATAAATGTAGGATGCTGTCTTAGATCAAAATAAACTTAAATAGTGTGGACTCTGTATCTAGATGTTAAAAGAATGAGACGTAACATTCAAGGTATTCTCCCAAATCAAGCTTGAGTTCCATTTGAGAGGCAATGCTGAACTTATCTAATGTTCAGTAGAGCTGTTGCTTAGTTGGAGCTTGCCACCATAAATCCAGAATACTTAGGTTCAAATTCTTGCCTTTTGTGCTCTGCCATGCATATAATCCTGGGACATCTTATTGCTGAGCTCAAAATTATTATGTTGAGGTATGACATGTAGTTAAAATACTGACAAATATCAAGGATGAGAACAGTGCAGAAATCATTCATGCTTTGTGTAGAGAAGATGGTGAACTGCTCAGACTCACTAAAAAATCTGTACCTTTTCCAGCTGCATAAGGCTGCAGTACTGAAGTACTCCCCAGCAGTGTAGTGCTTAGTCACTTAGTTTATGGGATGTTTTTTACAGAGGCAGGTGTCAAGCTGTTCAGTTCTTACCTGTATCAGTAGTGTGTCAAAAGACAAATTGAGAAAATGTAATGCTGGCATTCAGTTTATTAAATTAGTTGCAAGACATTGTAGAAATGCTTGTTCAGTTTCTATAGCTGTTGGTGATGTTCTTGTGGCATGTGAAGAAACACAAAGCAAAACGTGTTTTTCTGATCACTTGGTCTCTTCATATGCATGAAATACTGTCAGTCTGAGCTAGCATTGCAGAATCACTAGGTTGGAAGAGTCCAACCCATGCCCTAACACCTCAACTAAACCATGCCCCGAGTGCTACATCCAGGGGTGGTGACTCCACCACCTCCCCAGTTAGACAATTCCAGTACTTTATCACTCTTGCCATAAAAAACTTTTTCCTGATATCCAGCCAATATTTCCCCTGGCACAGCTTGAGACTGTGTCCTCTCCTCCTGCCAGTTGTTGCCTGGGGAGAGAGACCAACCCCCACCTGACTACAAAGTTTTCAAGAAATTGTAGAAAGAGATACACTTTCTCTGAACATCCTTTTCTCCCGGCTAAACAATCCCATCTCTCTCAGTCATTCCTCACAGGGTTTGTGTTCCAAGCCCCTCACCAGCCTTGTTGCCGTCCTCTGTATGCGCTCAAGTGTCTCAACGTCCTTCCTGAACTGAGGGGCTCAGAACTGGACACAGCACTCCAGGTGCCTCACCAGTGCCCAGTACAGGGGGAGAATGACCTCCCTGCTCCTGCTGGCCACACCACTCCTGATCCAGGCCAGGATGCCATTGGCCTTCTTGGCCACCAGGGCACACTGCTGGCTCATGCTCAGGTGTCTGTCACCTGTACCCCCAGGTCCCTTCCTGCCTGGGCACTGTCAGGCCAATCTCTCCCCAGCCTATGGCAGTGCAGGAGGTTGTTGGTCAAGATGCAGGACTCTTGGACTTATTAAACTTCATCTTACTGGACTCTGCCCGTCCATCCAGTCATTCCAGGTCTCTTTGCAGAGCCCTCCTCCCTTCCAACAGGTTGACACGCTCCCAGCTTAGTGTCATGTGCAAATTTACTAATGGAAGACTCAATACTCTCATCTATGTCATCAGTGAAAATATTAAACAGAACTGGCCCCAGCACAGACCCCTGTGGAACACCACTAGCTGACAGCTGGATGCAGCACCATTCACCTCCACTCTCTGGGCCTGGCCACCCACCCAGTTCCTAAACCAGCACAGAGTGCTCCTGCCCAAGCCTGGGCTGCCAGCTTCTCCAGGAGTGTGCTGTGGGAGACAGTGTCAAAGGCCTTGCTGATGGTCAGGCAGACAAGATCCACAGCCTTTTCTGCAGCCACCTCGTGGGTCAGCTGGTCATGAAAGGAGATCAGGTTGGTCAGGCAGGACCTGCCCCTCCTAAACCCATGCTGGCTGGATCTGATACCCTGGCCATCCTGTAAGTGCTGTGTGATGGCACTCAGTATAAACTGCTCTATTACCTTACTGAGTACTGAGCTCAGACTAACTGGCCTGTAATTACCAGGATCCTCCTTCCTACCCTTTTTGTTAATGGGTGTCACACTGGCCAGCTTCCAGCCATCTGGAACCTCACCAGTGAGCCAGGACTGCTGGTAAATGATGGGAAGTGGCTTCGCAAGCTCATCTGCCAGCTCCCTCATCACCATGGGATGGATCCCATCTGGTCCCATGGATTTATGAATGTCCAAGTGGCTCAGCAGTTCTCTGACTGCCTCCTCCTGGATAGAAGAGGGACCATTCTGCTCCCTGCCACCATCTACCAAACCAGGAGGACAGTTGTCCTGAGGACAAGATGTCTTCCCATTTAAGACTGAGGCAAAGAAAGCATTAAAGACATCACCTTTCTTCTCATCTGCAGTTACTTAGTTCCCTCCTGCATCCAATAGAGAATAAAGGTTGGTCTTACCCTTCCTTTTGCCATTAAAAACATTTTTTATTATCCTTTAAAAAAGTTGCCAAATTAAGTTTGAACTGAGCTTTGGCCTCCCTAATTTTTTTCCTGCATGCTTTAGTAACCCCCTTAAATACTTCTTGAGAGACCTAGCACTCCTTCCAAAGATGATACGTCCTCTTTCTATTCCTAAATTCCTTCAAGACCTTGTTGCCCGTCCAGGCTGGATGTTTGCATCATTAATATCCAGTTAAATGCAAACCTAGAAATGTGTTTAATAAAAGCCATACTCAAAAGAGTAATTGCAGTTTATTTTTTTGTTTAAAGTAACTGTATATATTAGTGTTAATGTGGTGATTGTCTCCTTCTGTATTTTGGGAAGATCTATTTTATTTACCATACCTGGGTTTGAACATGTTGTTCTGTATTTTTTGCTTTATGCTTTGGGTTCAATAAAAATATAAAAGTATTTGGCAGTAGAATATGGCCCTTTGTCTGGAATCATAAATGATTTGTAGCTTATGGTTAGGATAAACAAAGCAGTTTTCCAAAGAAAGCATGTAGAGTGATTAACACTTTTGAGTCTGTGTGTTTGTCACTGTGTGAGCTTAAAAACATAGCAGGTTATGTCTGTCTTAGAACAGCAGCACAGATCAAAGGTTAGTTATCAACCACCTTGACTCCACAATGGGAATATGATTAGGTGTCATTATAAGTCCAGAGTTTCTTAGACTTGGCTGACTGCTTTCTGTACATTTCCTACCTAAGTCTAAAGATAAGAAAATAAACACTAAATCCAAATAGCTACGTATTTTAGTTACTTGCTTTCAAAATTAATACAAATTCCTGAACTGAAATTCAGTTCAGTCAGCTAAGTGACAGGCTGTTCCTTGTCAAGTGATTTTTCTCCATGCTTGAAAGGCCCTTCGTATCTTCTCACTCTCAAAGATTTCTGAAAAAGCAAAGGAGTAGACTTGGGAAATGTTTGCTAAGGCACAAATCTTCAAAGTTGGGTTCTCCTTACCAATATCTAATTAAAAAATCTTAATGGTCCGTGCAAGACATCCTGCAGCTTTTAATTCAATGTGAGCTGAACAGTCTCTTTAGGTTTCAAGGAGTTTGATTTTACTTCGGTGTAATATGTGTGTCATCCTGTAGACGTACTGTAGAACTTTAGTGTGCTGCTTGTTGCCGGAAGCTAGTTAGGGGAAAAATAACAATATTTTCATTTGTTCCAAACAATCCTACCCCTTCCTTACCACGTCAATCCCCAAACACGATCTGAACTGTCCAAAAATCCCACTGTCTCCTTAAGGAAGGTTTAAATTAGTTGCTGGTAAAGGCCCAGTAGTAGGTCAAAAAGTTACTCCTAGTAATTTTTGATTGCTTTGTGGTTCTGCTTTTTTACCTTCTGGCATGTGAGTGCTCAGATGGACCCGGGCAGTTTCTGTAAAGGGACTGTACAGCTTTGGGACAACCTTTTGGGAATGGACTCTTCCGTCAGGTGTAGCTGTGGCTGTGTGGATGGTGTTGGCTTTGAGGTGTTGCCTTGCTGCAACTGAAATTGCCTTCTAGTCAGATTGAACGACAGTGTTTAAAGCAGACAAAATTTATCACAGTTACAATCCTAAATTATAGGTAAAATAGAGGAAATTAAAAACATTCTCTAGCAATTGAAGCAAAAATCCAATCTGAGTGGCCTCTCCATTTCCTGCGTGTTCAACTGATTGTCTTGGTGTTTTTCTCTCCTGTGTGGTTGTGGGTGCTCTCTCCTGATGTGCAGAGTGTCTCGGACTTCACAGGAAGTAGTTTCATTCCTCTAACTAAATGATGTTCTGTTTTGTAAGCAAGTGTTCTGTGGAAGAGTAGATGGTATTTTCTGTACTGCCCTGATGGATTAGTTAGTGTGGACTGTGTGATGCTTCTATGTATATTTTACTGAGAATTTTTTACAGCCTGACAAAAATGTGTAAGAATATACAGAATTAATATATGTACTTTATTTCTGGTCCTGGACTGAGAGACTCAAATGAGTGTTTCAGAGTAACGAAATCCATCAGAGACGCCTCAGAGACTTCAATAACTTTCAGACCTTAGAAGCTGTTCTTGGGATAAATTGACAACCAAGGGCAGTTGGAGATGGTACACACAGAGGACTGGAGGCAGTGGGCAATTTCCTTAGGTAACATCTTCATTGGATTACTTCATTTGTGAGGATTATAAAAGCCCATATGCTTAGGCAACCATACATACTGGAGTTCAGAAGAAACTTTGAGGAGGAATTTTCCATCTCATGGAGGCATTGGGTGCTTTATTATCAAACTTATATATTTCTGTTATGATAGTATACCTCTGCCAGCATATTTCATATCTTAATTTATTTGAAAACATATTTATCAATTTACATTTACTTCAGTAACAGATTCAATTATCCTAGCTAATCCATAATACCTAGATTATTCAGAGATTAGAATTCAAAACTGCCTTCTGTTGTTGACTTCTCAGGTTACAAAAATCTCAAGTTGGACATACGAAGGAACTTTGAAGTTCCCAGGATGTGGTAGTTCAGGTTTTGTAATTTTTGAGGCTTGGATGAGATTGTCTGAAAATGGTCTTCAATTTTATTTGTTCCAAGAGTTGAATAGCCATCTGACCATAGGGAATAAAGGGACTGTCATTTTGGGTTATTTTCTTCAAACCTTTACCTGAAGATGCATTTTAGAGAGATTGTTTGTTTTCCGTGTCATTTAAGCAAATTGCTTAACACTTACATAATCACCTAGCTTTTGTATTGCAAAACAATGTATCTAAGTTAAACCAAATTCTCTCTTGACATATAAAATGTGTCACCTTGCAGCACAGGATGGAGATACGAAATAAAACATCTGAACTTTTTTTGAAGGAATAATCATGTTCTTGGACATTTTCAGTATGGCAAGACTACTCATTTTGGTATGCTTTGAAATTCATAAAATGGATTTCTTGTAATGACTTCTAAGTGGTTTTTAAAAATAGACTGGAATAGTTTTCCCAAGTAACAAGTGGAAATGGTCTCAAATTTCACAAGGGGACATTTAGGTTGGATGTCAGAAAAAATTTCTTCACTTTAAGGGTTATTGGACATTGGAAGAGACTGTCTAGGGCAGTGGTTGAGTTACCACTCCTGGAGGTATTTAAAAGACATGTAGATATGGTACTGAGGGACACGGTTTAGTGGTGGACTTTGCAGTGCTGAGTTAACATTTGAATCTGAGGATCATAGAGATCTTTTCCAGCCTAAAGGTCCCCATGATTCTATGCAGTATTTCTGTTTCTCTCTGTAGGCTCTGGGCTGTATCCTGTACTTGCTGTGCTTTAGGCAACACCCATTTGAAGATGGAGCTAAACTTCGCATAGTCAATGGGAAATATGTCATCCCACAAAATGACACCCGCTATTCTGTGTTTCATGATCTCATTCGTAAGTTTACAGTGCTATTTTATTCGGTGTCTTTGTGGGTGTTGTTATTGACAGTTGTTTTACTGATAGTTAAATGTTATTGACGTGCGATGGTGAAAAAGGTAAACTGCAGGAACTTCTTATTTTATTAATAATCCATTATAAAAAAGAATGAAATTTTATGTGAAAGTTGCTTTTTTAGTTCTCTTAAATGTCTTGCATAGTATATGAATTAATCCATTAGAACAGCTAGTGTTTTGGTTTGATTTTTCTTTGAACTTGCTTAAAAAATTCTATTTATTTTTGGTTTCAGTTAGATTACTGGAAATGTGAGTTACTGCTCCAGAAATGTATCCAACTGCAACAGTATTAGACACAAAGTTACCTCCGATGTTCTTTATTAACCAATCTCAAAGTGTGTTCTTTGAAATATTATTGACGCTTTGTAGTGTTGGGTTTTTTTTCTCATGGATGCTATTATGAGAATTATATTTAAATATTGATTTAGCAGTTTCTGAACTCTGTTCATATGTTTGCTTATTACAGTAGAATATATTGAAAATATTATTATCATTTGGCAGAAAATCTCTGAAGGCTTTGTTACGTGGTCTGAATCTCCTTTTTTTAGGCTCCACTTTGAAAGTGAACCCAGAGGAGAGGTTGTCAATCACTGAGCTTGTGAACCAACTGCAGGAGATTGCAGCAGCTAGGAATGTCAATCCTAAATCCCCAATCACAGAGGTAAAAATGTCTCATAAGGAGTATGATTGATTAGGCCTCCTCTCTGTCCTCTGCATGTATGTGCATTTAATAAAAAAATTCAAAGCAGGTCCCCTGTTCCTTAGTAGTTTGAAAATTTTGCACTAATTTATTTTGAAGTTCAGTTGAATTGATCAGTATCACTTGTAGGATCTTTGAAAATGTGCCCTTTAAATCACAGAGACCTTAAAAGAAATTTAGTATTTCTTACTGCTTTTTGAAAATCTTTTCATCCTCTTGGTTTATTCCTTAGTATGCTAACACTCTGTTTGACATGCTGTGTTTTATCATAGTTAACTTGCACAGAAAAGCTTTGTATTTGAAGGCTCTGCCTACACTAACTTGTCCTGTTCAATGCTTAATCTGCACTATACTGCTGGTGAGTCAGTTAGTGTATCTTAACTTTCTGGCTTTGTCCTGAGGTTCAGTTTGTTTGTTCTCACCAAGTAGCAGTAAATTGCCATGCATAGCAAGATGGCTAAATTAGCAAGCAAATTCTCATCTGGAGTATTATTCTCTTCAGCTCCTGGAACAAAATGGAGGCTATGGAAACAATGCTCAGCCTCGGACATCTGTGACCTCTGTTTCACAGAGCTCCAAGCCTGCAGGGCAGCTCAACAATTTGTACAATGCAGGTATGTTCAAAAAGAAATACCATTTTAGTATAAAGACAATTGCATATCTTTCATGGGGGAGAAAAAATAATTTGGGATCATTGGGGGTTTTAGATACTTTGCACTAGTACTAGCTCTTTGGCATTTATATCATTGATTCTAGCCTTGTATTATTTTTTTTTTGCAAGGTTTGATTTTATGTTGATACATGCAAATATGAATTTCTCAAGTGCATTGCGGTGCAAGATAAAAATTATGTTTCCTATTGAAAAATCTTTAAGATGCACTATTGACCAGTAGAGCTGGGAGTATTGACATAAGTGAACTAAAAACAATGAAAGTGTGAATATGAGAAGCAATAACAGTCTAATGAATAAGAGCTGTAGAGGAAGAGTCTCCAGGTTATGACAAACAGGTGAAAATATCTTATTTTAAACCCTGAAACTTTTTGATTCAATGAGGCAATGATATTTCAAAATACATTGTCTGAAGGGCAGCATTTAATAGGCAATTGAATTTAAACTGTTAAAAACCCTTAGGTTCTGTATTTTAATTGAAACATTGTTACTTTGTAGCAGGAGGTATTGAAATCAGGACATAGCCTGAGTTTGTGTTCAACACTGAATCTCAGGTAAAAAAAGTGAGAGTTGCCTTTGCTTTTCAAGAGTAACTTAACCATCAGATGTGTTACAACATAAAAAGGTCGCAGCTATTTGTGGTATGTTGGTATCACTTTGTGTTAAAATGGGCTTCATTTCTGGCAAATGGGAGAGGTTAGTAAAGAAATGCAAAAGCAGCTGTAGGAATTCTGGCTGTGGACCATAGTTGTTTAGTAATGCTTGGAAGTTGCTGACCTTATATGTATTTATTTTAGACTACAAAAAGCCTGTATGAGGAAGAAATACTTCCGTAAGCATCTGGGTCCACCTCTCTCTCCTTTTGTCTCCTGGCCAAGGAGACTTTTGACCCTCCATGATATTTTGAAGTGCATCTGACAGTGATAGTAGTCTAAAGCTATTTAGTTTAGTTTTTCATTTCCAGAAGATCCATGTCTGACAGCCTCAAAGAGAAAAGGCAGCAGTCTAAGTTTGGTCTAGCAGCTATCCAGTCATTACTTTCAGGAGCAGCTGTAGCTGGTACTGCCTTGAGCCTAGCTAATTATGGGAGCGTTGTCCAGGCCAGACTTCAGGGGAGGGGTTGCACCACAGGACATGAGTGGTGAGGAGGAGGAGCTGGGGTTCCATCTGAGAAGAATAGTGGTTGGATTAGCAGAACTAAATGGAATCAACCAAAATTTGTCTCCAAAGTGACATAGTCAAAAGCTGACATACTTAGTCTGCAGAAATGGATATTCCAGAGTAGATTCAATTGAAAATACTTAATATTGTAAAGAATTTGAGCTTGATAGGCTTATTTACATCTAGTTTTTTACTATTCTTTCTGCACCCTTATTAGTTATTATATCTGAATATGGAGCACTTCAATTAGTGTAGAAGATATCAAGGGACTGTTTCATATTGTATTCCGTTTTCCTTCCAGCTTGATATTGATTATGATGAACTGTCAGTGAGACAAGAGATATTAATTTTCCAGGGGAAATATTAAAATTGGGTGAGATTTATTGCACTAATAACATGTGTATATTAATTTCTGTGGAAGAATCCAGCATCCTATTGTAATTAAAATCAAAAGTCTGGTCATCTGTTTTGTGTAAGAATGCCTACTGTTTGTTGTATACAATCATATTAACAGGGATATTGCGCTGTGATGTTGGGCTATCTGGAATGTTATGCTTAAAATTTAAGATTAACTGTGCAAGCTGCTTCTGAAGCCCAGCATTAAAATGTGTCTACTGGAGATGATTAAGTAGATCTGCTAATGATAAGCTGTACTTTAGAAACTGGTACTAAAGGCATTGTTTTGCTGCATTGACACTATGGAACATATGCCTTACTTCCAGAATTTTTTACCTTGTTTTCTCATAAATATGGACAGCAAATTAAAGAGTTTAAGTATATCACTTGTAATTCCCGACTTCAGGAAGTACTATTTTTTTGCATAGGTCATAGTTAAGGAGAACTTTGGAACTGTGAGCCTTACAGCAAGGTGTGGCCTGTATGTGCATTCACTTCCTTCCAGCTTTGTAGGCATCATACTTTAAGTCATATCCTGGAATGGGCTCTATAATAAAGTACAATTATTTTTATTCAACTGCTCTAGGCCTGACCGTTGCGGAATGTGACCAGACTTATGGAGGGTTCTTTGATATTCTGAGGGGTGGAACAGAGCGATTTTTCACTAATATTAAGGATACATCTTCTAAAGTTATCCAGTCTGTGGCCAAGTGAGTAAAAAAAAAAAAAACCCAAAATTTTTTAAAAAAATTGTGCTGGTAAGATTTCTAAATGAAGGCACAGGAGCTTTCTCCAGAAATGGTAAATTCAGCATATTTGCCCAAGTTTGAGCTGTAATACCTGATAGCTACCCCTGAGATTTTATGTATGATATTAATAAAAAAGCTACTTCAACAGTCATAATTATTAATAGAATTGAGAATGTTGCAGTAAGAACCTGTCCATAAGTACTACTTGCCCTACTGTATTTTAGATACTGAAAACTGTTGAGAGATGAGCAGGTGGGGGCTGGAGCAGCGTGGAGAATTGAATTATTAGATAGGGCCTTCATGAATAAGAGAGGAATTAAAAAGATGGAGTGGTGAAAGGTACAAATCAAGGGGAATAGATGTGAGGAGGGGAAAAAGCCTGCAGGGAAATAAGCTCTTCAGTTTAGTTTCCAGGTGGAATCCTATGCCTTCAAGACAGTGTGAGAGGAACTGCACTACTTGTCTCCTTTGCCCTGTATTGCATGTATGAATACTCACATGTTTAGAGGTGTATGTTTTCAGATTCATATAGTGCAATTATTTTTTACAATCAGGTTGTCAGTCCCATTTCAAGTATTTCTAATACTTCCTTATGATCAATATTAATCAGTCTGTACTATGTATACAGTTTTAGCTCATAATAAAATTCTATTTTCAGTGTTAAAGGGTTTTCTTTGTTCTAATAAGAGCAGGTAAGTCACTACTGAGTACTATGTCTGAACTAGAGCCCCCAAAAGAATACTCAAATCTGTTTCTCACTGTAGGCTTTGTGTCCTTTAATTGAGATATTATGTTTCAGCTTTATGCATATTTCTTCATATGTAGTTTTTTTTTTCAGAATTTCTGTGTTACTTGTGCATAGTACTGCTCTAAAATATTTATAATGATCAGGTTCTCTGTATCTGCACCTCTGTATCCACTTCAAGTGTGTTTTTAGCTGTTTGCTCTTACACTTAGACTGTTAAAACTTCTAAGTATGGCTTAGAAAGGCCAGGTATTCTATTTTTTAAGGGTTGCAAAAGGTGCACTGCTTTGGTTTGTCCTTAAGCTTTCTATAGCAATAACTGGGACAGTGGCATTAGACTTTTTTTCCGGGGTAAACCATATGGACACAGGACAGGGAGGTTTACAAGGGGATCAAACTATTTCAGAGTGAAAAGCAGTTATGGCAAAGCTACAAGCCCTACTTTGCCATGGCTGTGTATTAGATCTTACTATGTTTTTATTGTACACTAAGTGCATCTGAAGTACTCCTACACTTCACTTTCTTATTCTCTTGACTCCACATGACTTTCTGGGTGCACCTCTGTCACTTAGTTATATTTGAAGTTTTCTCTTCCCACTCTTGCAAATGGTTTTCTCCTTAAAGGCTACGGGAAGTTTAATTACTTTTTTTGAATTTCATCTTATGCAGCTTTTTCTTTTCTAGTGGTGGTTTCAGACTGTCTGAAATTATCTTTTTAACATGAAATGGCTTGTGCTGTGCCTACACCTTATTTTTATTTCTCTTACCTTACAGATGTATGTAGCTTTTTGCTTTGTGTGATTTCCTTTGCTTCCAAAGTAAGTGTAGTGGGCAAGGAATAAAACAATAACTGTACATCCAACCACTTCTGCAGAGCTCACCTAGCAACTTCTGAAGTACTGGACAGTGAGTACTTGCTGTCTGAAAAGACTCTGCTCAGTTCTCATGCTCTTCTCTACAACTGTTTGTTTAGATTATGATGACTGCCAAAAATAAGTCTTGCATCTGTCTTATTGTCAAGACTTAATATGCTTCTTCTCAGTTGCTAGTTAGTGTTCTGTGGCTGAACACAACAGCTTAGTGCATGGCTTGTGGAACTTACTTAGGCAAAGGAAAACTCACTACTTTTACCTCATTTGTTTGAATTACAGTAAGTCACATATGGATGCTTACTGTTTACTAGATTTGAGTATCTTGAAAAGGTAATTGTTTGACCTCATACTGGTATGTAGCTTTTAATGGATGGGTATATTGTCATATGCAAATAAGATCCATTAGCCAGAGACCTTTCCAAGCTAAAGAATACATGTTTGCATGTATGGTGGTGGATTGACAGAGGATTGTCAGTGTATGCTATGTCCCAAGATTATCACGAGGAGGTCAGTCCCTTGGACTTGGTTGGTTGAGTAAGAGTTTTTATTTAGGTGACTTTTGGCCATCACCTTTGACACAATATGTGAAATATTTTTTGTTTAAGTTCTGCACTATCGTAAGCAAATTTTGGTTTTGTGGAGCACCCTCTATCTCCATACAACTGTGGTTTTCTTTTCTTGTGTTATCTAAGTGGAGTTAGTTATTGGGCTGAGGAGTGGGAAAAAAGAGGGAATGCTCCAGCCATGTAATTCTGCCAGTGAGAATCAGTTATTTTAATACTCTTTTTCCAGTGACTGAAAGACAAAGTCCACTTGTAATTTGCCAATATTAAGCAGCCCTGAGCTGTGTAGTTTTCATTCTTTGAATTGCCTTTTATTTTGAATCCTTACTGTATTTAGCAGTTCAGTGAAATGTCAAAACATGAATTAACGTGACCAATACTTACTGTTCTCTAGGGCCTAAGGTAGGCTTACGTTCTTTAGTATTGTATATAGTATATGCTAGCATTTAACATTCACTGTTCTGCTGAGAGTTCTACCACTGTGCTTGTACATTCTTAAACTGTGTTTTAATCAAGCTGAATTGTTTATTCTTTGTTTGCATCTACTATAGGGCATGTCTGTTTCTGTCATGTTCATTTCTCTGCTTTCACAAACTTGTGTTTGTGGATATAGCTGATACAATTGGCAATGTGAGAACACCTCTTCTGCTGTTGCATCTTTGACTGCTCTTCCGAAACCCTTCAACCAACATAAGAAACAGACGTTCTGGAAAAATTAAAATATTTCTTCTGTGTTGTGCATTTTCCTCACCCCACTTAAGTACTTTTCGTATTGGAATCTATAATTTCATTAGGTAGGCTCTCTCCTTCCTACTTACCATTGCTTTTCTGAATTACTTCCTTTGTCTGCAGATAGACTTCTGTCTCACTGAATCCCAAACTGCTATGTGAGATTTAAGTTTTTTTCTGTTGTGACAAAAAAAGTTATTTTTTTTTCTTTTTTGTAGCTACCTTTAGCTTGATTCTGATTTTGGTCTCTTGTTAGTCCTAATAAATGATAAAATCTGAAAACTGAAACACACATTACAAGCTGCTATGAACAGGAGAGTAAATGAGGATCATCTCTATTGTCCCCCAGGCTCCCTCTGTTGCAAGTCTCATAATCTCTGTTGCAGGTTCAGGTCAGGCAGATGCAGCCTGATAGTTACATGAGAGAGGACAAAGAGCAACAGAGGTTAAACCCTCTTGTTACGAACTAACTTAAAAACTAGTACCAGGGTGGAGATTGAGAAGATATACCCTACTTTGTGAAGTGGCACCATCTGCACAAGCAGGAGCTTGGATCCAGCAGATGTGGCCATGTGTGCCTGAAAGCTCAGCCTGCAGCTGTGCAGCCACAGTACTTCTCTGTTAAGCTCATCAGTTTGTCGCTTGTGGAGCTCCTGTGCCCGTGACCAGTTTTTATGCTTATTGAGGCCTGCATCCATACAAGTTACAAATGTCCTGTCGAAAAACATAGCTAAATGTTCTAAGGATTAGATCTTCACTGATATTGAAAACAGCAGGCAAAACTTGTGATCAATCTTTCTTTGCTTTGTCAGAACAATCTCTTTTGCTGAAGAGATTATAATGTAGTAATCTAGGAACAATTAGCTGCCTTTTATGCTTGTTTTCTTTGCTTTTAAGGTAATTTTCTTTCTTGTTTAATATTTTATTTCCTGGATCTTTTCATTGCACTAGGTAGTTGCATGATTAATTCAGTTTTATGAAGCAAAACCAAGTGGGAACAGATTGATGTGAATTTTAGCGCTGTTTTCCTTCCTGGCTTTTAAAAAATAAGCTGAAAATAGCGATGGATAGATATTTTTTTCTAATCTTTTTAGTGCAGAGATGTCTGGCAGAAGATTGCTTAGTATTAGGGCAGCATTTAACTTAATGGTTTACATGCTCATATTGTAACTGTGCTGGTTAGTCTGTCATCTTTGTTCTTTATCATCTTCAGTTATTAGTAAACAGAAGGTATTATTTTAGAATGTTGTTCTGTATATTAACTAGTTTATTTTGTGAGTTTAGTTGCTAATTTTAGTTTCCTTTTAGTTTTTAATTTGCTGGAATGGTCTTTTGTTTAATATTACAGTCTTTAGGTGCATCTAGTCTCTGGCCAACCATTTACACAGTGAGAAGTTTTTAACATGCAGTTAGAACTTCTTATTTTTGCTTTAATATTTATTCTGCCAAATCAGAATTCATGTCTTACTTGCGTCATTTCATAGAATCAAGCAGTAGTTTGGATTGGAAACAGCATCTGATTGCCCTGAGCAATGGGCAGGGACACCTTCAACTAGACTAATACCAGTCTGCTCTCTTTAATTTAAAGTCATCCCCTTATATCCTATCATTACAAGCCCTAGCAAAAAGCCCCTCCAGCTTTCTTGTAGGCCCCCATTAGATATTGTTAAGAAATAGCTCTCCATACAGAGACTAGACTAGTCTAGTCCCATCCCACAGTGAAGTAGTCCCAGTTTTGAAGAAGCCTGGTATCATCAGAAAAGTGACTAAGTGTTGGCGTCATATCACACTTTTTGTTGAGCTTAGTTAGACCCTTAAAAACACACAGAGTTTGCCATGTTGGATCACAGGCTGAAAATACTCTGTGTGTGTCTATGTTTGCACACTTTTCTTCTCTTACCACCTGCCAGCAAAACTGCTATCTAAATGAAATTTCTGCTGTTAAGAATATGAAAGACCTTATTTGTGATTTTTAGTTAGAGAGTTTTATCTTGAAATGCATAGGAACGCTTAAACAAGGAAGAATACATTGGTATTCTTCTATTCATTAATAATGGTAACCTTCTTACCATTTAAAGAAATCTCAGTTACCATTCTGACATAAAACACTCTGCTGAAAACAGAGTACCTTGTGTTCAGATCTTACTACTGAAGTAGCTGTGAAATCTTCAGAATAAAGTTGAGTGAATTCAAGGATATGATGACATGTTCTGTAAACTTGTGTTGATTTTACAGTTAAGAAGCTTCATTTTAATTAAGACTGTGCAACGATTCTGAAGCTTTTTCAGTGTAATAGTCACATACTTATATAACACTCCTGCAAAATATAAAGCTAAAGTTGGCTATGCTGTGCTCTGTTGACATACTAAACTGCACTCTTACATCTCTGTGTGTATGGTGAGATCCATGCTCCTGATGTTGCTCTTTAGTTTATACAAATGTAAAAAACAAAGCTGAGTTGAGTGGTGTTGGTAGTAAGAAGTCAATATCTGAAAGTCTTCCCAAGGGAATAATGGATGTGAGTATTGTTGGTTTCTTGCTCTTACTCGTTTTGTGCTGATGTTGCAAGTTGCTGCTTAACCTCAGTGTTACGGCATTGCAGGGATAATGGTTCATATTGGTCCTTTATCTCGATACGAAAAAAATTGGTAATAGAATTACTACATATTTTCTTGCTTGAAGCTGCTTGGATGTAATCAACAAATAGCGTTTGTATTTCTCATCTCTATAAAGGACTACAATCATCACAAATTTTAGTGAGCAATCATTATTAGCTCTGAATGTAAATATCTGCCTTAATTAGTTTTCATTAGGATCCTGTCTGCAACAGGATTACCACCTGAGCTTACAGGATGAAGTATGTCCTTCCAAAACTGCAAACAATTTTGAAATTGTGCCCATTTGTCTACCTCTTTATGCAAGATTTCTCAAGGCTGAGGATTTTGGGTTTTTTTAAATGCTTTGTCTGGTGAGACTAAAACTTCCTTGTGGTTTCTGTTTAAGACAGTGAATCACTATCATTGCTAGGACACTGATTATGCCGTTCTTCATAAATACTGTTAAATGGCCTTGCATTCAGAAGATTTTTCTTCCCTAATCTAAAGTCCTCTTCACTATCCTTGTATATTAAATATACATTTATATATGTATATGCAGATATAATGTGTATATATACAATATGTATTTTTAAACAGTCCCTCTAACCTCCATCATTACTAGCAAGCAGTAAAGAATCAAAAATTAATGTTCTTTCTTGTGTTTCAAAATTTCAGTGTAGTATCCTAGGTCTGCTTTTCTAAGCAGCGTCTTGATATTTTGTTGGGATATAGAAGTTTTGTTAGTGCCTCTGAATTAATTATATGCATCATAGTGTTTTGATGACGTTTTGATATTCTGGAGTTAATAGGCTACTGAGATATTTAAATTAGGGATGTCTAAATCAAATTCTTTTGGTGAGACTTGTTCTTATTTTGCCAGTCCCCAGAATGCAGACCAGTGAGTTATACTTAAGGTTGCTGGCCTGCACTGGGTCTCTTCAGTTTTTTTCTCTTGCTTTTTTATTCTGCTGCATAAAAGATACCATAGAAACAAACAAACAAAAAAAATAATAGTGGTCTTAAATTAGTTAATTGTTGCCATAATGTGGATGATTAGGTAAAGGTGCAGGGAACAGACTTAAGTATCACCAGGAGATTTTTTGAAAAGGCTGCACTTTTAAACTGTGCACAGTTGTGTGAGAGAGAGATGTGTAATGACTGATGCCTTGCTCACTTTGGGAATTCTGGAAGTGAATTTTTGGAAGAATTATTTAAATGAGGAAAGAGATTTAAGTACCCTTTATGTTGAGTGCAGATAGCTTGGGGTGCAACTGCAGTGGGAGCTTCAGGTTGAGCTTGGCTGGGAGCCTGAGGAAAGAGGTCAGGAATTGCCAGTGTTTGGCACAGCAAAGGTCACAGGGACCTGTGAGCCAGCCAGGTGACTGGACACTGAGACATGGCAGGAGCCAAGGACTCAGGAGGAAGACACGGATTTTGGCACCCATAGACCACTGAGGGTGTAAAAGCCCACCATTTCCTTTCTTGGGAGTCTCTCCTGGGAGGCAGGAGCTCCAGCTGTTACTCTATTGCTGCAAGAGGATTAAATAACTTAAAGCAGCCATAGATCTGGGACTCTACTATGGTAAACCTGTGGTCCAACTAAGGGAAGGTGGTCTGACTGTGTGAGTGTGGGGTGTGTAAGGAGTGAAGTGGGGCACCCATTGGCTCTCCAACTGCAAAGGGCCTTCTGTCCTGGCAGTAACAAGTTTGATGGTGGTTTGAGTGTGACTCAGAGTCCTTCCTAACTGGCTAGACAGGGAAGTTTTGCTAACACTGTCCATATGGAATTTGGATATTGGGCACCATGGCCATCTGTGCCAGATAGTAACATGCCAGAGCTATGTAATTTAAACTTTGATGTTCAGCTAGTAGTCTTTCTTTTAAGCATTGTGGTATTCTTCATTAAAGATATTAATGTGACCTCATTAAGCTTTCACGCTGACACCCTACAGTGCATTTTTATTAGTAAGAGTGGGAGCTAGAGGAGTGAGTTAAAGGCATCTGTACAAATCCCACAGGTGGTTTTGGTGCAATTGATTTAAATGAGAAAGTGCTTAAACACAGTATCTGTTCTGAAAGCTCTGTTCTGAAACTCTTGAAATGTAATTGTAACAAGCCTCAGATGGAGGAAATAAAACATTATTTGTAGCGGTGGGTGTCACCTGAGAGATCTGGCTTCTAGACTTAGGACTTGAATGGTTGTATCTCCCACTATTAATGCCAATGTGTTCTCTTTCAGTTACGCAAAAGGAGACTTGGATATATCATATATCACTTCCAGAATTGCTGGTATGATATCTATATCTTTCTTAAATATAATTTCTCCTTGGTCATGCTATATGAAAAATTTCAATTGCTGTTTGTTCTGTCTTCAGTGATGTCCTTTCCAGCTGAAGGTGTAGAATCTGCCATCAAAAATAACATAGAAGATGTGCGGTTGTGTCTGGACTCTAAACATCCTGGGCATTATGCTGTGTACAATCTCTCTCCAAGAACATACAGGCCTTCAAGATTCCATAACAGGGTGTGTATAGTTTTTCTAAAAGGCCTTGAAACACAGTGTTTTCATTATACCTTCTGCATTTTATTGTAAAATGGACTCTAGTAGGTTAATCAAAAAGATGACAAAAGAATAAGTATTGACGCAAGATCAAAGAGTAACCTATATTCTCCTCATCTTTGCTTTAAATCCAAACTTAACTGGTAGTGGATCTTTAATCTTATTGACTAAAGTCAGTTTTTTCTAGGATAGTGATATATTTGAAAACATGCCCATGTGTCTTATGTGTTTCAAATTTAAGTGGAGATTACTTAAAGTAATTAAGGTCTTACTAAAATGTCAATCTCTCCTATATTCTACCATTTTCCTTTATCAAGGATATTTTCCTTTATCAAAACATAGTGACTGATTTGCATAATCTATTCACTGTAGTTTCTCCTTGTCCCACTGCACACCATTTGTCTCCCATATGATTCTGCCATAGCTGACTGATTGTTCTCACCATCTTCAGTATTGTAGCTTAGCTGAGCCTCCATTATCCTTCCTGGCAATTTATCTGATACTAATATGAAGTCATTTGCCTAATTCAGCAACAAGGTATAGAGGACATCTTGTTAAGTGCTGAGATACTGGACTTCAGTGTCTGCTCCTAAGTAAACCTCAATTGTCCTGTAAAAGGCTCAACAGTCGGGACTGTTACTGTGTTCTGAGTTGTCCAGCACCTTAACAGTCTGTAGAGATCATGCCCCTTCCACAAACACTGTCTGCCAAGAAGACAGTCTGGAACCATTATTTGTTGCAGAATAATAAAGCCTTTTGGGCCATATGCAGAGCCATCCTTAGCATTATTTCAGTTATCAGAGTTGACTTAACATGTCAGGGTGAGGTATATTTCATATGTTTTTCCTAATGCTATCACTTCCTTTAGTTTCCTTGTGAACAAGATAAAGTATTGTCACACCTGAAAGAAATCATTACTGCCTCTTTGGATGAATCCAGTCAGCTTCTTTGTCTGTATCTGGTTCAATATGAGGTCTGGGTAGAGGCTATTCAAGATGGAAGGCAAAAAAACTTGAATATGCAGGAAAGCTACTGTGTGATTATTTGTAGCAGGTACCTCAAAGCAAAATGTTCAGCAATTCTTTTTAGTACTAGATTGCTGGAAAGTCTGAGACTGATGTAGTGAACTGATTTATTCCACATCCTGCAAAGTGATCAATCCCTGTTTATGGAATGATAAATTCTGTGACTGGGAATTTGCTTACCAATGAATTTTTTGGTTATGCAAGTCTAAGGTGTCTGTACACCTGATGTATTGGTACTAGGAATGGTAATATGATCTTGGTTTTGTTGGGAAGTCATAGTAGGTCATAGTTAGTTGAAACATTGCAGGCTCATGACCACTTTATTATTTAGGAGTATTTAAAAAGGCAGTTATTTTACTTGGAAACAAACTGTAATTGTATTTGGAACCCTTACCTGCTTATTCTTGAAACTGAGATGTCCAGCAATGCTGACTGACTTAATTGTTCAGTACTGGATGAGAGCAGCCTTGTAGGAAAGAAGCTTAGTTTTACTTTAATGCCTGCAAAAGATGATTATGGGAAGCCTTTAAACATGATTAGAGGAGAAAAGCTTCTAGAATTCTTAATTCTGACACTTTACTTAGAAGGTATGTATGAAATTACATATTATTGATTTCTTGTTTTCGCTATCTATATGGAACTTCTACAAATTTCTGTAATCTTGGTTAAAATTAATGGTAGTTTTGAAGTCTTCTCTGCTAGTTTTGAGTCCTTCGAATAGATTGCTCTGATAGTTTGTGCACTATCCATCATTCTACTAATTGCCAGGACACTTAGAGCATAAAACACAGCTAAAGAAACAGAAAGCAATGTTTTTGTTACATCTTGTAGGAAACCTAGTGTTTGAGTAGAAAATAAATGGTAAATTACAAGGAAGAAAGTCTGTACTTTTTGCTTTTTTGTATACACATTTTTTTTGGCTGCATTCTGGTCTGAAGCTGCAATGCTTCAATATGATTGTTTTGCAGTATTGTGATTTAACTTTAGCCAGCAACCAAGCCACACACACCTGGTTGTTTATTTCTCCCTGGTAGAACTGGGGAAGGAATTACGAGGTAAAAGTGAGAACTCATGGGTTAAAATAAAAGCAGTTTAATAGGTAAAGCAGAAAACACAGGTGCAAGCAAAGCAAAACAAGAAATTTATCCACCTTTTCCCATGGTTAGGTAGGTGTACAGCCATCCCCAGGGGTTCAGGGCTCCATCATACATTATGATTACTTTGGAAGACAAATGCCATCACTCTAAATGTTTCCCTTTCCATTCTTTTTCCCCCAGCTTTATGGGTTGAGCATGATGTCCTGTGGTATGGAATATTCCTTTGGTTAGCTGGGGTGACCTGTCCTGGCTGTGTCCCCTCTCAGCTTCTTGTGCACCCCAAGCCTGCTCACTGGTGAGATGATGTGAGAGGCAGAAAAGACATTAACTCTAAGCCATGCTAAGAGTAAAAATAAAAAATTCCCTGTGTTTACAATGTTGTTTCCCTCACAAATACAAAACACAGCTTCTTTTAGTTACTACGGAGAAAATTACTCCAGCTGAAACCAGCACACATACTGCTCTTGTAGTATTTGAGATGTATTGAAGCCCACATTGAATCTTATGGTGAACATGGATGAAAAGGTCTTTTTGCCTTAGCTTTTCTTTGTTTACTGGTGATCTTACATAAGCTTGCACTAACAAGGAATATGCAATTTACATCTCTTGCAAAGTGATGCTTTCTGGAATGGCCTTATTTTTAATTAAAATACTAGAGTACAATGAAAAGTTGTAGGAGATTTAGACTGTTTATTTGAGCCTTCTTTCCTGTGCTTGGCACAAATGCAGTGTTTTGTGTTAATCAGTTCAGGTCATTCTTTTCAGAGTAACTCTTGAACTCTTTATCAAGATAGGAGGACATGTTGCTGACAGGAAAACTTGGTCTTCAATATCTGGCAATTGCAGCTGAGACGAAAATAGAAAAAGCTTCATTTGTAACTTGCTTCCTTGATCATGAATATATCTATTCTTCAGGTGTTTCAGGTGCTCCAAGAGTCAAGTTTCATATGCTACATCCTTACTGGATAGTTAATTTTAAGGCTATGTATTCTTAGCTGATTATCTGTTAGTGTTTTGTTAGTGTTTTTTGTTAGTGTTTTGAAGCAGTTACTGTAAATGGAATATTACTGTTTCAAGCTCTTTGAACAAAGGATAAATATTAAAAGAAGCCTATTTTTTCTGTTATTGAGTTTCTTTGGGGCTTTTTTGGGGTTTTTTTTGCTTAAGTATACACACACAAATGAAGTTGAAATCTGTTTTATTTTACTCCTTGCTCTAAGAATATTTCAGATAGTAATCTGAGTTCTCCTTGTGCAGTTGTTTGTAGACAGAACTGAAGTTTTATTGCACTTCATCCTAAAAAGTGGTGTTTACACTCTGTAAGACTGCTTTCCTTGAGCATCTTGCTTCATTTCAACATGAAGGTGGCATTAAAGTGTAAAACTGCTTTGTAGACATTTGCATAACTTAGGTTGTGACAACATAATATGTGACAATATAATACTGTTTCTCATGTCTACTGTCTCTTGTCTCCCTCATTGCAGGTTTCTGAATGTGGCTGGCCACCAAGACGAGCACCAAATCTTCAGAATCTCTATAGCATTTGCAAGAACATGCATTTATGGCTGAAACAAGACCAGAAAAACGTTTGCATTGTGCATTGCCTTGTAAGAAAACAGTTTAAGTCTGAAGTGCTTTGTTCAATAGAGCTTTAAATTGTGCATAAGGGTGTTAGTATCCATTTGTGACTGTTACTGGCTTTCTTTACTGGAAGCCCCAGGGTCAATTCCTTCCTGCTGTGTTTGTAGGGAAGTTACTTGTATCAATTTTCTCCTTAGGGAAATTGGTAGGGTAATGTAGTCTTTGCTTACTTGCATTTAGAATGGAAGGCAAGTATTAAGGCAAAGTAGCATCTGGAAGAAAAAAAAAATCTGCTCTACTCTTTCAGTATTTGCTCCAATTTTTGTTTTCTGTGTGATAGATGTGTGTACACTGCATATCTCATTACTGTCCATTTAGAATGTAATCCGTAGGCACAGAATTTCAGAAACTGACTGTTAAGACTTCTGGTGTACTTGGTTTTGCTGGCAGCAGATTGCTCTGTAGACTTCACTGTTCTCCAAAGTGTTATTAAATTAAATATAACCAAAAAAATAAATTAAACTGTCTATAGAGCTACCTCATGTCAAACATAATGGGGGGAGGAATGAATTAAAAGAATACTTTGCTCAGAATTCAGAGATTAGGTCACTCTTACATTTGTTCAAAATAATTGCATGTGAAATTTTGACATTCTTATTTTGCTGCCAAGTAAAAAAAATGAAACATGACTGTGTGACAATGCTTGCAATGCTGCTGGAAAGCATTCAGAACCTGTTTGGTGATACAGCATAGCTGTCAATTCCCATACCACTATCAGAATCAAACCAGGATTTGTTAATCTGACAAACCATATTTGTGGGTTATGTAGTGTTTTGCAAGTAAAAAGCCATGTCAACTCCTGAAAGGCAGTTTTATTTTCAGTGCTGCTATGAGGTTAGGCATCTAATTCTATATTAATGCAGTACTTCTAATACCTTGGTGTTGCACGATTGCTGGTCAAGTAGGTAAGAAGCAGATATGATGACTTAGCACCAGTTTTTGTAACATCTTTCCCTCAAAAAAAAGGTACAGTTTATTCAATGTACCTAACTCATTCCTTTTCCTCACATGTGAGGGAAACTTTTGTATATACGTGGTTTGGGCCAGATGTGGTGTAAAAAGTATACAGCAGAACTTTAAGAAATGAATGATAAAAATTCTGTTCCATGTTGCTAGCAAACAAATGTGGAGAAGTCATGTTCTGTTAACCATTATCTCTTTCAAATCTTCTGCCTTTTGTAATACAGGGATATCTGAGATATGTGTGGGACTAGAATTCCTGCAGAAGGAAACTCAGTATTTTAATATTTTTCTCTTGGTTTCTTGGCAAGCTGTTAACAGTTTTAGACAGAAGTCTGAAGAGTGTAGTGAGATTTAGTTCTTCGGAATCTTTGTACTTCTCTTTTAGCAGGAGTCCATGGCTGTCTGTCCAAAATAGCAGTGTTCTGGGATTTCAGATAGCGTGAAACAAACCTAAAAAAGGGGTATTAGTGACAGTAAGGTAAAGAACATAAATTGAAAATTTCAAATAGCTAAAGTAGTTATTCACATTTGAACAAGAAAGTTATATGTAGTATCTTCTGTATGGTGTGGAAGTTAAATGAAAACCTTTCACACTCAGATACAAACCTGAAATCAAATAATGGCACTATTGGACACAATGACTGGACTGTGTCAACATCATGACATTGAATAATGATGATATTTAGGATAATGAGGATATATAATGGGATGTTCTTCAGTAACTTAGATAATGCTTTTTCTGCTAGATTTACTAATAAGGCAACTTTTTTTTTAAACCAGGATGGAAGAGCAGCATCTGCTGTTGTAGTTTGTTCCTTTCTGTGCTTTTGTCGTCTCTTCACCACTGCTGAAGCTGCTGTTTATATGTTCAGTATGAAACGCTGCCCACCTGGCATTTGGCCTTCTCATAAAAGGTACTGTAAGGTACTGTTGAAGCAAGTAGTTATTCAGTTTTGAATATGGTAGAAGGTGTCTTTAGAAGCATAAATTATTTCAATAATGTCTGTGTTCAAACAACTGTTTTTCCAAGTATTTTTCTGTAGTGTGACTAAAAGGTAGTTCTGAATTTTCTGAGCCTGTAAGTACCCATTAGAGGTGGGTCAAGTATGCGCTGTGGTGAAGAAGTGCTAGGAATGAAGGCAAGGGTATGCAGAGCTTTTGAACGCTTTCTTAATTATAAAACCCTCTTCCACATGTGTAAGACTTATTTCATGTTCCCTAGTTTATTCTAATAGGTTTTATTATGTCAGAACACTGCAAGCTCTGAGGGAGTACCAGAATTTATTTCTGCCAATTGGGTAAAAATGCCTAGTGCTTTTTTTTTCCTTTGGAGTGCATCCAGAGACAACTTGCATGTACTTTGACAAATGTTTTGAACTGTTTATTTGATTTAATTTGGTAGATCTTAAAACCATAAAGCATGAATAACAATTTACACTGGTAGTAAGGGTGTTTCCTACAAAAAGGATTAGATTTTGAAGGGTGGGAAATAAGGTATTAGTTCAGTATAAATGATAGATTATGTTTTTGTACTCAGTTCATGTATACTTAAGGGGTGTCGCCCTGAAAACTCAGCTTCTGAGCTTGCTGACATGGTTTTCTAAAACTTTCCCAAGACAGTAACTGTAAACTAGAGATAGATATACATTCTTTCTGTTACACATCTTGTGATGGACATCTCTCATGGCCAGTGCAGTGAGAAAGTGTTATCCTGACCATTCAATCCCTAGCCATAGTCAGAAACCTATAAATCCTGGGAGGAAAAATAAACTTTCTCTTCCTTTCACCACACCTCGAGCTGTGTCTGTGTGATCTACTCAGCGCCAGTGGCAACAAAGGGGTTCTCCACAAAATAAATTATATTAATCAGGAAATTTAAAGCCTTTAGGAAGATTTGAGTGATCCATTATGTATAAGATACAAAATAAATACTTCTCTTAGTTTAGTGTTTTGAAGCCTTTTGAAATAGTGACTAGCTTGTTTTGCAAGTCATTGTATGTAAAGCTACAGACCCTTTTGTGTCATTCAATCAGATTTGAAAACCTGTTTGCTGGAGGTGGTGATAAATGTTCCCACTGTTTCACTGTTAACACTTGACAATGCTTTGTGACTGGGTAAGAACTGAAGTAACTCACTTATGTGTTCACCTCTTTCTTAGAATTTTGTGCTCTGACTAAATGTACCTTCTGGTTTTGGCAGATACATTGAGTACATGTGTGACATGATGGCTGAAGAACCCATTATTCCTCACAGCAAGCCCATCCTCATCAGATCAATTGTCATGACTCCCGTTCCACTTTTCAGTAAGCAGCGTAACGGCTGCAGGCCTTTTTGTGAGGTTTATGTGGGAGATGAGAGAGTAACCACTACCTCCCAGGAATATGACAAAATGAAGTAAGTACAGATTATTACTTGCTCTGAAACAGCAAATTATGTTTTTCTAGATTCTAGCATTTACGTGTTTCTGGTCTCAAAAGGTAAATTGTGGATGTGGTTGTTACAACAGCTTGGATCTGGTATTGCAGGACAGTGAGGGTGGTGGTGGGTTGGCACACTAGACACTGCGAGGCAGTGAGCAAGACCATCTTCTCACGCCATGAGATGTAAGACTGGGAACATTGATCCCCAATGTACTTGTGCTGAGCATAGCACTGTATTTCAGTCATGGAAACTGTAAGGATCCCCCAGGCATGGCAGCTGCAAAGTGACAGCTTATTAGCCCCTGTACAGCTCTGGTGTCTGCTCAATTGTAAACAGTACTAACACTGCTAGATGTGGGTAATCACAGACAAGAAGAATGGGAGAATACTAAAGTTCTTCTAGCTTTTCTGAAGGCCTTGGAGAAATCAGGTTAAATCTAAAGTAATACACTATTTCATCACTTTTTAAACTAAATTAACTGTGGTTATGTTTTTTTTTCCCTTTAGAGAGTTTAAAATTGAAGATGGGAAAGCAGTAATCCCGCTGGGTATAACAGTCCAAGGAGATGTTCTCATTGTGATCTATCATGCCAGGTCAACTCTAGGAGGACGACTACAAGCCAAAGTAATAAGAAATTTAAGATCCTGAATTGAAGATTTGCTCTTTTTTGGTTGCAATTTTGCATCCTACTAATTATCTACTGAGTACTTTGCTTTATTTACTATTCATTGTTCAGAGAAATGGTAGAGGTTTTCATTCACTTGTGAGTTCAACCTTCTCAAGCCTTCTGGATATGTCCACTCCTAATGCTGTACATATAGATGCTTTCATAAACATTTCTGGAAAGTACTTCAGTATTGATAATTGTTATATTTGTAGGGAAAGCCCGCCCCTAGCCAGTATTTTTGAGGCAGCAATTATTATCTGTTAAGCTGCACAAGAAGCCAGAACTTTCTAATTCCGTGCACACAAACAAACTCCAAAGGAAAAGTACCACTCAGCAGAAAAGTGATGTTTGAAAAACTGCCTGTTAAAAACAGATTAGAAAAATCCATGTGGTTCTATAGCCTATTTCTAAAGTCAGGTTCAGTTTTTGTAGCTCTTTTTCTTACTTCTATGTTCTACTAGAGAGAACGCATATTTCCTTTTTAAATTCAACTATGGGTGCAAATGTAGCACAAGATCACAAAAAACATGTTATATGATGCCTGTTTTCAAATTTTTTGAAAGACAGGCATGTTCTTTTTTCTCCAGATAAGTAACCCAAATTAAACTTGGAAATCCATGTAAAAGATAAGGAGGGGTAGTGCAGGGTTTAGAGCTTGGAGCTTTATGGAAATTGATCAGCCAATTTTTGAGCCAGTTTCAGTTCATGTGGGACATACATGTGTATTCATACCTAGTAAGTGTTACTGAAGTTGTTTTCCCTCTGCTTTTTTTTTCTGCTTTGTGAGTAGAGAGGTGTCATGTTGTCACATTGTAGAGGCTCAACAAGACTTTCCAGAACACCTTTAAACTAAAAACTCACTGAAATTATTCCTTAATGCACAAAAATAACTACTGCATGCTTCAAGGTCATCAGGAGAAGGGCATAGAACTGACAAAATTTATCCAAGGTTAGGTTATACTCCTTGTACCATCTCATTTTTATTCATGACAGTTTCTTCGATGTGATTTCTCTTGCATTTATTCAGTGATAGAAAAGACTAGAATTTTCTCATCTATCAGCTATAACACATGATATGTAACAGTGTGTGTGATGATCTGGGTTTGGAGGTTTGGAACAATATTCATTGTGTCCTTCGGTTTTATGTGCCGTAAATTTCCCCCAAAAGTTCTCTGCAGATCTCTCACAGAGATTAACCGCCACATTTCAAGATTTCTCCTGTGTTTAAATCTGGGCGTTGTGAATATCTTCTACTTTCTTGCAGCTAATTTGGGAGAGGGTTTAGTTTATCTTCTAGGAAAGTGGTAGGGACAGAAGAATCAGAAAAACTCTCTCCAGTGTGTCCGTGCTTCTCATGTACTAAGGAGCCCAGCACTGGGCACCATCATTACAGATGAAGCTTCACTGGTGCTGAATGGAGGGGAGGGACCACCCCCCTTTAATCTGTGGCAATGCTTTTTGTATTGTTTGGTTTCTGGATATGATGTTTGGTAAATGCTCATTTACAAGGAAAACTTTCATAATTCAGTTTTATTATATTTTGTTGACTATTACTGTATGACTTCTTTTTAAGGACTGGCAAGACTATTCCACAGGCATGACTAATACTAGGAGACAAATACAGGCTACATTTGATCAGTGAGCTGTAATTTGGATTTGGGCAAGATCAGGAGCTACCTGAATATTCCATAGTAATATTTTCTGGACACTCATATTCCCATCAAGCATGAAAGCAGTTTTTCTGTGAACAGTTGAGCAAATAAAAAAATTTAGTTTAGAAAAACCCTACAGTTCTGTCTGAAATGAATGGCTGATTCAAAGTTGCCCAGAAAAAGTATTCTTTGCATTCTTTCTGAAGTGTTCTTTTAAATGTGCTACATTTAAAACTGTTTTAAATCTATTCCTTTATATGTGACCTATATATATTTCTTGGTTGGTGTATTGCATAACAGATGTTTCTGAGCATATGCTATTCAGAAAAGGAACAAGTGTCATGCAGTTTTAGCCTCCAGAATAGGATCTGGAAATACTTTAGACTTTGATAGTTCATTTTGAAGTTAGTGATGAGACATATCTGACTGAAGGTCTTTTGGTTTGTTAGTGCTAGTAATAGATCTATTTGTTTTGTCTCAACTGCATTTAAAAACTTTCAAGATAAAGTATATTTGTAATTAAATGGAAGTATTTGTAATTAAATGGAAATTTTTGTAGCAAAGCAAATACTTCAAAATATTTTAATGCTGATAATACTTTGCAGAATGTTAAAGGCAGAACACTGTACATACTCTTCATGTGGATTTATACAGTTTCCTGGTTTTTGTTTTCAACAGATGGCTTCAATGAAGATGTTTCAGATTCAGTTCCATACAGGCTTTGTGCCCCGAAATGCCACTACAGTGAAATTTGCCAAGTATGTTGACACCTTTTTGTAGGAGACTGGGAGAAGTTTGCTTTGGAACTGCTTAACCTGCCAAACACACAACAACATATAGCAGGGAGAGGAAATAGTGCAGGCAGTAGATGGCTTTGATTGCAATAAGAGTCTTTTGTTTACTCACCTTAAAGTAAATAAATTTTGTTTGTGATACCAAAAAAAACCAACTAGGTACAAAAATAATGCCTGTTTAAAATGGGAGAAGTCAACAAATACAGCATTTTTAATATTTTATACAAATTGCTTTGGAGTTTTGTTTTGGACTGCAGTCCAGTCTAATCCAGTTAGCCATCAGTATCAAACTTCTTGATTGTGTCTTTACAGGTATGATCTGGATGCCTGTGACATACAAGAGAAATACCCTGATTTATTTCAAGTCAATCTGGAAGTAGAGGTTGAGCCCAGAGATAGGCCCAGCTGTGAACAGCCACCTTGGGATAACATGAATATAAAGGGATTGAATCCCAAGATCCTCTTCTCCACCCGAGAGGAACAGCAAGAGATTTTATCAAAATTTGGTAATGACTCCCTTGAAAAAATAGAGAATGTGAAAAAGTTTTCAATGTACTTGGTGTTTCAGGCTTTTGTTTAATTTTTATGTTCCATTAATTGAAAGAAATTTAAAAGGGTTTTTTGGTAAGCATCAATTAAAAATATGTATTGTATTGAGGGGCTCCAGTAATGGATTATAATTATACCTGTCTTACTTTCACTGTACTTATGTGTGCTTGCTTGAAAGCTGTGAATAGGCCATTTGCAGCAAGGGACTTTTAGCAAATGGAATTGTAACAGTCAGTGTTTTGTAGGCACAATGTCTTGAAAGGGATTTATTTGGCTAAACTGGCACCAGTATCATTTCACTTAAAATTATGTAAGCATTCCTCACAACTGTTTTTAGGTAAGAATGTTTTTATCAACTTTCTTAAGTATAGCCATGTAATGTTGTAATTAATTTTCTGAACTTTTACTAATATTTTCCAGCAGACTTTTATTTTATTTCTTCTATGTATTCAGTGCTTCATCTGTAGATGCCTACATTAGTTTCAACTAATGCTGGTCGGTATCTTTCTTCTTCTCCTGCTATCCAGTGATTAGCATTGACATTTTCATTCAGGCTCTTGAGCCTTCTCTGTGTTTCAAGGATAAAGAAGCATGACGAAGATTACTATGGTGATTTTAGTGATACATGAGATCTCACCCTGTGCTGTTAATATGTTACATCTCAAGTACATTTCTTTTCATAGAAGATAGTTGCTGCTGGCCTTTCTTCTTTTAAGCAGGATATGTATTGTTTGTATTATGATTTAGGCCATTTTCTATTTAACTTAGCTTAATCCTGTGAACACAGCTGTCAGCTCTCTAGAGCTAAGGTGTTTAGCTTTGCATCACCATTGATGGTGAGGCTCTGTAAAAGTTGCTCTTATTTTCTTAAGTTGCTCTTATTTTCTGATTGATACATGAAATGTAAGGATTTCCAATTACACTGAAAGTATTTTTTTAAGATTTTTGGGAAGGGAGTAGGACAAAAGTAAGTGCTGTGAACTGATTTTAATAAAACTTGCCATTAAAACTGAGTTTAGTCTTTCATTAGTCATGGTCCTTCATGTATGCTTTCTGAAACAGACAGTTTTTTCAGCATCTCTAAAGCTACAGCTGAGAATGTGGAAGGAGAGTTGAAAAGTGCTCTACCAGTTGTGTATTTAAATTTAGACAAACAGGTTTCTCCCAGCTGTCTTTTCATATAGTGGATGAATCTTGGCTAATTTAGGAAGTCGTCTTCATTTGCCTTGAGGAAACTTTGGTTTTGAGAGGTGATACAGCAGTAGGTAACTGCACAACTGAGTTTTACGCAAGAGTCATTTAATACCTGATTTCAGTAAAATAAGAAATATAAGAAGTAATAGCAGCATACCCTTTGTTCTTCACTGGCTTTGCATATTCTGAATTTTTCTGTGTCTGCATTTGCTTTTTTCTGTTTTTCTGACTCTTAATACAGATACTGTTCATTGCTCTTGCATGTTTTAGGGGATGGTTGGTACAAGTGAAGTGTTAATTACATTTTCTTACTAATGTAAATAGAATGCTTGAGTGTTACTCTATGATTCTGATTTAATGTCCTAGTTCAAAACAGCATTTTACCAGTTTTTGCAGTTGAAAAGAAGTTAATTCTAATTTAAAAGATGGTGGGGGCAGGAATTTGCGTTTGCAGAGTAATAGATTTGAGATAATTGTCTTCCTACAGCAGTCAGCCTGTGGAGGATTGAGAAGTTTCTCTCTAAGGGCTGTGGCTTAAATTCTGTCTTGTAGGTAAACCAGAGTTGCCTAGACAGCCGGGTTCAACTGCACAATATGAAGCAGAGGCATCCCAGTTGGAGCAGTCTTCAGAAAGTGCACCTACTGATACAGAATCCCCACACAGCAGTAGTACTGATGCAAACAACTTCTTTCACTCCCTGGACTGGAAAGGTACAGGCTTTCCTCTGAAGTCACTATGTGGTTTATGTTTGTCTTATATTCCTTCCAGTGAGTGCTTAAGCCTTCTTAGGCAGCAAAAATCTAATTCACTAACCATGAGGAAAAGCTATTTAAAGAGTGAGCTCTGCAGAATAACAAGCAATTATTCTGCTTCATTTGGATAAACACCAAGTAAGGGGGTTTGGTGTTGAGCATGACTTAAATGCTGAGCTAAATTTTTCTTTTTCTGTAAAAATCTTAACCTTAAAGGTCTGCAAGGAAGCTTTTCACGCCCACAGCCCCACTCTGGCTGAGCAACAAAGGAAACAAAGTACACTAGCCAGTGGGGTCCAGATCAGTAAGTAGGACTAAGAAAATGTAATTTTATAGCACACGTGTAACTGCCTTTTCTGGGTGCTGCTTTGTTGGCAAAAATGTCAGCAGCTCCTTATGCTTTTCTTGAGTGCAGCAGTTACTGAGAAATCTTGTAAGCTCTAAGAGACACAGTGATCTGAGCTGAATGTCCAAGACATTTGGAAAAAAACTGTAATGCCTACCTTTGTGGAGTGGCAAATACGGTAGTCAGCTGCTGCTTTTTCTGCCCTATACAATGAGGTGGCAGGCAACATGTAGTTCCTTTTTCATCAATTCTTATATGAGTTTTGGTTAGTTAGGAATTCGTTTCATATGGTGTCACCATGAAAGTTTCTCTTACCCTAGTCAGAAGAATAATGCTATTTATTTAAAGATGTTATTTTTTATTTTTTTTTTCTTTTCAAGAAGGAAAAACTCCAGAAAGTGGAATAGAGGACAGTTCATCTAAAAATGATCATGTTCAGCTGTCTGATGACAAGGAAGAAAGTGATCCTTCAGATGAGGAGTTCCCGACATTTCCAGATGAGGGAAGTACAGTAATTGTTGATGAAAAAGACTCTACTCCAGAGGGAGAGTTGCTTTTTGAAGACAGTTTTGAAGCTTCATCTGCACCGTTACAAAAATCTCTCCCTGAAGAGAATGTAGACTTGCTGGGACTAGATTCTGATACTTCAGCAGAACAGAAACAACCTATCTCAGAAATAAACACCTCATCAAGTAATGCAGACTTGTTGAACAATCTGTTTGTGAGTAGTGTGCCACAGGTTTCAAATGAACGCACTGGAGATCTTCTTGGACAAGGGACAGATTTCTTTTTCAGCAGTCAGTGTCCAGCTGCTACTCAGGGTTCATCTTCAGCAGCAGTCATGTCTTCAGGTATGTGAGTTTAATATCAGTGCTTGTCACCTGGGCAGCACATGAAAACTGCTGCTTGCATTGTGCTTAGAAAATCAGTACCACATTTCAACAGTATGGTGAAGACATGTCAGTCTTTAATAAGACTATGAATAGAACAGGTGTTATTTCTGCATGAAGGAGAGAAATTCCTGTACGTTACCCAGGTATTCTGTTATGTTGCCAGTGTCCTATTTAAACTCACGTAAACAGAAAAGTATCAAATTTTGAATTTACCGGGAATTCAGTAATTTAAAGAACTCTTAGCTTTCCCATATGAATGTTGCATGCTAGATCCTTTTCTAAATCCATAACTTCCTTTATTAAGGTATAGAATTGTCATAATTTGAACTTTATGTAAAGCAATGGCTTTACATTAGTTATACAGAGCTGTGCTGCTTAGGTCAAATGTCTGTGTGGGATTTTTAAGTGTTAATCACATAAGACTGCTGAGCAACTGGAAATCCGGTATGTTATTGTTCTAACCAGTAGGATAATGATATTGCTAAAAAATGTTTTCTTGGTGGTTTTACTGATGATGTTGTCAGGTCAGTATTCTCAAAGAGAATGATATGTAGTGCTGTCTATTTGGTATTTAAATAAGGGGTTTTAACTCAGAGATTCTGCTCCTCTTACCAGTGGGTACTCATCCCTTTGTCACTTTTTGGGAATAACAGTTCTCTGCTGAAAGTTAATGGTAAGATTTCTGAGAATGTTAGTCTCATAAGCTGGGAAACCATTACAAGATTTCGTTCGTTTGCACAAAGGTAATTCATAGGTACTAAAAGCTTTCATCTATAGACAACTAGAAGTATTTTTTACAGAGCATTTAGATGGTTTAAGATATTTTTTTATTCTGAGGCAATTCACTATTGAACTTTGTTACTGTGGTCAGGGAAGAATAATTTTAATTTACCATTTTTACATAGGTAGAATTCTGTAAAAGGGAACCTTTATTACTTTATCTTTCTTTAGCTGTGAAATACCAGAGCAGTAGTCATGTATGTATCTCATTCTCATAGTCATTCAATTTGTTTCATTGAATTGTATTAAAAGAGATAATTGCAGAAGTGAGATTGTTTGGCCAGTGTTATATTTTGGCTTGCACAACAAACTTATACTGGAGGTCTTGTTTATGTGTGATGCTAAAGTAAATTTTCTTGAAATGTTGTTGAGTCCTGTACAGTGTGGTCATTACCTGAGGTTGTGCTGGGGTATTATAGCAGGATTATTCCTTCTCTTCAGCTTGTGAGTGAATCTGGCAGAGCTCCCTGGGCTCTTGAGGGGTTTTGACCCTAGAGGGCAGCAGAAACAGGAAGATCTAAAGCCGTGATTCCAGCTGACTGTCACATGTTACTCCATGCTGCCTATAAATACTCTTCCAGTTAGTTTTTTCTTCATTGGGATCACTAGAGTCCTGCTGAAGTCTTACTTCTATTGATTTTCATTCTTGGGTTGACGTGCTTTCTGCCCCAGAGTCGCCAATGCCTTCGAGTGTGAATGGTAGTATGAATGTTTTACTTCATATTCTTTTTAACAGTGCAATAGTCCATTTTCTTCAAATATGTTGCAGATTTAGCATTATAAAGCATTTATAAAATGTAAGTCTTCTTGTTTCAATTGGTCATTCAAACTTAAAATGTGTTTTAAATGGATGAAATTAAGTGCTGTTAAATTGTATGCAGTCTTGATGCTTTTGTTAGAAGACATAGCTGCTCATATTAAGTACGGCTGAGATCCTTTTTGTACCATGCGGAAGTTCTTTTGTCTAGAGGAAGGAATGGGTGGTTACTCTTTGCCACACAAAATTCACAGAAGGCTGCTGCAGTTACTAGCATGAACTTTGCTTTTTGTCTGTGCCCTCAGAGGAGTAAGGTTTTTTCAACTTAATGTATTCTACAATTCGTTGTGAGATAATTTTGTTTTCTGCTTCTTTTTTAGCTGATCCATTTGACCCATTCACAATGTCATCAAGTTCAGAGAACCAGGCCCTGTCTGGTCCAGACCTCTTTGGGGACTTCCTTAATCCAACATCTACAGCTAATACAGTCCCTTCCACACAAAGTTCACTTCCTCCTTCTTCCAGCTCAGATTTCTTACATTTAGGTAAGTGAGCTTCTGATGTTCTGTGTCTTGACTGTTTCTTCTTCTCTGTGCATTTGTCTTTCAGCTTAGTGGATTAGTGTCTTAATAGATCCACTTGTTGTGATTGCTGTTTTAATTAGCTTTGTACTCTGGAAGTACAGATGCAAATACACCAAGAAGCAAGTGTTTCCTATATAAAGTCATGCTGTTATTTATGATGTAACAAGATTTCTAATATTGCTAACTAAGTGTTAGGAGTTGGAGTTTCCTCTCAATGATCTAATAACTGAGGGTACCCAAAAACTTACTTTACAGATGGTAGTATGCTGTGTTGACTGTATTCAGATTTTAAAGATTTTCTAGAAAGCTTGGAAGAGAAACGAGTGAGTCAAGTTATAATATAGCCAGTTCTTAAAGTGCAGGCTGAGGCTAGCTTGCACCTTCCTGACCTGAATGCATGCTGGTAATATACTTACAAAGTACCTTATGTAATACTCTAATCTTATTTGTTTCATTTCTCTGATATATTCTTGGTGAAGCCTTTTCCTCATGGATTTATTTTAAAATCTATTAATCTTTAAACAGAAATCTTTGTAATATGTTCAGTCTCTTCCCATCATTCTTTAAGGAGAAACAGACATTTGCAGAAATGGTGGAGTGGTAATGCTACTAGTGTTAAAGCTTTTGAAAATCTGACTTCAAAAGAAAAGTGTGGGTTCTCTTCATAGGGGTGTGAGTTGTGATCAGTCTGTAAGGGCTCTTCTCTGCTGCTTTATCATTTACCCTTTTTCTGTATAGGTGCTTCCCACAGGATACAATCTTTTAAGAGGTCTGTGTAGGGTATAGGGAAGGGATTGCTAGAGGGATGTGGTTTTTGCAGGTGCTGCAGGTCCTGCCAGGACTTGCTGCTGTGTGGGCTGCTCTCCCTAAGCTGTGGCTTCCTCAAGGACTTGTCTACCTGTGTAGGGTCCTACACAGGCTGCAGTGTGAATATTTGTTCTACTGTGGTCTTTCACATGTGTTGTTGGGCAATCTCTGCTCTGGCAGCTGGAGTACCTCCTCCCATTCCTTCTCCACGAACCTTAATGTCTGCAGGGTGGTTTCTGTCACATCTGTCCCTTCTCTTACAGCTGCTGTACAGCATTTTTGGAAAAACTTGGTTTCCCAAAGACATTTAGCTTGGGAGGCTCAGGTGTGGCTTGTGGTGAGTCTGTTGAGCTGGCTGTGTCCAGCAGAGAAGCCCAGGCCTCTTCCCATGCAGACGCCTACTTAGAATGTGCAGATAGCCTGGAATGGTGGTATCATGCACCTTTTCCTGAATCCAGGGTGATTTCTTCCCAGAGCTTACTGCATACATCATTGACTTGCCCCTCTTCATTTAACAGATGCTCTAGCTGACCCTACGTCTGAGTGGTGCCATCTGGGTGTTAGCTACAGATAAACTGGACAGAAAGAAATGCATAATTTGTCTGGCTGAAAGAAGGGCTTCCTCTTTGAAATAAAAGGCTACCCAGCTGATTGCCCTATCATATTATTAATCTTTATATTACAGCTGATTCTGCTGAGAAGATTCCTCTTGCTGCCTCCATTGCAATGTTTTTGTTCTGTCCCATAGATAGTAACAGTATGTTTCAGTTGTTTACTTGTATAGTTGCCAGTTTTATGCCACTATTGCTGTCCCTGTGTGAGGTTACTGAACATAAATTTTTTGCTCAGTAGAGGGTTTGATCAATACTGATCAGTGGAGCATTATCTCCACCAGATTCTGCTCCTGGGATGGGGCAACCTGGATGCAGACAGACTGGGGGATGATATACTAGGGAGGAGCACCATGGAAAGGGACCTGGGGCACCTGCTTGATGGCAAGCTGAATGAGTCAGCAGTGCCCTGGCAGCCAGGAGGACCAACTGGGTGCATCAGGCACAGCATCACCAGCCAGGCAAGGGAGGTGATTGTCCCACTCTGCTTTGCACTGGGGCAAACTCACCTCAAGTGCTGGGGACATTTCTGGGTACCACAATATAAAAATGAGCCATTACATTAAGCCATTAGTGTCCAAAGAAGTGCCATGAGTATGGTGAAGGGCCTTATGGGGAAGCTGTATGAGGAACAGCTTGAGGTCACTTGGTCTGTTCAGCCTGGAGGAAACTGAGGGGAGACCCCATTGCAGTCAACAACTTCCCTGAGGAGTAGAGGGGCCTACACTGATCTGATCTCTGTGGTGACCAGTGACAGGACCTGAGGAAATGGCCGGTAGCTGTGTTAGGGGAGGTTTAGGTTGGATATCAGGGTAAGGTTTTTCTCCCAGAGACTGGCTGGGCACTGAAACAGTGGGAAGTGGTCACCAGCCTGACAAGAGTTCCAGAAGCCTTTGGAAAACACTCTCAGGCACATGATGTGATTCTTGGGACTGTCCTGTGCAGAGCCAGGAGCTGGACTCTGTGATCCTTGTGCTTCCCTTTTAACTCAGCGTATTTTATGATCTCAGCCAAAATCTAGCTCACTTAAGAGGCAGAACCTCTGGAGATTCTCTAGCTGATGTGCTCAAAGCAGCATCAAGTAGAGTGGGCTGTTCAGGACTGTGTCTTTTAAGTTTTTTAGTATTTCCAGTGCTATAGACTCAACAGCTCTCAGGGCAACCTCTGTCAGGGTTGGAGAAATCTTAGTGGAAAGTATTTTTTAATGGAATTCCCTGTGTTGCAGTTGTGTCCTTTTGCCTCTTGCTCTTCCACTGGGCAACACAGAGGAGAGTCCATCTCAGTATTTTTTTTTGTTTGTTTCTTCACATTAAGTATTTTTACACATTTATAACAATATTCCCAGTTCTTTTCTCCAAGTTTAATAGTACCAGAACTCTCATATGAGAGAGGAGACTGAAAACCCTTTTATTTATTATTTATTAAAGTAGGAAAAATAAAATATTGATTTCTGTTCACTGAATGTTTATCTGCAACCTTGAGGAGGACATCATCAATATTCAGCTGTTAATAACATTTGAGCAAGTACAGAAAAAAAAAGGAATATTTTTACATCTGACTTTAATGCCTATTATTTTATGCTTACTCCTTCTGATTTTACTTGATATCTTGCATGCTGGTAAGTGTATTAGGATACCTGCTATTTTAATGTAATTTCTGGAGCTTTCTGTCAACATAGGAAAAGATACTTAACATGTAGCCATTTTCTCTTCAGCCTACTGTTCTACAATGATTTCCCAATATTTCTTTATTGCTATGCATTCTTTAAAAACCATATGGAAGTGGAGAAACTGGGGTAACATTTCATGCTCATTTACATTTGTCTTTCAAATGAGAGCTTACATGTGTGTTTAGCTGAAGTGATGCATGTATTTGAACCTTTAGCAGTCTATCCAGTTACAGGTATCAATTTTATCAAGTAAGTTAGGAATAATAATAGTTATGTTGCTCTTCATGTGAATTTTTGAGTCCTGAAAGGACAGGATCACTAATAACTGGAGAGAAAAGGGCAAATAAGAATATGTTCTCAAATAATGGGTTTGGAAGAACTGTGTTAAGTGAGCAGAAGACAGTAAAAACATTTTCTCCACATTAAAGGGAGAAAAGAAATTTAACTAAAAATAAAGTAGTAGTAATGGCAGTGACCATTCAAAATAAGCTGCAGCAATGAGATTTGATCACTCTACTCTTGGAGCAGTTGTAAGTGTCTAGAATCAAATTTTAGTGATAGATAAGCTTTATTTGTTAGTAAATGATTACTAAACTGCTATAGGTATCAAGAGAAAAGATGTTTCATTGAACACATGTTCAAGACACAGAATTTTAACCTTGTATTTCTCAGATGTTGGCTTGAAATTTAAAATCATAGCAGTTTTAAAATGAAACATGGTTCTTACACAGTATCTGGTCTCTTAAGGCATTCTTTCCTGTAATACGAAAATGTGCTGTTGCTGCTAAACAGCTGTTTATTAACAAGATACCTTTATTTTCTTCTGGATTTTTTAAGTAGCAGATCATCTGTAATGCAAGTTGAGTCAAGAATGTATTTCGCTCAAGACAGCAGGAGATTTGGAAGGTCATCAAAAGAAACCTGAGTGATCAGTGTAGTTTTCTCCTGAGGAGAAGTTAGTTTCTGTGAACTTGAGTTCTCAGACAGGCTTTAGACAAGATTAAAAAAACCTTGCATCATACTAAACCAGCGTCTTGGTTCACAGAAAATCCTGTTGTCTGTGATTAAAGGATTTCCTGTAGACATGACAAGTTAAATAAAGAAAACCTTATGTGACATTGTGTGTAGTAAAATGCAGGTCTCTTATTTTGGAAAGCTGGAAAGTGTGATCTGATTACCACCAACTTATTCTTGCATCTTATCTTGGTTTGAGCAGTGTTAGTAAAGAGCACAGTTCTTTGCCCTGACCTCCAGTGGTTCATTGCTGTATGGCTAGGGATTATCAATATGCATATTAAAAAACTGGAGACAACCAGGATCTGTATGCTCATGATCTTAGTTGCTTCCATTTTTGGAATATCAAGCTGTAGTTCATGTTTTGCCATTTCTTTAGGTATTCTGCTCCTTTATCTTAATGTGTCTGTATGAACTCCAGTGTGCCATTTATAAAAATAGGGATTCAGTATGGTCTCATAATACCTCTTCAGAATATGCAGAAGTCAAAGTATCGTGTTGATAGCACTTTTTCTTGATGTTAAAATCTGACATAATGCCCACATTGTAGAAATAAAAAGAAGATAGCGTAAGAACAAACAGTTTCAGGAGGAATGGGTTATTTGCTCAGTATATTGTATGTTGCATTGTTGCAGATTGTTCTGATAAGCGTAGTGGTTGCATATGAGCTTTTACTATTAATAGTGAATTTACTGCTGTACATAGCAGTAGGCTACTTCCTGCTTAGTTCAGGATGGGGGACGTGATGAACTTGACTGCTCTTAAGCCAACTGTTATAAAACAGCTCATTCTCATAGTATGTTCTCAGTCCTTCAAATGCATTTACCTGTAATTTAATTTATTCTTTTTTCTCTCAACTTGTTTTCATAATAGTTAATTTCATATGATGTTGCTAATTTTCTTATTCTCCTGTAAAAAGACTTTTAATAGCAGAGATTGTAAAACAAAATAATTTCAATCCTAAAATTTAATATTAGTATTAATTAAAGGCCCACATAACTTTTGAGGGAGGAATATGATGCACCAAAATTTTAAGATGATGAATAGGTGCTGGTTTATAGCCAGTGACACTGCTGTTTAGCGGATAGCTGGGGATCCTGAGTATTGAGACTTTCTTCCCATGATTTCAGAGGCAGAGAGATGAAGCTTGGGTCTGGGGAAAGGGCTGGAAATGGTGGGTACTTCTTGCATTTTATTATGATGTTTTCCATTACATGCAGCAGAGTATACTGATGACATACAGGCTTTCAGCAGATATTTGTTGCACAGTATTTGATGTGTTCACTTTGCAGCTGTAAGGTCTAATTATAAATGCTGTTAGTAGATTGAGGTACTATAGGGGTATTTAATTGTCTTCTAATTATTTCTTTAATTCACAGGATTTGATACTAATATTTAGAATATAAAGCTGAGAAGTTGAGACAAGTGAAAGGCTGTGATGTTGTAGCTGACACTTTCAAAGCCTCAAAAATGGTACTGCTTTTGTAAGGATTGTTGGGTTAACTTTCTAAACCCTATGTCTGTGAAATATCTTAGAGCACCATTAAATGTGTTGGCTTTACTGAAATATCCCCCTCCCTATAGCACTGACACTTACAGCATTAAAGTAGGGGTTACTTTCAAAAGCTGTTCTTGCTTCACTGTGAGTTTCTATAAGTTGTGCTCAAGGAGAGTGCTCATAGCTGGCATACACTTTTGAGTTTTCTGTACATAGCATATCTCGTTCTGAGGATGGCTCACCTCGCAATTCATGTGAGTAGGTGGGAAAGTGTCAGGGATGGCAGTTATACCTTAAGATGGAATATGACATTTTCCAGGAGCTAGTGGCAGCACCCTTGTGTGCTTTTAAATATGACTTTTTCATTTAGATGTCATAGTGTATAGAAAAGTGTTTTTTTATCTGTGGAGCTAGAGATTCTTAAACTTTTCCCAGAAAAAAAAATCACTCTTCCTGTATCCTGCTCTACAATTATGTGCATTCATTTGTGTGTTACATGTCAAAGAGTGTATTAGCGGGCCAAGAGGCTCCTTTGTCACAAGAGGCCTGGTTTAGGCAAACCTGCAGTCTGAAGTGACCTGGCTTCACCTGTGTAGCACCCAGACTGCTGAGTGATAAAAAGCACCTTTGATGGAGCACTGCTGCTTTCTGCTTAGTGGCTGTGTTGTCAGGAACAGCAGTATGCCCTAGATCTGTACCTGAGCCAGTCCTTTTGGTCAGGAGACCTAAGCTGTTAAATTCATAGCATTGCCTGTGCATGAAAATACCTTATCTATGAAGTGTGTGGGGTGTTTTAAAATAGAAATGAAGGAATTCCAGTGGTACAACCCTCCTGAGTCCTGATTAATACTGCACAACTGTTACTGAGAAATCCAGGCAAGCTATGTAGCTGACAATGTGGTACACATTCTGTTGGTATTGGTAAACATGTATATTATTATGATGGTTTTCTTAAACGTGAAAACATTTCTTTTTCCTTCTGTAGGCAATTTGACACCAGAGCCACCTAAAATATCATCATCTACAAGCCACCCAGATCTCTTAAGTGGATGGGATTCTTGGGCAGATTCCTCAACAACCAGCAATGTGGCATCACCACAGCTGAGGCCTGTTTGTGAAGGTATTATGAAATGTAATTTTTCCATTAGAGAAAAGACTCCAGATTGAGTCAGTAATAATCTGAAACTGCTGAACAGGTCTTTATGCATTTTTGCTTTACTGCTTAAATGCTCCTTTAGTAAGGCACTTGTGTAGTTTTTCAGATTTAATTTCAAGACACAGGAATTAAATTGTTTCATTTCTGTATAATTAATGGTGATTCTTGTAATGGGAAAAGATGTTGTGAAGTAGAACGTTGAGGAGGTTTTTATGAGGTGTTGTGGAGATACTACTTTTATTCTTTCTCCCAGTTTCCAAACAGACTAGGTACGTGATGTGTCTTCTTATTATACAGGCCAAGCTTTTACCACCGGAAGCCAGTCCAGTGTGTCTTCAGGCTTGTCTTTCAGCCAGACGAAAGCTCAGAACTTTGATCCTTTTGCTGATCTTGCCAGTCTGGGATCTGGTCTTCCAGGTAAGATCTTGCTTTTGAGAGACTCTTTTTAGTGCCTCTACTGTTTGATGTGCTTCTTATATCAGTAAATGTTACTGACAGCCTATAAAAGAAAGTGTTTCCTTTTAATTGTTAATGACCACCTTGAGGTATTTGCTGGAAGCTGGTAACAAGGAAAGATTGAATCTTCCAGATATTTTTTGAAACATCCAGGTTAATATTTCAGCAGATATTTACAGCTGTGATACAAGAACACTAAAAATAATTAATGCTTCAGAATCTAGTTGAGATGGTAAGAGAAACCAGGAGTTGCTGATTCAGTAACTGAGCATGAGGTTTCTTACCTAACATTGATTAATACTGTTCCTGAAGGATTTAAAAGGGAAGCAGAATTAAATTAGTTAAAATTTTTAGTTCCAAAGTGACAGTTAATTCAGGACTTCCTTTTGAATTCAGTGGACTTTCACAGCTCTGCTACTCATATCTACTCTGTTTGTAAGGTGAGCACAAATCAAGCCCATACATTGCATACCAGTACCAAAAGCATTATGAATATCTGTGGGTTTTCAGTGGAGGGCACAAGGAGTTCTGGAAGATAAGACAAATTGCAAAGTAACTCTTGTTCCAGGGTGTCTTACAGGCCTGAAATTCAGGAATTAGCCCTGTAGCGTTTACAAAAGAGCTGAGGTCCTTGTATTTCAGAACCCACAACGCCATAACAAATGTGACCACCTGCCCAGAGTACAAGGAATGATTCAGAATAGCCTAGTGTCACTGAATTGCTCAAACCTGCTTTTCCCTTAGCTTGGAGCTGATGGAGGTTTTACCCTGTTGCCTTGGCAATTAGCACTGTGCATTGAATTGAGTACCAGTGGAATTCTTGTAGAAGCACCAGGCAGCATGCAGTGTTTGACTTCTTGATAGTGTTTGGACATAAGCAATGCAAAATTCTGGTGTTGAAGCAGTACCAATGAGGCTGCTTTCAGTAAAGAAATTTCAAAAATTTTCTAGTTTAGTAATTCATTTTAATACAGTTGTTAAATATACAGATAGTGTGACAGTAAAAAAAGTAAATTTATCTTTAACTTTAATATGTAGGTGTACGCCACACTGAATCTGATGAAAGAAATCAAACTAATTTTAGCAGGACTTAGGTCATGTCATTATTCTTTTAGTTAGCTTTCAACAGGAAAAATTACTAAATTAAGAAGTAGCCAGATGTCACTGTCCTAGTTAATGTTTTTAGGCTTGAAATGAGTTTTCAAGGCATTACAAGAACTGGAATTCAGTTTTGGAATTCAACTGGAATGCCACACTCTGTTGTATTTTTCTTTGTTGAGTTCTTTGGCTTCCACATACAAGACGTTATTCTGAAAAAAAAATCTGTGAGAGTGCAAGCTGCTTAAATATTTATATGCTATATAAATCCAAAAGAAAAAGTAGCTAAATGTAGTTTATACTGGTGTGTTAGTATACTAGTAGGATATACTTGTAGGATACTAACACCAGTAGTGTTCTGTGGTGGTTGGTGTTACCACTCTCTTCTTTAGGAATGGTCTTCTATCAGAAAGTAGGAGCGGTGTTGAAAGGTTTCTGTGAACAGTGAGGCATTGACTTGTCTTACAGGAAGAAATTGCTGGCCTTGAAAACTGCAATAATAGAATAGAGTATAGAATGCTTTGAAAGAATAGGTGAAAGAGATATTTTTTCAGTATGTAGGGTTGTTTGCTCTGACTAGTAACAAATGTTTTTTCTGTAAATTTCACAAGTTATCAATGACTGAAAACTGAGTTGACTGCAGTTGAGTGATTTAATGAAAAAACAGTGCATTCCTAGATTTTATTAGGTGTTGTATTGCAATACTGGGTTTTATCAGGTGTGGTATTTCAAGATATAGCATGGTATCTTGTACGTGGCCCTGGGGAGACATCCTCTTCTGCAAGTTAGAAGTATGAGCAGCCACTACAAAAGGGAGGCATCAGGAGAGCAGAAGTATGAGGAGCCATTTTTGAAAGAGCAAGTCAAGTTTACATTGCTGTGTATACCCAGACAATCCTGGCCTATGCCACAGGAGGATTGCAAAGATTATAATATCTCCTGCAGACTGCAGTGCTTTTCTTACTCATGTGCAGCATATTCCCTGTGAATTCTGCTGTAGATAAATCTTCTCATCTTCCTTAAACAATAGTGCAAGGAATGACTAGAAACTTTGAAAGCATTCATTTGAAAATATTCTAACTCTGTTATCATTATTTGTAATTAGTTATTTATTATGCACTGCATTTTAGCAGAAATATAGTGAAGTGGGAGGCAGAACTACTGTCACAGCCAAATTTTCTCCTGGCCTGACACATGCCTGACCCTTCAGATAAGGGTGCATGTTTTTGCTAAAACGGATAGTTGAGTCCTTGAGTTGTAAGAGAAGATTTTCAGTAAAGCCTCCTGCCATCCAAGTTACTTGTTAATGTTGATTTTACCCACAATTTCCTGGTACATTTTCTCTTGAATGGTGATATTGCTGTGAGCTATATGGTAATATGTCAAGACCAAAGTCTTACTTGTATTAAACAGATGACAGCATTGAACTGAACAGCTAACTTAGTATTTATTGTTAGGTTCATCCACTGGTGGACTCTTGGGTAATGGATTTAGTCAGAAGACTGCTTCATCTCAGAAGCTGGGAAATCAGTGGCAGAAATCCCCCAAACCACCAAGTACTTCATGGCAGTCCCAAACTAAGTCCAGTACAGCAGCTAAGCCCAACTACACAGTAAACATGAGTGTTATTGGAGGGCGAGAAGAAAGAGGAGTCAGAGCCCCAAGCTTTGGTAAGTTTTCTGAATGTGTATTATTTATAATATCCCATGTGAAGTTAGTTGGGTGTGCTGTTACCTGCAGAAGGTCTTTTACCTTCATATTTTTATTTACATTTAAGTTGTGTCTAGTAAGAAACAGAAAAATATTTGGCAAATTTGGTATGCCTTTCCAAGGCCATCCTAGTACATAACAGACAAGCTGAAGATGGCACAAGTGTATGTGAGTTTGGGGATAAAATCTCAAGGCTATAGGTCACCCACATGGGTACTTAGTTTTGTGTCAGTGAGTTTAGAAAGGTAAATTTGATTCATCCAGGGTGAGATGGTTGATAATGTTCTTCCATATCAGCCTGTTTGTGATACAAAGGTAAGGGGATACAGTGTTTTCCCTAGTTGAAGAGCAGTAGTTTGTCTTGAGAAAGACTGAGGTGAAAATCACTGAAAATTCTTGTGTCTGAAAGAGACACGGGGACAGGACCAGATGGAATTATACAGTCCTTTAACATGTTCCAACTGAGTAGGCAAACATGGAGTTGTAGGGATAGGCTTGGCCTCTTCTGTATGATCTTTCTTGGAAAATTTTATTTTCTGGTATGTTGGTATTAGGATTATGACTCCCTTAAACTGGCATATAAGTGAATACCAGTTACTTCTTTAAATTGGACTTACTCGGTTGGTCCATATCTGGACAGAGGTTTCAGGATGGAGAGGCAGTGGGCATAGGTTGAAACATGAGGAAGTCTGTAGAACAAGGCAAAAGGATCAATTTGGCATGATGAAATGCTGACACAGGACAAACGTAATTCCTCTCCCTTAAAAACAGATGAACCTCACCTGGACAAGGACCGAAGAAATGTACCTGGTTGTCCCCTCTTTGACAGAGCCAGAGGTCTCTTCAGAGCTCAGTTATTCTACTGTTCTCTAAAATTTGTTGATTCTGTAGTAAATATTCATATTGCTATTTTATCCCTTCATTATTCTGGATAAGTTTCAACATGCTTAGATATTGACTACATACTTTCAATGACAGTACTGAGTATATGCTTACTTGAAAAATTGCTTTCAAGCAGTACTTGAAAAACAAATGCATAGCATTTGGAGCTAACTTAAAGGAGCCATGGAAAAGTGGAAAAGTGGAGCCATTTCCAAAATCATGGATAGACGTGTACTCTCTAAATCTAGTCAATTTTTTAAAAAAGGAGGACCTGCAAGTATTTAGTCAGAGCTTAGCATGTGAGATTGTCAGCTCTGCTGGACTGAAAGTTTGCTAGTTATTTATCCCTTTTATTTCTGTCCTTCTTAGTTTTGTTGCTTTTGGCATCACTGAAGGGTATTTATTGTGGTAGTGATAAATGCCATCCAGGTGTCTCTAAGGGAAAGATGTTTCCCCTGTTAATGTATTCTCCTGTGAAACTTTTCATTTAATGTTTTTTCTCTTTTTATAGGTCAAAAGCCAAAAGTTTCAGAAAATGACTTTGAGGATCTCTTATCTAATCAAGGATTCTCAGCGAAATCTGATAAAAAGGGACCAAAGACAATTGCTGAGATGAGAAAACAAGAGATGTCTAAAGATATGGACCCCTTGAAACTCAAGGTTTGTTTAACAGTGATTTCGGTTTAGAAATCTGATCTTATTAGAACTGCTTATAACAGAGCAGAAGGTTACCATGACTAACAGAGAAACTAAAGGGTCATGGTTTAGAACGGATGGATTTAGCTGATCATACAAAAATACACTTTAAAAATGAGGCGTGTGAGAATAGCTGTCTTCAGGGTGACCATGTACTTTCATTTCCTGATTAATAAGTGCTGCTGCTGTCCTAGGAAATTACTAGAAGGTGTAGTTCTGGAGACAGGCTGTATAACTAGTGTGGGAGGTGTTCCTTGCTGTTCAGATTTTTTGACCTGTTAGTCATTGATAACTTCACATATTAATACACTTCCAGTTTTTTAGTCTTTATGGTGCTTCAGAAAAGCTTGTAAACGAACTTAAAAGGGATGCTGAAATTTATTTTCACAAAGTGTCCTTCCTGAAGAGAGAGTGCATAGCTTGCATGGGCACCTTTTAACTTAAATCACCACAAATGGAAATAAATACAGATGTTTAGTTACCTTCTTAATTGGTAATAATAAGTGTTCAATGAAAACACTGTATCCCCATATTATGGCTTGAATATTGCTGTTAAGAGTCTGAAAAGTTATTCTAACTGACTTCTGGGATATCTCAGAGAGCACTTTAGTCTGCACAACTCCGTAGGTTGCTTAAGTAAACACGAATTATTAATAGACAGGATCTTTTGTACAAGGTCTGTACAATAGAAGTTTTAAAACAGAATTACACTTTTGTAAAAATCAAGTAATATTTGTGTGAGTGCCCTGACAGGGACAAGATTAATGTAATCTCTAACTGTAACAGATGTTTTTAATTACTCCTGACATTTTTCTTGACATTAATTTTACAGGGGTTTGTAACATGTAACTATCTGTATGATTTTTCCTGCAATGACTGAATTTCTGCAATAAACTAGTAACAATGAGCTATTCCTTAGAAGTAGATGAAAAATATCATTTTTGGGTGGCTAAGACAATTGAGTTTGGGGAGTGAGTGCAGTAGGAAACTGTACTTGAGTTGTGATCATATAGATTTGCAGAGTGTGAAGATTATGTCTATGTAGAGGCTGAGAATGCTTACAGTGCTGCATTCAGTTCTGTATATTCTGATTTTCCCAGATTCTTGAATGGATTGAAGGAAAGGAGAGGAATATCAGAGCATTAATATCCACTCTTCATACAGTGCTTTGGGAGGGGGAAAGTAAGTGGAAACCGGTCAGCATGGCAGATTTAGTAACTCCTGAACAAGTAAAGAAGTATTACAGGAGAGCAGTGCTTGTGGTTCACCCTGATAAGGTGAGTGTGTTCCTCTGATCTCATTTATTATAGGAAGAATACAAACTGCTTTTCCCACACCATACTGGTTACTGGCAAATGCCTTCTCAATCAGCACCCTAGATGTTCTTCACTGTGCTTCCATTGTCTTCTGAATGTGGTGTCCTACTGCATTCAGGTAGTACAGGATTATTTTTGTCATCCTGACACAGCACAGAATTCAACAGTGAAGTGTTAACAAATGAAAGATAGCGTGAGGGTTGTAATGAGCACCAAAGTCAATCATGCAGGGTTCTGACTGACAGATGGCAGATTTAATACTGATTAGTGGAATCTGTTTCATTTATGTCAGCTGGTACCTCAAGTCTTTCAGAGCTAGTATGGAGACTCAGAGACTGCCACAGCAAAACTAGTACTAAAAACCTGATGAATCTCATTTACTAAACCATTTTTACTCACAAAAGTAAGCTTACAACAAATTATCAGATGAAAAATACATAATGAATATTACATTGCAGCTGTCTTTTAAAAAATACATGCAACCCAATGTATCAAGGCAGCTTCTTGTTCTGAGCTCTTGCTTTAGATAGAGAAGCATTGGATATACCTGGTTTGTATTTTCAGGCTTGCATTTAGTAAGAAGTCATCTAAATCCTATGTTGTCTTGTGTCCACAACAAAGCAATTCCAAAAATGACTTAATTTGATTAGTAAGTAATAGTAACTGAAACTGTCTATGAAAAGAACAACTTTGAAAATTGTTTTTAGCTAAATTTCAATTAATTATGAATTGTACTGAAAGCTTGAAAATAAAGTAAGGAAACCAAGGATTTGGATTTGTTTAAAATACTCATGGCAAGCTTTGGATAAGGTTGGAGAGAGTTTATTGTCTGTAAAATAATATTCACAGAGCAGTCTCTAGCTCTTGAATAAGACAGCAAATATCAAAGGGATGGGATCTTTTCTAAATGACCTAATTTCTAATATTCTTATGCTTATGGTACATTCTCTTTGTTTCCAGGCCACAGGACAACCCTACGAGCAATATGCCAAAATGATCTTCATGGAATTGAATGATGCATGGTCAGAGTTCGAAAACCAGGGATCAAAGTCCCTTTTCTGAAATTTCACCTTTCACAGAACTGCTTCCAGAAACTGGAGCTGAGCATTGTTGTGACTTTATTGCGCCTGAGATTTATGAAGCGCTTTTCCATGATTTCAGCACAGTTTCTAGTCATGCACTTAATTGTGGGGATGTATTTTGTAAGATGTAGAATACAAAGCATTACATAGATGCATTAAGAAAAAAGCTGCTGAGTACCTGTAGAAATCACAGTTCGGGAGTAAAGGTTTCTCTTCAGTTTTGTATAAGAAAAATAGAATTTTAATGAAGTTAAGTAATTAGTGATAGGCTAGTATTATTATAAATCATTCCAACTTAATTGATCTTTGCTGTACCTCTACCATCTCAAATTTGTCTGTTACTTTGAGTAGTTTTGTGATTCAATCTTGATATTTGGTGCCTGTCGCCTTCTACAAAGTGCTTTAGTTAGCAGCAGTGAATTTGCTTGGCTTATCTCAAAACTAAGGGTGTATATTTTCATCTGTATTTTATATAATCAATCTGATAATCATTCTGTAAATAATGTTTTCTGGTAATATCTGTGTTCTTTACAATAGAGTAACAGTTGTTTAGCCAAAATTACACCACCTGTGGGAAAGTCAGACAGGGTTGTTCTTGATTGTTTTTGTTGGTTGGTGGGCTTTTTTGTTTGTTTTTGTTTTTAACATATCATGAATCTAAAAAGAAATTTTGACTCTGAGGTCTGCCTGTTCCTGCTGTTTTGTTTATTTATTGCAGTACTCTGACCTGTGCTTATTTTCCTAGCTCTTTAAATGGCGTCTCTTGCTTCTGAACTCAGTGGAATGTTCCTTTCATTGCACTTCAAATACTCTGATAGAAACAATGTAACTGAAACTTGAAGTGTAAGCAAAAACCTTTTACTTTGCTTTTATTTGTCTGAGTATTGAATCACTCATTATCATCTGGTGAGCATTTAAAGTGCTTTAACATTTTGCTGCATGTTTGAACTTTTGTGTTTTTGAGATACGCATGGCATCAGTGCATGTGAAAACATGGTGTGTCTTGGTAGACTGTTGAATTTCTGCTCACCTATTTCCATGCACTGCTTTGTGTGAGGTGAGTAGAGACACAACTTGGTAACAAAACTTGCCATGTTTTCTCATCCCTGTTTGGAAGGTACTTTTTCACTAGTGCTGGGGTGGATGATGCAAATGACCAATGACTGTTATACTCTGTGTAATAACAAAATGCAATTTTCATATCAAGTTTGAAAATGTTGAAAATTAGTGCTGGGATATTAAATCTTCAGCAGCAGTCTCTTGATACCTGACAGTTGGGCATTCAAGGGGATATTTTGATCACTTGCCTTTTTATACGTTTTGCATGCTTAACTGAGAGGGAAGCTGTATTATTAGCAGAGGTAACTGTTCAGCTTAGCAATATCTGAACAGGAAACATGAGATTCTAATTCCACCTGGAAGGTGTGTTGGATGAGATTTTCCACTGCTCCACCAGCCCAAGAGCTGGTGGGTTAGAGACTGCTGAACATTTGCCCTGTCTAGTCTCTAGCTCTGATATAACACAGTTACTTATTAACCTCTGATCAAAGGTTTTAATTGTGTATATTTGCATATATATTCAGCTGCTGTGATTTTTTTAAGGTGAAGCTAGGATCAGTTATGGATCAGGAAGGTTATATATTATTCATAGCTGCTGTTGTATTTCAATTACTGCTTTGAAGCAGTCTTAAATCTCAGTAGATTTCTTCATAAATGTATGTAACTTGCTGTCTGTTTATAAGTAAGATTTAATATTTTTTTCCTTTGGACACTTCATTAATTCTTTGTGTATGTGTTCTGCAACCATGGAAATTAAAGGCTTCTGCTGGTAGGATAGGTTTGTGGGAGACCTCTTTACAGTTCTAGGGCAAATGCTGTTTAGTAATAGGTTTAAAAAGATGCATAGAGATATATAATGACTTTGACTATAGTGCTATATTACAGTTGTGAGATAAAGCATTTCTAAGGGGGCTGCATAGAATAAGGAAGGACTGCTTTAAAAATCCATGCTCATTCAGTGCATACAGGCAACTTAATTGTAAGGCATACATTTTTAATTGCTCTTTCCTTGAAATATGTGTTTAAAAAATTAAAACATGAAAATTGTGAGGAAAACATCTTCCTCTGCTTTGTATATTTGGTAGCATTTTCTGGATGATGTCTACATTAATCTTTTTTAAATTTCTCTACTCTTGCTTGCAAAATTTTCTTGAAACATCAAAGAAGAACCTTAGATGTAATTTTAAGTTAGCAGGAAAAACATGAGTGCAGGAATTTTACTTGGAACTGAAGATCTCTTGAAATTAGCTCTCTCTTTTAAAAATTACAGAAAATCAAGAAGTTTGGCTATGGATTCTTCCAACAGCCATTAGATAATTACTGGAACTTCAGTCGGGTTGACAGAGCCACTCAGCTTATTTTATGGTTTAGTCAGCTCTGATTCTCAGCGGGGGAACTGGCTGATTTACTGGCTGATACGTAATTTAAATTTGCTGCTAAGAATCTGGGAGAGGCTTGGTTTGGTAAACTGATAAATCTTGACAATTAAACTATTTTGGGTAGGGTGTTTTGATTTTGGTTTTATTTTTTGTAACTGTGTCATTTGTCTGTGTTACATACAAGAATGTGCAAACAATGGGGATTTCACTAAGGCTCTGTAAGCAAACTGTAATTTGGAAATTAAAAACATTTCAAGTGGTGAATATGAACATAATGAACTGAAGTTTTGTTTTCTGTGCAACACAAAGCAGCATGAGGACCACTAAAGGTGTTTCTTAGTGTAAGACATATATTAGGTACAAGAACCTGGGAAGAGGGAAGTTAAAGTATATTTCATATAAATGTGTATTGAGTCTTAATGTTGCTTTTATAGGAGAGGGTCATTTGGAAGAAAAACGTCCAGTAGTTGTATGAATTAATCTTAAAATGGTAATAAAAAATGGAAGAAAATCTGGGAATGAGGGCTTGTCAACCTTTTGCTTTGTACTTGGTCATTAACTGTCTGCTGCATGGACTGTGGGTGCACTCAGATGATGACACACACATTTCACTGTAGCTGTATTCTTAGTGTCCACAAACTGAAAAGCTTTTAGAACAGGCTTCAGAAAAACATGATTAATCAGAGGCTTGGCTGGATTGTCTCTTTGCTTAAAACGTTTGTTTTCCATTCGTATTAATTGTTCATTGCACAGTTAAGTTTTGAAGTGTTGAAGCCATGCCCTGAAAGCTGAACTTTATATCTGCTTCTGCTGGCTATGAAGCTTGAAGATGAGGTCACAGGGTGTTGCCAAGCAGATTGATACTTTGCCTACCAGGCTTTGCATGTGGCACTTGAGGTTCTCTTATGAAGCACCTCCTTGACTCTTGCAGCAAGTCGTGGGGCCTGCTGGCCTATTCTGATTGTTCCCTCTGTCTGGTAACAACACCTGACGAATGTCATATATTGTTTGCAGCCTACCAGGATCACTTTCCAAAAGTAAGTAGGCAGAGATGGTTATTGCAAGAAAAAAAAAAGGAAAACAGCCCAAGATAGATAGATTAAAGGCAGAGTAGAGAAAAACCACCAGGGCTCTAAAGCACATCTCAAATACTGCTTTCTAATTCTCTCTCCACTGACTTATTGATACCTACCTCTGCTAAAAACAGGTGTAGATTAGTACAGAGAACCTGATTTGCAGCTTGCTTTCCAGCCCTTTTAGAACACTGCTGACTGACAGTGACAATGAATACAGACAGGTGGGAGTACCAAGTCCCTAGCTTTCCCCCCCCACACAGAAGTTTCTATAAAACAGATTTAAAAAGTGTTTGGGCAGGCTTCCATTATTTTTTAGTTACATGGCTTGTGTTACATTGCTGTTAGATCTGGGGAGTCCAGTAACATAACTTTTGAAACAGAGATCTGTGAAGAATTGGTGTTAAGAGAGTGTGTGGCTGGAGTCTGCCTAATAGAAGCAAGTGATGTTTTTTAACCAGAGGAAATCAGTTGGTATCTTCAACCTCAGGCATGCTTGTTTCCAAGTTCTGTCAGAGTTCCTTAGGAGCAGCAAAGAGCATTAGTGGTTAGTTAGACATAAAGCCTGGAAGGAAAAGGTCCTCAGCTTTGTTAGTTGGGTCAAGTTCAGCTATTTTGCTAATCAGTGGTAGCTTCTTCAGCAAGTAATAAACAGAAAACCTCTGAAAGTGCTGATGAAGCACATTTTTTTGGAACAGTGGAAGAGTCCTTGGTGTTGTGAGGGTAACTAATGCTCATGAAAAATGCCTTGTTTACCTCCATGTTCCTGGTAATTCTGGACAGTACCTCCCTTTTTGTCTTGCCAAGCACAGAGCAACAGTTCATTTGTGAAAGCTACCTGCACAAGATGAATATTTTGCACAAACCAAAGCGGAGTTTGAGCGTAACAGAAATCTCATCAGGCCTTTGAGGCTGCTGGGTTCTGTGCACCATTCCACTTCCTGAAGCCAGACTGCGATTTCCCCAGCAATCACAGCGTGTTTGCCTACTTGCTGGGCCGCTGCACTCTGCTGCTCACAGAAGTGTTTTCAGGGATAGCATAAATGTGGAAACCTTGTTGCTCCTTAGCTGTGTCCTTAATTGTCTAACAATTGCAATGTAATGGCTGCTTTGTAAATAAGGTCAAATTAATCTTGTATGACTCAGTTGACATTTTCTGTCAAGAACTTGCAGGTGATTGACCTGCAAAAGCTGTAAAAGGAATGTATCGTTTCCCACCCTTTGAGCCTGTCCCTGGTGCAGAGCAGCACTCTGCACCCAGAAGCCCAATGACGAGGAGCTGAGCTCTGCTTCTGAATCTGATGAATCTTGCAATGCTTGCTTAATTTCTCTTTGGGTGAGCTTATTGTGGACTGCAGTTTAGACTGCATTAAGCTTACAATATATGCTCCAAAAATACTAATTCAGTACTTTTTATGAAGGATATGTGTTGTCATAGAAGCTTTTATTACCAAAAGGGGATTAAGAGGCATTGTGGGAACTCCCAAAACTCTTTAGTGGAATGTACTGTATATTTGCAATGTAGATTTCTAGAAGTGATTGTCATCTCTCGTAAGATCTTGGCTTGCTCTGAGGTCCTTATTGTATTTACCTGTAGTTGTGATTGTACTTTCAATACCTGTGTTTCTTTCTGATTTGGAGTGTGTGGAAGGACAGAACAGACAATTCCTGTTTTTGCCATCTTTCGGGAAATGCAATGTACTGTGTAATTTTGCTACTAGTGAAATGAAACTTATACCTGTATGTATATAAGGTAAAATAGTCAAATTAAGCCTTGTTTAAAAGTAGATTTAATGTTTGGTAAAATGTCCTTGAGCAGAATATTTTGCTTTGAAATGTATTACAATTTAACCAGTGATCAATTAAAACAAACAAAATAACTTTGTGTATTTCCTTCTTTACCAAGGGAGAAATGGCCCAAACATCCAAACCATTTCCACTGTGTCTTCCAGAGCGACGTGCAAATGTTAGAGAAATGGTTCTCATTATTGTGTTCAGCTTGACTGAACCTGTTAGGAGCTAAGTGGCTCTTCAGAAGTGTCTCTTCAGTTGGAGAAGCATTGCTGCAGTGTGCCCTGGGGTTTGGCAGCTGCATTTTCTAAGTGCTGTGCTGTGCTGTGCTGTGCTGTCCTGTGCTGTGCTGTGCTGTGGGGGTTCTTGCACAGGATTTGGTGCAGTGCTTTTCCATTGCCCAAGGGAAACTCTGGCCTAAGTGCGTATCAGTAACCAAAGGGAAGACAGCAGGAGCACATGGACATGACTGAGGTAGGAGAGAGGAATATGAGCAGCCTGTAGGGATGGTGGGGGACACATCTGGTGATGAAGGACTGCAGATGGTGGGAATCTGAGGGAATGTGGCATGGCAAAGGGTGAGCTTCTGCTGGGAGTGTCCTGACAAGGTACCCAGAAAGCATCTTTTGACTCCATACTCTACAATAAGAATAGGAAAGCAGGATCTTTCATAGGTGGGAACAAGCCACTCTGTGACATTGAGAAAGTTTTTAAAAAAGTTAAAAGCACAAAAGTATAGGATTACCACTGGGGATCCCCAAGGAGAAGGGTGAAAAGCAGGGAGGAGATGGACAGGCGTGACACAAGAATGATGGCTGGAATTGCATGGGGCAAGAAAGAGAAGTGCTAGCAAGCAAACTGAATTCTCTTAGGTAAAGCGCATTGCTACTGGATAATGTTTTTCATATTCTGCTTACTACTTTGAATAATCTGATAGATTTACAAGAATATATGATAGATTACTCAGTGCCAAGATTGTAAAAGACCTCCTTGTGTCATTTACAGAACATGCTACCACTTTTGCTGCTAGTCAACTTATTCCTAACATGCAAAGATGTTGAAAAACTTATTGATACCTACTTCTGGTCCTTCACTGCAGCAAAGGAGGATAATGTTAAAGTCAAGTGCATCTTTCTTCGCCATATGCAAGGCCCCTGGCTACTCTGACATGTATTTAGAAAGACTTGAGTTGGGAGAACACAGGAGATAGAAATCCTGAAGAGTCAAGCTAGCAAACATCAGTAATTACACTAGATAAGCAGAACGTATTACAAATAAATAGCATGGCTAGAAATTCAATATCAAACAAAGCACACAAAACAGATTGAATGAGGGATTACAAAAAGGCAGCAGAAACACTGTGTAATGTAGTGTGCAGAGCAGCCTGTAGCAATCTAAGCCTTCCGAATCTGCAATTGTAGACACCTGACCTGGTTTCTGTAATGTTGGAGAGGATATGATTTGCCCTGCCCCAGCACTGCCTCTCTTATGAGGGTAAGAGAAGGACTTCTGGTAGATTTTTTTCTAAAGAAGGGAAAATGGAGCACGTAGGCAAGTGAAGACTTGGTCTAAGAAGGATCCTTTTTAGTAAAAACTCAGAAGGAACTCCTCATCTCCTTTAACCTGTGCTGGCTGTTCTCCTGGAGTGGTTTCAGCTCCTAATCAAAGCTCTGGGTACACACAAAATAATGGCTGTGAAGTTTTCTGGTATAGGATGGTGCTGGCAGACACAGCCATTATTAATTGGTGAACGGCACCGCGTATTTCTGTGTGCATGGCTCTGGTGAGGAGCAGGACAGCACAAGTACTCTGCAGGAGATGGGATTGTCAGTGCGCTCCCACCCTGACAACATTCAATCATCCAGTATGCTTCTAATGTGCCAGAAGAAACCTGAAGAAACAACTGATCAGCTTGCTCAGGAAGCCAATTTAAATTACAAGCCTTGGTTTGCCATTGCAGGGATGTTGCTGTGTGTGCTGTGAAACTGAGTGTTCCATAGTGTTTGAGTTTGGTACTCCTGCAGGGTCTGCTCCTCTCCTGATCCTTGCTAGCCTAGTACTGTCAGTCTCATTATGAAGTTCAAAAATGCTGCCAATAGCATTCCTAGAAGGTGTTAGAGGAGTGTTTGACCCAAAGACTTCCCTCTTGTCAACAGTTCCAAGATTTCATCTTTCTCTGGTCTTCTGAAGCTTCTAAAGTAATGGATTCACTAGACTTCTTGTGGAAACTGACCTCCAGCAAAGCAGAACCAGAAACTGTCAACCTACAGCAGCTAGCTGCTGTGATAGCTCTTCCTTTCTTGCTGCACATGTGCTCTGTCCCCATCCTAGCAGTGGCTCACCTTAAAGGAAAATGAGTTCTAGGGATGTGTGAACCACAAGAACTGGACTCCTATATGTTTTTTCAATGGATTGCATTAAGGCTGTTGAACCCTGTATATATTCTATCTCATTTCACACTGAGATGTTTTTATATCCTGTGGCTAAATTTGCCTCTCATGCCTTTGCTGACTCATCATGAAACAAGGGATGAATGCAGGGGTTTTCAAATTTTCATTTTATTACCAATGTTTTTTAATTTCTCAGCTATCTTCCCTATTGGAGCTGCCTTTTTCTTCCTTCACTCACTTCTCACTAGGCTTTTCTACTGCTCCTACTACCAGAAGCCTAAGTCCTGTTAGACCTGGAAATTGCTCACCTGCTTCTGTGCACGCACTGCAGCTGCTGCCCCACATATGCAAGGAATGAGCCTCTGTCAGACCTCTTTATTTCTTTTCCCATGCGCGGGACATCATGAGGACCACATCTCCTGTGGAGGCTTGAACTGCAATTGTTCACCATCTCCAGATGCATAAAAGGATGTTTGGGGGTTTCATATAAAATCTTCCTAGGAATTCATGCAAGGGGTAGAGGCAGAAGGGACATCATTCTGTGCTCTGCTTTTTCTAATGTGGGCAGCTTGTTTTGGCCTGTCCTTGGCTCACCTCATCCTCTGCCGTGTACCCCGTCGTGGTTGCTGACAACTTCATTGCACCCCTGAGTAAAATGCACCTGATTTCACATGGAGTTATTTATCATCAGTAATCATGTTTCTTTGTTTTGATTGCCATCTGCTGGCAGAATAGTGTGACCATCACCATTTCACACTTGAGCCACATAGGGTTTTTTTTTAAGTACTAAGCATTTTGAATGAGTTTGTGCAGTTTGTATGTGCATGTTACAAAACAGGGCTGCTTTTCGGTGTTTGTATTCACAGGCTGACAATGCTGGAGGCAGAGCTCACAGCCCATGAGAACAGATGCTCCTCTAAGTGGACAGAAGCAAGTAATCTGTGCTGGGGAATGAAGAACAGTAGACATGCACTACAGGAGTCTTGGAACTTGGGGTGGGGGTGGCACACAGACTGAAAGCATAGGAGAGCAAGGGGCTGGGCAGTAAGTATCCAGGTAGATCCTAGGGCTGTGCCCTGTGTGTGCCCAGCCTGTGGTGGGTAAGTGTGACCTCAGTACCAACGCACACCATTTAGAATGCAGGTGCTCCACGACAGTGGGAGGAGCAAGAACAGAGCTTCCAGGTGGTGCAAACTGCTGTACTGTCCTGGCACTTGCTCTGAGTAAATGAGGCTGTAAAGTGAGGCCCTGACAGTTTGGCCCAGGCTGCTTCACCCGTGGGGGGCTGTTGAGGTGCCTGGGTGTGGGGTTCCTAAGTGACCCCAAAGGGTACTAGCCTGAATGATCCAGCACTATACCCAGGGTTGGCATCCTTAACAAGTGCTCTCAAGGAAAGGCCCATTTCTCACCAGTGTTCCTGTGCCCCACCATGAGTGCCACAAAATTCATCTGGTCAGCTTCTTGAATATTCAAATTCAGCTTCTTAATCAAGTTCTGTCCTGGATTGTTTCCTGTCTGAAAAAAAAATGTCCACAGCTTCAAAGGAAAATTTATGTGCATTTATTCATCCTTGTGCAGGATGGTATAAAACAGCCTAAATGACACCAATTCAAAAGGATTTGATACCTACAAGACCTCAAAAACAAAGTTTGAGTTTTACCTGAATGAATTATTGGAAACTGCGTCTTGAATATGATCAAGCATCTTGTGTAAGGTAAATAAAAATCAGATGAGCTTCATCTTCTAATTCCATTGCTGTCAAGTGTAATGTGTCTGCTTCAGATGAGAAATGATAAATGCAGTTCTTTAATTTCAGTGCTATGCAAATAGTATTAGAAGATTATTCCTGATGCTGCAAGATCAGAATCTGAATTTTTCAGCAGATCTTTAGCATAGGCTGGAATTCCTGTTTCTGTGTTCTATGGTGGCATTTAACGCTTCATATCCTTTTCCACAGACAGACTGGAGCGCAAATACATTTCCCAAAGACATTTCTCCTGGCAGTGTTTGCAACTTCTGCAGAAGCACCCAAAGAAGATGTTAGAGGACCATGCTTTTATCCAGAATTGTGAAATGAAGCTGTATCCCTGAACAGCAAAAAGGCTGCATCAGTTTTAATGACTCCCACTGGACAATGCACAGGAGAAGGCACACACCTACCTACTGTGCCAACAGTGTCCTGCCAGACCCACCCCTGCCTTTTCTCCCAGGAAGTCACTAGAGCTTAAGGTAAAGAAAACCAAGCAAATTTTCCTTACCTTTCTCTTAGAAATGGCTTGAGTCTCATGAGTTTTCCCTCTCTACGCTGCTCTTGTGAGACGCGACCTGTAGTACTGAGCCCATCTCTGTAGCTCTCAGCATAAGGATATGGACCAGTGTGAGTGAGTTCCAAGGAGGCCACAGAAATGATCAGAGGGCTGAAGCAGCTCTCCTATGAAGAGCTGGGATTGTTCAGCATGGAAAGAGAAGGCTCTGAGATGACCTCATTATGGCCTTCCAGCACCTAAAGGGGGCTTTTGGAAAGGTCATGTAGTGACGGGACAAGAGGCAGGAGTTTTCTTGGAGCTCAAGGTATGTCCTGGCTTCATCTTGGGCACAGCATAGCTCATGAGATGGCTTCTCCAACATCAGAAAAGAGCAAAATGTTTGTCCTAAAAGATACAGTGTTTTGCTCACAGCACAGGTTACTTCAACAATATCTTGCCTTATACCTTCCTGTATAATGTTCATTGGCATTTCACAGCATTTTCCTGGAAAATGCTTTGTGGATAATGGTTACTATTTTTCTTCTTGTTCTTGGGAATGTTTAGGGATATCCTTGTATGTATTGACCTTGTACATACTGGTAGGTTATACTTTCTTGCCTCCTATGGGTCCAGAGGGTTAATTATACCCTGATTATTCAGGTTTGCCGTTCCTTTGTGTAAGACACGATTTCTTAGGAAGGGAGAGCAACACAATTAGCACAAGCTAAACAAAACTTACACTAAAAGACATTTGAGGCAATATCTCAGAAAAAAAAAATGCTCAAAGCCACAGGACAAGAGCAGGCACTGACCATCAAACAATGCACCTAAGACAAGCTAGGCAATAAGTGTCTAAGGTAAATTGCAAGTGATACATCTTAACAGATTTTGCAGAGATGGCCAAAATTAAGCAAAGACAAGTTTAAAGCCTGACAACTCGAAGTCTAGTAATGCAATGTTTTGAAGCTCAAGATCTGTTGTTAGTATGGCTGAGCCGCAAGGTTATAATTTCTAGGTGATAAAGGGTAAATCCAAGGCCTCTTTGATATACAAAATATCAGAAATCTGGTTTCAGTGGTATGGTTCTGGAGAGCAAACATATACTTCACTCTGTAAGGAATTTCTAAGAGTTATGAGGAATTAAATCCTTAAAACAACCTATGGTACTGTGGACTTTGTAATGAGAGGTCAATACTTCTGATAGCTTAGGCAGCTTCTAAAAAATACAGGGTTTTTAGATTTTAGTGCCTTTAGTATGGGCCCTAAAGACCTATGTATTTCATATTTTCTGATGTTTGACTGTGTCTGAAGTAATGTTTGCCTTTGTTTTACACATCCAGTTATCAATGCTGAAGCAATTTATTTTTGGAGCAGTGAGCATAAACAAGAAAGCAGCCTGGCACTCTAGGCAAATGTGTGCTGAGGCAGAGCCTTGTTTTCAGATATGTGGCTTTTACAGAATTTTCTGCTTATCTATCCCTGCAACTCCACTGTCAGAGTAATCTGAAATAGTGGTGATTTATCCATTTTTCTCACTAAGGCATTTTTTGAATTCTGAAGGTGTTCCCTGGCATTAAGTGCTGCTACAGTTGTGCCTCCACTTACCTTTCTAGCTTCAGCTCAGGTTTCCGCAGCAATTTCTGGCCAGTGCTGTGGGATCCCTGGCTTGGGCAGATGTGTCTCTTTGGTGACACATGGACATGGTGTTGCCTATGCCACCTGGGCTGTGCTCCCAAGCCAGGCCCAGGAGTGGACTGCATCTGCACAAGTCTACTTCATGGAGGACAGAGAGGATTTCTGTGGCATTATCAAGGTGGAGCCTTCCCAGCCAGAGAGTTTAGTAAGAAAATTATGCTTTGCATTTCTCCTTCTTGCTAAAGGGAAGAATAAATATTGATGTGCTAGTAATGTCCAGCTGAGCTGTCTGAACAATCCTCTAATATATTGTATAATAAAGAAGTGAATTCAGTGGGAGATCAGCAGTTTACATTGATCTGTAATTGATCTCTAGCAAATAACACATGCAGTTAGAACCTTTCTTGCTTTTAATATGGACATTTCAGCCCTGGGGACCTGGAGGATGAGATGGCACAAACCATTTTCTGCCTCTGTACTTGTAATATCATAGTTTGCATGGTCACCAGGACCAGGAGCATCCTGTGCAGTGGGAGCCACTTCTGGCCGGTAGAACCCCAGGGCACTGCATGAGCAGTGTGCAGCTGCACAGAGCAGGGATTGATGTTTGGCAGAAGTACCTCTCTAGGCTGGTTCTGCTCCTGCTGCTACAGACTCGACACCAGGAGCTGACAAGGGAGCTGGCTCTGCATTGCTGCAGGGAAGCTGTTTGCAGGAGCCTGCTCTGGGGCTAACAGAGACTGCTGCAACAGAGGCAGCTCTGGGGTTGTGGGTAGCTGCTGTGGTCCTGGACCCTTGACTTCAGAGCAAACCTTTTGGAAGCAAGGCACACAACAGCGGGGAATCTGCACACTGCTTCCTCAGGGACCCTGAACTAGATCCACCTGCCCTCCTGCGGTCTGGACTGCTGGAATAGTCTTTGAATGTTTATTCTTTTGGCTCCAGTGCTATCATATCCTGGGGTTTCTGGAAAGCTGGATACAATGTTTGTGATGTTGTGAGCCTGAAGCATTGGAACAGCTGACCATGAAAATGCAGGTCTGATAGTTCAGCATCAGAGGAGGGATCTGCCCTTCTCCAGGGAGTGGTATCATGGTAATGAACCCTTTTGTACCATAGGACGATGAACTGAATAAAAGGAATTGAGCGCCTTCAACCAGCCCTCCATGCTCTCCTGCTCCTGCTGTTTTCCCCGGTATACTTCAAGCTTGGGCAGGAGACCAGAGGAACCAAGCCCACTGTTGCTTGTCCTGTAAATCTGGTCTCAAAGTCTTGGAGAGGCCTGCCCTTGCTCCTCCTGTCACAGCAGCTAGAAGGTGAGGGACACAGGTGAAGGTACTCCTTATGGTACAAAGCTGTACTTCTCAAGTCTTCTACACACCTCTGCAACAGACCCAGCTCTGTGTCGTACAATAGCACCAGAGGCCCTGCTGCTCAGCCTGGCTTTTCATTGGTACCACAGAGGGACAGACACTTTCCACAGGCTTCCCTCCTGCTGCCCTGCCTGTGACAGCCGTGCTGAGCTGTGAGGCACAACACCTTTTAAAGCTTCTCACCCTTTGCTGAGGAGCTGCCCTGATACTGGGCTTGAGGCTGCAGGGTTTGTGCCTGGCAGTGAGCACTGAGTGTGCTTTAGCCCCAGAACAGGTTTTATATGTGTCCTTTGGCATCCTGGTGCGTGTCTGGGTGAAAGGCTTGTTGGGCTGCAAACGATGCCGAGCCCTGGGTCAATGTGCCCTGTCAGTGGGAAGCAGCTGTCAGCACCAGGCTCCTGCCATCGCACAGCACGATCTGCCTCCTCCAGAGGGCACAGGCTTAATCTGCCGGCGAGCAGACGCCTTGGGAAGGCAGAGCACGTCGCCATACGCATGGCCAGCTTTAGTGCTGGGAAGGCTTTATTTAGTGCCTGTGAAATGAGATAAGCCAGACAGCGTTACGTTGGTCTCAGCGGACAAAAGAACTGAAAGTAAGGGTTCTGCATAACAGCAACAACAAAAAAAGATGTATCAAGTCTGATGTTAGATGATTCATAAAATAATTAGCGTTTCTGAGCGTGTCCTAATTTCAGACAAAAGTGAAAATACAACAAGATGAGCAGAAAATGATGGGTTATGCTTTTAGAACAAGGCACTTTAATTGAGCCAGATGGGCCCAGATGTTTCCTCACACTCTGACTGAAATGATCACCTATTCAGGGAGATATGTTGTGGGAGAAACTGTAACAAAGATGCAAGAGGAAATTTTCCACAAGCAATGATTACATTAAGGAGACTTGAGGCAGCTCTTACTGTTCTAGTGAGGCTAATTGTGTATGAAAATTGGAACATTTCATACTGACTTAAAGAGGTGCTTGCTGCCCCTAATGCTTCAGCTTGCATTTTGATCCAAGAAAGATTTTATAATCACTTGCCTCTCTCATCAACTGGTTTTGACTCCAGGTATCCTTTAGGTCATCCGCACTTTCTGTTCCCTGTTAATGCAAGCAAATCTCTCCTCTCTGTGCTTCCACCTGTGGAGATGAGGACCCATGACATTTTCATTTTGACAATATCCCACATACTGCAAGTGTCTTCTAGGACTGAACCAGTGCCATTTTTGGGAGCCATCTCAACTGCAATGACAAGGCAGACATTTCCTTTCACAGGTCAAGAGCTAGTCATCATTTATTTATGAATGGGTTGTGTTTGTATTGCTGGTAACCAGACAATGTTAATAAAATGTGTTTTGGTTTGGTTTTTATAAAGTTTCTTTTTTGCCTTTACTGACATGTGTTCCATGAGAGAAGGTATGTCCTAAACTGGCAGTGACAGCAACAAAGATCATCTGTTTTCACTGGAATATTTTACCATTGTACAATTCATGATGAAATAAAATTATTTTAGAAATTAAGACCTGCTACAGAATTTTTGTTTCTGCATCCAAAAATAACCCCAGAACCTGTGTTTATATCCAGTGAGGCAACTTGATTCCTTAACCAGCAGTGGTGGGATGTACATATATTTGGAAGAAACTAGAGTGCCCAAATACCTTCTTGCCTGTTTCTGTGCTTCCAGGAAGCACAGTGCAGTGTTTTCAGCATAGGAAAAGCTGCTTCCTAGAATTTCTGTAAACACAACTGCCCAAGCTGCAGTCCTGCTAATTTGACAGCAGGTGGGTGTTCACAATCGGGAGCTGCTGTGCCACAAGATGCATTGCATCTTGTTACCTCTGTCTCTCTTTTCCTTGCCTCCTTTGGGCTCTGATCTCTGCTTCCATTTGTATCATCTGCACCGGCCTGGAAAGCCACATATTCCCACTGCTTGTACAAACAGCTATGTGGTATTGCTCGCTGTATCCCATAGCAGTGGGGGCTGGAGCTAGATGATCTTTCTTGTCTCTTTCAACCCAAACCCATCTGATGAAATGACTCTGTGATTTTACTGCAGTCCTTAGGCAAAGTCTCAGGCACTCATATGAAAAGACCTGCTTTAAATGGGGGATCACTGTGCCCTGGAGGCTTTGTGAAATAAATTTCTGTTGCATAGCATAGTAAAACAAGAAGCTCTGAAAGCATTTTTCCATTGGTACTACATCATATTGTCCTTTCCTTGATTTCCATGTAGTCTCCTGTTTCCTACAAGCTTCAAATAAAGAAATTCTTTGTATCAAGAGCCTATAAAAAAGCTGCTGCTTGACCACAGCTCTTGAATTTAGAGATATGTTGGTGTTCTTTGCTGGAGTTGTCCTGACTGTTAATAGAGCACTGTGTGCCACTCAGTGCCTGACTCCAAGACTGGTCCCGTGCAAATAATCAAAACTTCCCACAGAATAAAGTGATGCTCATTCTGAGTGAAAAAGCAGGTCCTTCATTAACTTTACTGCCTTCTGTTCATGCTATTCTTATGAGAGTAGTCCCCAGATGGCACTGTTTGGCCATTTAATGTGATTTTTTCCTGCCTGCTTTTTTTTTTTTTATTTTTTATTTTATTTTTTTTTTAAAGTTCATATGCAATGTAGTCTTTGAAGAAATGCTACAGATTATCTCCATAAAGAAAGAAGGGACTGCCTGCTAGGAGCCATGGCTTGATGATGGTATTGCTTATTTCTTCTTGTTTTCAGAGTCTCCCCAACAGAAATGGCTTCCTTCTTGCTGAATGTCAGTGTTCCACAATTCTCTGCTCTCCAGGAACCCCTTCCTCCCACGATAGATCTCTGTTGTGTTAGAATGTTCTTCAAGTATTGCAGGCAGCAAGAAGCTGACAGCAAGGCCTGGCTGTACTTGGCTAGGTGGCATATCCTGAAGCATCATACTCACAACCTCTCTTCCTTCTTTGCAGCTCCAGATTCCCATACTTATACTCTCAAGGGTATGTTTCATTACTTTTTTTAAGTCTTTTTTTTATGACTGCTTCCATTGTTAAGTCACACTTCAATTATTTATAAGGAAACAAAGGTGACTTTGATACATTTTTCTCTGGACAGTGTTTCAAGCTAATAAGGGACTTCTAAACTCTTAATAGCTACTAAGATTATTACTGCTGTGGTTTGAAGAAGAAGCTAAAGAATATTTTTTCTTGTTGCATTCAATACTCAGGAAGGGGACCCAGCACCAGATAAAAACAGAGTAACACATGTAATGGGCAGAAATACCCGGGGAAGGATGCCACCCATAGTGGCAGTGAAACCTGTTCTTGGGTGGAAGGAATTAAGTTTCTCATCTAGTATGGGAAATGATGAGCTTCAGAAGGAAAGAATGTGTCTATTCAGTAAAGTCATGTTAGCACAGCAAAATGAGGGAGACAGATTTATAAGTACTCAGTTTGGGATTCTGAGAAATAGCTGGTTAAGAGAAGTCAAAGGTGGTAGGTGCTGACTGCAGTAGCCCATTCAGAGACAGGACTGATCTGTGCTGTCCTGTGGATGGTAACTTGTTTACATTTTACTAGTGATTTTTGGCACAAGAATTAGAACTGGATTATTTAAGGAGATGAGAGCAATGATACAACATGAGCTTCAGTAACCCAAAGTGATAAGATTATTGTCTTGACAACCAGCAGCTGGAATCTCTGTGTTCAGCTGGAAATACATCAGAGGTTGTGTAGGAGAAATAAAACCCATGACAGCATGCCAGTTACAAAATGATCAGATAATTGGTGGGGCACAACTAGGAGAAGCTCTTCAAATACTACAATATTTTTTGCACTGGTGATCTTCGAACATCTTCCAAAAGCTCAGCTGATTTCAGTGTTGCTGAGACCTAAGTCTCATTCTCCATCTACATTTTGAGAACACTGGCACTGAGAACAGTCTAAGTAAGGAAGAAATCCTGCTTAAGCTTTGTTTCATTTGATGGATATGCCAGAAGCTGTTTTGGAAATGAAAAAAACAAAACCTCAGACAAGGAAACTTTTTCAGTTTACTAGAGCAGATAAGGTTAACAGCCTGCAATCATATGTAAGAAGTTCTTCACTGATTTCCTCTAGAAATAGGATTTACAGGCTTATAATATCTCTATGCATCATTGTCAGCCCATCTTAGCATTTTATTCTGCATATCAAATACAAAGAAACATTCAGAGAGGCAATCTTGCATGACTTGAGGAGACAGGTGGCTGAGTAAGGTAGAGAGGACCTATGAAAGGCTGGAAGTGATATCAAGCCCCTCAAGATCTGAGCCCCTCAAGATCTGAATCAAACTTCACAATTTGTTTTGTTGTTGTCAATCAGCAGATGTAGATAGACACTTATGATTAAGCAATTGCATTGTGAACATTATACGCTAGGCTAGTGTTTGTTTTAAGGAAAAGGAAAGACAATCCCAAGATGAATGGGCTGTCTGGATGACAGCCACCAGGACTGAGCAGTAACTGGGGGAGAGGAAATTCCAGCAGTGGACCACCAACTCAGTGACCACCTACCCCAAACAGACCCCGGAGTCAGACACAGGGAAGAACTGCACCTGCAGACTAATTAGCAGGGCAAATAGGGGGTTGAATACTAATTAATTAAAGTCACATCATCTGTAAACAATGGATGCTGATGCTTTGTTTGTTAAAATGTACAAAGGGGATAAAGTTTTGATGACTGGGGAGCCAGCCTTTTGTGGACCACCACCCTGCTGCTCCATCCTTTGCACAAACCAGAGTAAGAGGTAGAAATACCTTGCCTGGCTGTGTGAGTTGGTGCTGGGCACATGGAAAGCAGCCTGCAGTTGGGACAAGAGAAGCACTAAGGCGAACTTCTGTCTTATTAGACCTTAGAAGTCCATGAGACATCAAAATTGGCTCAATTACTAAGAGAGGGAAGCAAGAGCTCCAGACATATAAAGAAATGAAACTGTAGAAAACTTAGATGGTTTTCGTTTTTCTGCCTGGCACTGCTTTCTTGGCCTGGCTACAGAGGTAAGGTGTGAACACAGGGATAGGCAACTGAAATGTGGTAATGCAGATATCCTGTCTCAGGATCTTGCTTCTGTTGGGTGACACTGCACCAGACCTGGTCCCCTGTGACCTTCAGGCAGGTTAAGTTCCCTGTGATCCCCTCTGCTCCTTCACAGGGTGGGGAACAGCTGACAGCTTCCCCCCATGGAAAACACACCACTCTGCCATTGCAGAAGCAAGCTGGGAAAACCCCAAAATCGATAGTCATTCAATCTATAGATAGAGTTAGTTAATTCAGGGTGTGGAGGAGAGTGAGCCCAGGTGTGATGACTCTGGCCCACGAAGGAACAGCTAGACTTTTCCCACAGGGGAGGAGATGGGTACATCTGCATGTCAAGCTACAAAGCTTTCAGAGCAAGAAATTCTAGGTACACAGCACTGGAAGAAATTTATCCTGAAACTATAAATACTTGAAAACTTTTTTTCAGAATTTACTGAGGCCAGGGCTTGATGATGCTGATTAATTACCCTAGGTGACTAAAGACAGCTAAGTTGCTGTTTCTTCCCCCCTCACAAACACTTTTGCTTTGGATAATTTACCAGCTGACAGCTTCTTGTTTCCCTGACCTCCCTGCAGCCACTAACACATCTTATAAAGGTCCCTTGTATAGTTTCAGCTTCTCCCTTGGAAATGACTTGACTATTCAGCGTGAAATTCGACAAAGTGCACACTTCAGTTAGCAAGCACACCAACAGCCTGCACTCCCAACGCCTGCCAGCCTTCCTCACTCTCTGCTTTCTTAGCTCAGACAGTTGAAGAATGTCTGAGCATTAAGATGAACAGGCTATGATGCTGGCTTGGTACAGCATGGCAATTCCCTGCAGTGAAAAGCAACACATAAAGACTTCTCTCCTGGAAACAAGTGCAGTAAGAGGTGTCAGAGAAGAAGATGGCTTCTGAAACTAGAAGTACTTACATTACACATTGGTATTTTTTAACTCAATGTAGCGTTTAGCTAGTACAAAATAACTAGGCCTAAAGTAAATAAAGGCAGTGTCATTGAACATCTGGTAGTGGCAGGTGAATCACTTTAAAAAGAAGGCTTCAAAAAGAGAAGGGAAGATGTGAGTCAAGAAGTCTATGAAGATTAAAAAATGCTTTACTAGGATATTTTAGGAAGGTTATTTTAGTAAAGTCATATGCCATGGAAGAATGCAGCTACATTTCCTACTTCATTGCTGTAATTGTTTATCACCACTGCTCATAGGGACACAGGAAGAGAGGATTTCTGTAGCATGAGAACTTCTCAGTAGGATAAAGACCATGTGATTAAAGAAAGCCCTATAGCAATAGGTGGATCAGGGAAGCAAGGAGGACTGGAGGGAGTTGAAGTCATCACCTGCACGCTGAGTATAATATGCTAATGTCATGGAGAAGCAGTAGCTAAGCAGGAAAACGGACAGTCTGGTTTCTTGCAGTTGCAGGGAAGAGTTGCTGGATTCCCTGGTAACCAAGATGCAAACATGTGGTTGTTTTACACATGTTTCTGGATGGGATGCTTTGGCATCTGATAAGGAGTCAGCTTATACAACAGGCAATTTCCTTGGTAGGGGCACTGACAAAGTCTGTTTGCTGTTTCCAATACTCACTAAATCTGGAAAAACTTAGTATCACTGAGTTCCCTGTTTATTACATCTCTAAAAAGTAGCTAAGACTGTCAGGAAGAGAAGGAGAGAGACTGTCAAACATAAAGCATGACTGCAAAAGCTTTTACTTTAGGAAGAAAAAGCAGATTACGAAAGAAAATGGGATTAAAGGAGGAGACAGCTAAATAAATGGGTAAAATTGTAGGGAGGGGAGATTATGGTTAGTTTTCACATGTCGTGGAAAGATGTTGCTTCAGCTGAGCCCTGATTTGGCTCCTTCTCTCAGGGACTGCTCTGAAGGCTAGATGACTGGCATTACTCTAACTTGTGGTATCTACTGACATTTGAGGGGAGTTTCAGACACTTATACTACCAGAATCAGTCCATCTACTTAAGTGGTTTTGGAAGTTATTCTTGAGGTTTTACTCTTTGTCAATCATGTTTTAACCAGTTCATCAGTTCATCAGTCATTCATAGACTGAATGAAAAACTTGGGTCAGCATCCCATGATGTGTTCTAATCAGCAGCACATATGGGGTTCATGCTCAGTGACCCCAGTTTACGGCTGCAGCTCTGAGAGAACCTACCAGGGTCAGTGCACAAATGCAGCTCTAAAGCCAGGGCTTTCCTAAGCAGGAATGACTGGTTATGTCTCTGTACAACCCTGTGTAGAGAAAGAGGGATGCAGATATCGCTACTAAACCGTGTAAGCTTTGAGTGCAAGGCTCTGAGGGAAACTAACAAGCAGCTTCTTTCTTCAATTAGTTCTTGCTCTGCAGCTTTGTTTCCCCTTCAAAAACAAGTAATCTCATACTGCGGCAAGTAACAAGTCTGCAGCCTACAGAAACAAGCCAGGCTTTGGCTCCCTACAGCTCACCAGCTCAGGGGTTATCAGGAGTTATCTTCTTCAGTGATCCCTGGTTGCCTCAATCTCAAATCCCATAAGCTCTGCAAGCAGGGTTTCCAAAATAGCTAAATCTGAAGGTAGACTTCTGTGCATGTGTGCACACGTGCATGTGTGCACAAAGACAGATAATCAATTATTTGATGTGGATAAAGGTATATAATTATTTCTTAACATGTTTTTTTTCTATGTGAAGAAATTCCCGTTCAGTCTCAGATTTCAGAAGCTGGGTTTACAATGCAGTACTTCTGCTTTGTCTTTTGCCTCAGCAACTACAAATCTCTGGAGGCTTTGCAGTGCACCAGAACGGAGGAGGGAGAGTCACACTTCAGCAGACAGTCTTTTATAACCTTTTCTGATGTTTTACTGTGGCTTAAATACAGCAGAGACCTGACATACATTCAAATTGCAATGTACTGAAGAATGGAGAAATGATGGGAGAGAAAAAATTACTACGTGTCCTTCTGAATTTCTAACTTCATCACAATGCTTTCAGAGTGTCAATTCACCTCGGGTAGTCTCATTTTTTATTACAGCTTCACTTAATTTTGAATTAATTCTCTCTCACACCCCTTGTATGTAAAAATGTTTGCTTCTACTCATACATATCAATTTTTCCACTGTCCATATTCCTGCTCCACTTGTGTGTTTCCCAATACAGTATTAAATGTATTAGGGACAAGTTTAAGAGGTATCACTAACTGTAGAAAAGAGATGGTTGTTTAAACCATTGACATGAGATGTTCACATATCTGATATTGTCAGTGTCATAAGAAATGTGCAGGTTTCATGCACATTCAGATGTGAAATCCTGTTAAATTAGGCCCAGAGAGGGAGAAAAACTAAGGCAGTTCAAAAAGCAAGGTGGTGAGCTGCAGATACCCAGGATGTATCAACAGCAGGTAAACAGGCCTGAGAGACAAAATACAAGGGAAGTAGTTAAAATAAATCTAAGTAAGAAAATAGAAAAGTTGCAAAAAATCCCTGAGAAAACTGACTGCATGTTGTCTGTACTTGAAACAAGAGGAGAAGGGAAGATAGGGCCTGTTTTTCTAGTCAAATTGTGAAATAAGAAATGAAATAATCAGGCGAAAAGGAGCTGGGGAAGCAGACATGCTGAGTGCTGTCTAAAGAACAGTGTTTTGTTAAGTGCTGGCAGAGGACACAGAGACTGTTGGAAAGGGGTGTGCTCTTCCCTCATGGGACACACCAAATTTTTATCTTACCTACTTTTTACTAGCTGCCTCAGTAAAGAAAAGCCTGAGGGATGCCAGAGTGACAAACAATATCACCTGGCTGCTTTAAATGTTGGTTGCAAAAGCAGTTAAAAAAATGTGCTCCTACTGGTTTAGCAGAACCAGTGGTACATATTCCTGTCGAAGACAAAGCTTGGTTGGATTTCGGTCTGCTGATTCCTCAACACACTTGAGAAAATGACTCTACAGAGGGCTTTGTACAGAGCGCTAAATTCCTTCTTCCTCAACACACAGAGATGTAAGTTTGCTTGAGTGGCTCTTCTCAACAGCAGCAGTAGCAATGTGTTCTCTCCTAGGGAAAGATGCAAATTCATCTCCCACAGGGATGGGTTGTACTGTGCTCTAAAACGCTTGCTGCCTCTGATGAAACAAAAGCCTTCTGAATCACATGAACTGCACTATACTGTACCTCTCCTGATACTCCAACATGAACCTTTAACCTTCCAAAGGCTATTTAAGTCAGCCAGTACCCCTTGACATAAACTGATGCATGCAACACTGATTGTGTGCTTACAAACTGAGGAAGCACACAAACCCTTCCTCTGAATGCTCATGGAATCACCAGCTCTCTGGGCATAAATGTGCTATGCACAACAGAGGAGGTTATACCCAAGAGCTTGTAAAATGGCCACAGCAATGCACAGCAGTGATTATCAATATATTGTGTTGTTACATGCTTGTAAATTCACAGACAGTCAGATTTAAAGTCTTGTACAACGTTCAGAATTCTTCCTGTATTTGACTCCTGCAGTTAAGTGCTACAGTAATGGACTTGAAAGCGTGTTGCTGCAAGAACTTGCCAAATGGTGATGGTACACAGTAAATACCCAGTGATAGGTCCCAGGGAGTGTGAATCACATGCTAGATACTGTTTTTATGTCTGTGAAGAAATCCTTTTGCCTGAACACAGAAATTCTGATCTTATTTGGGAATTTGAAGGTTTGAAGGATGGGAGAAAGATGTAGTTTGGGGAATTTCCACTTACAGAAAAGGAAAGTAAATTTTACATGTGAAATAAAAAGAAGACAGACATTTTTTAGATGCTGTTTTGTGATGCATAAATGTAGCCTACATTAGGTTGCTTTGTATTTGTTAGGCAATCTTTCCTAGTTTCTGGTTGGATAGCCTCAAGGTTTAAAGGAGAGGAAAAACACCCAGAAAAAGCAACAAATACAGCTTTTATTGGACATACAAATAATGTAACTTTAAGACACATTACCTAAAGCCATTTTAAAGCTTGAATGCGACGGCCATAGTTGCCTTTTGCCATTTCCTACTGATTCAAGCAACATTCCTTGCATGTTTTTTCTGAATTTTATTGCACTACTCATAATTAACTGAAGTTAATTACTGAATACTAACTTTCATGGGCCTTCAGAGTCATGCTCCTGCAAAGAAATAAGTGAATAGTGTCTGCAAAAATGCAATTTCTTTTAAAAATAATGGTTTTGTATAATTTTAAGAAATGAAAATATTAGCGGTATCCTCAGTAGAAGCATGAAGTGGTAAAAGTGGCCAGAAAAGCACTTACGTAGCCTAAAGGTAGCATAGTGCTCAGGGATGCTCAAATGTGAAGAGCATGAATCCACAGGACTCAGGCTCCTTGATTTTTTTTCCTCTGTATTTGGAGACTCTAGGAAAGGCCAAATACAAAGCTTTTATCCTGAAACCACTCACACACGCACCTCACATCACAGCAACTTAGCCTCGTGGCAGCTGTTGCAAAGCTCAGAATTAACAGCTGGCCAGTGTAAACTGGCAGTAAAATCACAAATTGACCAACTGCAGCAGGAAAACGTTTTTCAAAGCATGCACTTGGCATGTGTTTACACAAAAGAGATCATGCTTTGTGCTGAGTGGAAAGACCTAGTGGGAAAAGCACTCTGGAGTCTACTCACACGGTTCTTTCAGGGTCACATAGCAGCACATGCACACAGCTTTGGTTGCTGGCTGCAAACAGGTGCCATGCCAGCAGCAGACTGTGGCTGTGCAGCTTTGTCCTGACTGACTACAAGACACCTCCAGGTGTAAGTGGAGGTGCAGCAGGCAGTGTGCTCAGCTTGTGGGGTCAGGGGAAATGTGCCACTCACAGGTAAAGCCAAGGATTTGTGTACACTACAGAAATATATGCCACATATTTCCAGCACAGTGGTGGGCCATACAAAAACTGCTTGGGTAGAAATGAGGAGCAGTTTTCTTTTGGAGAATGAAATTTTGAGGCCATCTTCCTATTACAGTACACATAGGTGAGACCAGAACAAACTCCGCTTCACTTTGCCGAGTTCCTTTGGTTTCCTTTTTCAGAAAACTTAAGTTTCAAAACTTACTTCTCCTCATTTCTCTGCCATGATCTGCCTGCCACAGTCCATTTCCTTTCCCACGGAAAAACTAGAAGATGTCACTATTCAGTTTTATTAAGAGGTGTGTGTTTGCGTGGGGAAAGATTCTGCTTGCCAAACACTTGCAACAGCCACCGTCCAGGGACTGCTTCCTCACCTACCAAGCACTCTTTGCTGCAACAATCCATCAAACCTCCTTTCCCGTCCCGCCGAGGAACGCCGGTCGAGACGCCGGATGGGACGAGGGGTTGGAAGGCGGGGATGCGGTGTTGGGTCGCAGCTGCAGGACGCGGGACCGGGAGGCGGGAGTGGCACGCTGGGGCTGGGACGCAGAGATGGGATGCGCAATGAGACGTGGGCCCCGAAAGGGGGAGACGGAGGTGGGAGGCGAGGCTGAGAGGCGGGCCCAGGAGGGGGGACGCGGGTCCGGGCGGCGGGCCCGGAGGAGGGATGTGGCGGCGGGACGCGGGGCTGTACTTCCGGTTCGGTGCAGCCGTTACGCGCTCGCGGAGGGGCTGTCGGGCCTCTGGCCAATAGCGAGGCTGGGTGGAAGAGCGCAATGGCCGGTGGTTGGCGGGCGGCGGGCCGGAGGCGGGGCCAGGCGGGAGGGGCGGGACGCCGCTGGTGCCGCCCCTCAGAGCTGGCGCAGCGCTGGCCGGGCCGGGCCGGGCCGGGTCGGGTCGGGTCGGGTCGGGTCGGGTCGGTGCTGCCGTCGCTGGTGCCGAGCCAGGATGCGGCTGCGCTCGGGCGTGTTCGCCTCCTCCTGCCTCCTCGTGCAGGCCTTAGGCGTCGCGCTGTTCCTCCGCGGCTTCTTCCCGGTGCCCGTCAGATCCGTGCCCCGCAGAGAGGCCCGCGCGGACTCTCCCGCCGAGCCGGCCCCTCCCGGCCCAGGTAACACGAGTTACAGGTGCCGGGCGGGCCCCGTCGCTCGGTGTCAGGAAACATCTTTCTGTAGCGCCCTCGTGTTTCCAGACCAGTTTCCGTAGTAGTTTAGAACTTAACTGGTTTTCACGCAGTTATGGATCACAGGCAGGAATACCTGCTGGCAGTCGAAATGCCTCAACCGTCAGCTGTCACTTTTTTGAGGGGTGTGTTTTCCTGTCGTTTTGTTTCCCTTTCTCTAACTCTCATGGAGCCGTGATACCCGGTCCTGTTCAATGGCAAGTTGTTTGCATTAAGTGATGCCGCCTCAGCTAAAACCCCTCACGCTTTTCCTGTGGTCATTCGCTGGCTGTTTTGTGCCCGAGATTAATTATCTCTGTGATGTTTCTATGGTGTGTGTGTGTGTGTAATGCCACCTCAGTGAGACTTATAACATCTCAGTGGTGACAAAGCAGCTGTTGGAATGCAGGTTGCGATACGCACAGTGTTGCCATCCATCACTGTTTCTGTGAAATCACTGTCTTTACAGGTCCTTCTCTGTTCCAGAGCTAAATTTGTGAAACCAAAATTTTGGAGAATCTTTTTGAGGAGTTATTAGAGGGTGTGCTAATAATGTAGTCGTCTTATCTGTTCAGTCACAAATTGTATTAAAGTAATGTGAGGAGGACTGTGTACTTGAGGTACTGTTTTTTGACCAGTTTGGAGCTTGTGGCATGAAACTTCAGGGTTACTTGGCAGCTGGATCGAGTAGTATTTTGCTCATACAAAGCTCTTGCTTGGGACCATCTACTATGGTTAACCTGCGGAGCAGGATTGTGACTGCTAAAATGGGTCTTCAGGTGCCTGATATTTACTGTTAATTCTTCTGAAGTGTGTGACGTTATGCCTCTGGGGATGGGCTTACTTAAATTGAGTGGAGGGAGCAGAAGGTTGTGTGATTTAGAGTGTGATGTGCTGATATTGGTTAAGCAGGAACACTGCAAGAATCTAATCTGGTAACAGACAGAGTGGTTTCTGCTGAAAGGCAGATTGATTTTTAGCTGGAGTTTACCAAGACCGTCACAGATATTTGATAGACTGCTATGACTGAAATACTGCATTCACATGTGATAATAGCAGGAGACTAATGTAGATGGAGACTACTTGAGTGGGAAGGCGATGTTGGACAATTTGGTTTTGAAAGGGCTGTTTTGTGTTGAAGAGTGGAAGTGTGCACCACAGGGCTCTACAAGTAGTTTAAATTTAGGCATGTCACGAGCAAGCCTAAGAGTAGCAGGCAAAATTGGAGTGACAGTAGAGGAATACTTGTTTTCTGTAGTTCTTGGTTACGATGTACTTGCACAGTGATGTCTGGATGATAAGGTCTAAAGCCATGGTATTGCTTACTCAACCATGATGCAGAAGGCTTTCAACCTACTTTAGACCTATTCAGAAAATAACATTTCTCCAGTGCTTCTCTAAATCCTGAATGTTTTACTTTGTGAGTCCTGGCTGCCATTGAGTGCATGCAGTCTTGGTTGTGAGAGGGTTGTGCTACTGAACACTTGCAGCACGTTATTTTAAGTTCTTGGTAGAGAGCCTGTGGTTTTCTTCACAGAAGTTCAGGTTCATTTAAAGTAACCATTTTCTAAGTAACCCTGGCAGAGATAAATAAACATGCTGCATGGCCAGACTTGGACGATGTGTTGCTTTAGCTATCTTGCAGTTAGTATTTTCACATGGCTTGTAAATGACTCCAAATTCATTTGAACTTTGACTTTCTGATAAATCACACAGCAGGAGGAAGTTAGGAATAGCGTATATGTGATTGTGATCTCAACATTTTTGGTGTTCAGTGAGCTTTCTTTCACTAAGCAAGTGGATAGGGGAGAGATGTAACTAACAGAGGATCCAGTGTTGCCTTTATGTTTTTCATGGAGAACCAGAGCATGCCTACTAAGTTGATAATTTAAGTCCTGGAAAAAACAAAATTATCAGTTTGATTAGGGTTGCTTGCAGTTAGCATTTTGTTGTTGAGGTTTCCTTCTTCTCCCTGGTATGCACTCCTCCCCTGTTTCCTGATCTGGAAAAATCACTAGCAGTAACTAGTCTGTAAATGGGATTGTTGAGGCTTATCTATATACCCCAAAATACAATTTCTGGGATTGTTTTTGATGTTGTATTAGACACACCATTATCTGCAACCTTTCCAAATTGTCAACCACTTAAGCAGAAAAAGCCCTTAGTTTAAAAGACTGTAAAACCCCTAACTTTATATAATGCGTGTATTGAGAAGTTGATTCAATACAATGGTGTCTGGGTAAGAGACCTGTGGGTAGGATACATTCTGCTTCCATTTTGCCCTTCTGCATTTTTTTCTGATAGAGAAATGAGACCTGTAGAGTTGGGGCAAAAAGGCTGCTGTAAGACCTGAATGTCACCATGTGGACCAAGTTCAATGCAGATGAAGAGTTGCTGTGGCCAGAATTAAGACCATGCAAGAGAAAGAGGTGGGGCTTGGGGGCATGACACTGCCTACTACTTGATACACAGCAGCATTTTTCTGTACCCACCTATATACCCTGTTCAGGGAATTCTGGAATTGGGTTTTGGCCATGCAGCTGCCATCTCCTGTCATACATTCTTCTACCTTGAAGGGAACGAATGTACACAAATCTATTTCATACAAGTTTCAGTGAAGTTGTCTCTTTCTTTGTAATCTTCCTGTTATCTTATGGTGAGATTTCATAAAGAGGCATTTTTTATGTTGTGATGTGCAAAATTGGGTATTAGCACAGGTGAATGCTATGTCTTTTTTCTAACAGATGTTGTCTGTCAGATACAATTAGTTAAGCTTTTCTGAAATAAGGAGAAGGTAGCAGCTATCCCTTCTTATTACTTTGAACACTCTCCATTCCAAAAGTTTTCCTTCGTTGTCCCAATTTCATGTCACGCATTCCATTCACATCTTGTTTTACTTCCTAGATGTGGTTTTGGAGTTGTTGTCGTATTATTCCTGTGCTGGATGGCTTGAAAACTCATCTTCCTGATATTACTTCTCAGGTTTGCTGTTTGCAGCTTCCCATTTCTGGGTGTAGAATTAATAAAGAAGTTGAAAGCACTCATTTACATGGTGAAGTTGTCCTTTGACTTCTGGCTAGTCCTCCATAAAATTTGTTGATGATTTTTGTATGCCCTGTTTTTGTTGCTTAGGAATGGTTTCTAACTGGACCAAGATTCCTCCACCGCTTTTCAAAAAAGTTGTCATTGTGCTGATAGATGCTTTGAGAGATGATTTTGTGTTTGGATCCAAAGGTAAACAGTTCATGCCGTATACTACTCAAGTTGTTGAAAAAGGGACTTCTTATAGTTTCATTGCTGAAGCCAAGCCACCCACTGTGACCATGCCTCGAATTAAGGTAAGTGGCATTTTTATCTGTTGTTTCATTGGACAAACTTTTGAAGTATGGGTTGTTTTATATGCTTGGAGTTGGCATAAAATACATTTGTGGTGTTAGTGCAGTCTATGGCTGATCGTCTCTTCGCTGTGGTAGTGCATGTGACAGAGTCCTGATCTGCCATGGGCAAGAGGTTAAGGCCAGATAAGGCCTAGTGCAGGCTTAAATGATTGACATAGCCTTTTTATTGTAATCATGGGAAGGCAGTAGCCTCTTAATTGTCCAGTTGTCTTCTATCTAGGAACATTTTTATTGTATTTCTCTGAGTTCTTGTAACTTCTGAGAGAAAATCCAGCTTAGTATAAAATTGTTTTGTCATAGGGATGTTTTTGAAGAGCTTAAAAAGGAAATTCTGGCAAGTTCCAGGTAACTAAAATATTAATTGTGATGGTGTCACCAAAGTACTTGATCATCCAGGCTTGTCCGTGGTACATCTCAGTAACACCTCTGCATTGGAGAAGCTGAGGGAGTGATCATTGGTAGGTCAACTAGCAGGCGAGTGAGGGAGTGAGGGGGAGACAGTCTGGTAACTCTTTATAGGTGGACTTCATTGCTTTTTCTAGAAGTTTTTTACTGTTTTGAGGATACTGTTGTTGTTAACATTGAGTCAGTTTACTTACACCTAAATTGTCTTTTGGTGGTTTAATGACCAGTAAATGAAACAAACGTCAACTGTCACAGAAAGTTTTTTTTCTCCTGTCCATTAATTTAGACAGTGATATTTTTACCTTCTCTAAAGCAGTTATCTCTGACATCAGCTAGCACTTTGTTGTGTCAGATGAGGTTATGTGACAAGACAGCTTGTGTTCTTTTACTTTGTTATGTTTCCTTATCAAAAATATAATTTGTCTGCCATCTGGCTTATTGCTTCCTCCCATTTACATTGCTACTGTCTTCTGAGCACTGGAAGTTTCTTGTTTAATGTGTCACTTTTCTTTTTTCATTAGGCTTTGATGACAGGTAGCATACCTGGTTTCATCGATGTTGTTGTGAACCTCAATTCTCCAGCTCTGTTGGATGACAATCTGATATGGCAAGCAAAAACAGCTGGGAAAAGAATAATATTTTATGGTGATGATACTTGGGTCAAATTGTTCCCAAAGCACTTTGTGGAATATGATGGAACAACATCATTTTTTGTGTCAGACTTTACAGAGGTGAGAGGCTTTGTATGATTCCAAGTTAAATAAAGTGAGTACAAACAAACACTGTCAGTTTCTGAGAATGAGTGAGTAAAGCTACCCTTGTTCTGAAATGTTCACCTGGCAATAGATAGAAATTGAATTTGTATGTCTTTTTGGTGTGGGCACTGTAAAGCTAAGCATTTCAATCCCTCATGCATATGCTGTAAAAAGTGTTGGGATGATACAGTGATCGTCAGTTTATCACTCTGTAACTCCTAAACATACCATTTTCTCACAAAACTTGTTGTGGTTGGAAGAGACTAGTTGCTTTGTTTAAAAATTCCACTATCCAAATTTTCAGTTTGCTATCGTATTTTTAATTAGTGCAATCTTTAAGAGGTCCATTAATATGTTAGCTTGGTCTCTTGGAGGTACTTTTATACTTATATTGCATCACTTTTGTAATTGCAATGGGGGTGCTGTTTCTTTATGCTGTCAAAGAGGGAGCACAGAAAGTAAATGAAACGAATTCTGAAAATTCTTACTCTGGGCACATTAGAAGAGTAAATGCTTTGGCAAATTTACTTCATTTTTGAACCTTTATTATTTCTAAAACCTCAAGCCATTGACCTGCTGGTACTGACTGAAGTATTTTATTATTTGAGGAAGTTACAAAGGTCTAACATGAATTGGAAGACATGTTTGGTTATGCTGATAAGACATGCAAAAGCTTTAACCTGGAATAAAAAGTACAAATGTTCTATTGGATCTATGGTTATGGGGTTCTCAAGCTCTTTATGCTGCCTTAATGTAGTGTATTAAACACACAGATTTTTATAGGTTTTTTTGGTAGTTTATATATAGACTCAATGAAGTAATATCACATGGGAAATATTGTAGGGGTTTCTAATAACCGAAGAGACTATATGCAACTAAAGATGTACAGTCAACGTAAGCAGGAAAATAGGTGAGTCAGGCCCCAAATAGCACTTTTCAAATAGTTTTTCTTTCTATGTACTGATAACTATGTTATCAGTTCTTTTACTCACAGCAAGTGCAATCTTCTTGTGTTTGCACACTAGCAAAAATGGAGTTGAAAAATTAGGGTCTGTTGTATCCCTGAGCTTCCCATCACTAAACTGAGACTTTTTGTTATTCTTGTGATATTTAATGTATCACATGTGAAATGGTAAACTGGGGTGTGAAGGGCAAAAGTGACTGAAAAGTTCTTGGAACAGTTTCTAAAAGTTTCTGTGGACGCTTGGCAACCCATTTGCCTTGTCTGTATGTAATCTGATGCATCCTTACCAGAAAAGATTAAATGGGGTGAAGAATTTATTTTGTAAATATATTAAGATAAATATATTTGACTGCCTGACAATGACCTACTTAATTTTTTTCTTATTGGCATTGCGTAATCTCATCAACTTCTATGGAATTTTCATGGGTACTGTAGTTAATTTTTTGTGCTTTTTACAAGAGGGATTTTTTTTACCTTGTAGTTGTTTTCCTTTTCTTTGAGGTTGATGATAATGTTACCAGACATTTGGATACAGTGTTAAAGAGAGAAGACTGGGATCTGCTGATACTACATTACCTGGGGTTGGACCATATTGGTCATATGACTGGGCCAAACAGCCCATTAGTGGGACCAAAACTTCGTGAAATGGATAACATATTGAAGAAGGTGCATATTTCCCTTCTTTCAAAGGTAATACAGCTTGCTCTTGGGTCAGTATCTGTTAGTTGTGGACTGACATTTAAATGTTTGCTGTTGTTGTTAGTACCTTCTTTATTCATAGACTGAAGTGTGTATTCTGTTCTTTGCCTTCCTGGGCCATTTCCCAGTGTAGCATTTTTAAGGATTTGGTGGCTGACCTTAGTAACATCTGTTAACAGCCTCTTCTGGGCTGCTGTGGGAAATAACACCCCCTTGGTGTCCAGAAACAGGAGAGGAATGCCTGCCAAAATTCTCTGATCACTTGTGAATTAAAATGGTTGTTGGTATGCTTTCTAGGAATCAAATTTTGCAGAATGGGCATATGTAGCTAATGGCTCTGATGCCCAGAATTATGAAGGCATACCTAATTCTTAGATATTTGATAAATTCAAATGGATGTGGTAGTCTTAATCTGCTTTTTTTTTTTTTTTATGGTGAATGTAGCACATCTGAATCTGTTTTTAGATTTGTAAATACTAGTTGTTGCTTACCTAAGGAGTCTGAATTCTGAAATATCAAGTCCTAGTTCCAGGTGGCATGAAACTTTTTTGATTGTTTGGTTTTGGCTACTGCAATTCAGAATAGCTGATTGTGAAATTTCAATAGTATTTTTAGTCAAGTGGATACTATTTCATGAAAAGAGGTTAAATCCTGTGTGTGGAAGTTGTATGAATGTTACAGTTGTTTTGCTGCTGTTTTTTAATATCTTTGCTTTTGCCATTTATATTCAAGCCTTTATCTCAATTCTAGAATACAGACATAATAAAAGCACTTTATTCTCTTTATTTTTTAGATAGAATAGTACTGGTAATAACTAGAGATAATAAAAAGCTACTTTGCTGTTGAATGTGTTAACTTTCTGCCACTTTGATTTGTTAGCTCAAAATTCTTGGACAGACCTCACTTTAAGTACTTTAAGTTTCTATTTCTCTTTATTCAGAATCATACACATCATTCAACATCATTCTTCAATAATCATTAACCGTCAGTCTTCATTGGCTGTCAGATTTCAACCCCAAATCAGTCAGATTTCAACCTCTAAAGCCCTTGGGAAACTAGAAATCCTATTAGAAATAGGATTACTTTTTAATATTGAGTTGATATTATGTTAATATTTACAATATCAGTAATTCAGCATCTATATTAAAACCTAGTGAAGCTGAAGAAATGAAGAGGGGGAATATTTCTGTGTTAATGATGCTTTTCTGGTACTCTTGATTTTCTTTTCATGGTGTGATAACCTTTTTTTAATCTTTCAGAGAGTTTCTTGTAACTCTGTAAATTCAGGTTTGTTTTTTTTTTAAAGCTTATTTTATGCTTTATTTTTGCTAAGATAGTGACAAGTGTGTTAGATATGAATGTGCCTAAACTTTTAAAAATTACTGAGTTACGCTTAATTGCAGCCGTCTCTTGTTATCTGTCCCACAGTGAGCAAGTTTCAAAAATTAAATTAATTTTGAGACGTATCATGTTTGAAAATGATGAAGATAGTGAAATTATATAAATTAATTGTGTTTGTATGCTAACTTATATTTTTTTCTATGATTTACAGGAGGAAGCTTCTTTGCCCAATTTGTTAGTTGTTTGTGGGGATCATGGGATGTCTGAAACAGGCAGTCATGGTGGTTCTTCAGAAGGAGAAGTGCACACACCACTGCTTTTTATCAGCTCTGCTTTTGAGAAGAGAAGTGGTAAGGATCAAAGAAGCATATTTAGAACTGTCTTAGTTTCAGATGGAATAGAGTTAATTTTCTTCTTAGTAGCTGGTACAGGACTGTTTTTTGGATTCAATATGAGAATAATGCTGATAACACACTGGTGCTTTAATGTTTACTCTGAATCAAGGACTTTTCTGTTTCCCGTGCTCTGCCATTGAGCAGGTGCAAAAGCAGCCATTAAGGAATATAGCAAGGACGGCTGACCTGAACTGGCCAAAGGGGTATTCCATACCATGGAACATCATCCCTAGTATCTAAACTGGGGCTACCAGTCACTGCTCAGGGATGGACTAGACACTGATGAGCAGTTGGTGACAGATTTTATTGTGAATCACTTGTTTCTCTTGTTTGTTTTTTTTTTGTTCTCCTTGTCTCCTTTTCATTACTATTATTATTATAATATTTAATTTTATTACTGTTCTAGTCTCAGCCTATGAGGTTTACCTTTTCTTTCTCCTCCCCACCAGGATGGGTGGTGTGAGTGACCGAGTGGCTGTGTGGTACTTGGTGTAAGGTTCCAGTAGATACCAGTGCATAGTGTACTCTAATAGGATGGGAACAGTACTACTGTATGTAACTGTAACAAGAACAGCAATAATAATTATATGTAGATTATAGTAATTATTGTAATGGGAAGAGGGGAGAGAGAGAGGAATAAAACCTAGGAGAGGGAGAGGAATAAAACCCAAGAGAAACATGTGATTCACAATGCAATTGCTCACCACCTGCTGATCGGTGCCCATCCTACCTTCAAGCAGCAATCCACCGCTCCCGGTCAACTCCCTCCACTTTGTGTACTGGCTACAATGCTGTATGGTATGGACTATTCCTTCACCTAGTTCAGCTGACCTGAACTAGTGGAAGGAATAGCCCATACCATAGAGCTGCTCCAACTGCATTCCCTCTTAGCTTCTCATGCTCCCTGGCAGAGCACAGGAAGTGGAAAAGTTCTTGATTTAGAGTAAGCCCTCCTTACTAACAGCTAAAACTTGAGTGTGTGTTATCAACGTTATTATTATACTGAATCCAAAACAAAGCCCCTGTACTAGATACTAGAAAGAAAATTAACTCTGTTGCAGTTGAAACCAGGACAAGAACACACTGGCAACTCTTATTTATATAGTCTAGAATTCTTGAAAAGTGCTTTGGTTTGTTCTACAGCTATTTGGGAGAGCCCATTCTGTGTAATCCAAAACTCAGCCAAAGTTAGCATCTGTATCTTGGTGAAATCATAAATCAAGCTTTGTAACCACTGAGAGAATTGTATATTTCTGAGATGATAATCTTGTACAGCCCTGCCCTGAATTTTGAGGGCAAATGAGATTTGTTGTCCGAATACTGGGCTAATGGTAAATGAATAGGTGTAGATGCAAAATCATATGTGAAGTAGGTTTAAATTTTGTCTTTCATGGCCAGAATATTTGCTTGGCCTCCATTCTTCCCTCTCAGACAGCTAGGACAGAGGAATGAATGACAATTTCTCACACAGAATTAACTTGAAGGAAGAAGAAAGCACTTAGGAGGCTACAGACTAATAGGAAGAGGATTATTTTTTTATCATTAAATTGAACTGACCCTTGTCAAAGGGTGAGAGGTGGTGGCACTGATAACATGACTATTGATTACTAAGACTTAAGGATGGAATATGGATCATGAGTGTGTTTACTGTATGGGCTGGTTAATTTTATATCATTGATGTGAATTTACATGTTTCTGAAGCTGACTGATTTTCTACATGTGGATAATAAAATATAAAAGCCAGATAGTTAGAAGGCAATAAAGAAATGGAGTGGTAGAGAATCTTTAGTCTATTTTGTAGAGTTGTGCTTAAACTCCTTGACTGAGTGACTCGCCAGAATGTAGTTATACCAAGAGTGAATATTTTCCCCAGAATAATTCTCCCTTCTGCCTTTCATTCTGCCACTTGCCCATTTCCATCTGTTTTCTTTTCTTCTAAAACCTGTGTGCAGAACCTTGATTTATTTATCTTGGTGGAGGTTCCTGCAGCATGGTGGAGGTAGATTTTCCTGTTGTTTGGAAAGTTGTTATTGAGCTGCAATAGAAAGCACTACTTGAGGAGTCATTGATCTCTTCTCAGGTCTGTAAACAAAACAAAGTCAAGAGTGGATCAAAACTCTTGGCTAAATTTTTATTTTATGAATTTCACTAGCATGTGTTGACAGCCAGGAAGAGCATAGATTCTGCAAGTGCAGTCTTCTGCTCATTGGAATTAGTTTCAATGAGGCTTAAACTGAATGAGCAGTTTTTACAATACAGTGAAATATATCTATTTACCTGTCTTCTGGGACACAGTTCTTGATTTCTAATGCCTTTGTAAATATCCAGCAGTTTACTTTTGATTGGTACAGTAATCAGGATTCTAGTGACTGCTCCTTATGATCCTACTGTAAACAAAATGTACTGTAGTTAATTCGGTAGACCTCAAAATAGTAATCCTGTGGGCTTTTTCCATTTAGTATGCTGTCAGAGTATTACTTGTATAGCCTTCTATAGGGATGTGTCATCCATGATTGGCTAAATGTGTTTGGTAGTTTGGCTTTTTTTAACCAGTTAAGAACTTGCCTTTAATGATAAAATCTGAAAACTGCTGACATACAGGCGTTCATGCAAAGAGGCTTTATGGATTATAGATGGCATTCTGTACAAGTATGGGATTAATCAGAGCCAGATGAGAAATGAGGGAAATTTTAATGCTCTTAAAAGGAGCCTTGAGAGGAATAAAGACTGTATAGAACTCTTACTATACTGCATTTAAGTCAAAACACTGAATAGCTGAAGTTTCAAAAAGGATTAAATAAAAGCATAGTAGAAAAACATCGTTGCCTAACTAGTTTAGCACAGAAAGAAAAAGCTAGCAAAACAATTTAAAAACAGGAAGTTACCTGTGTTAATAAAATCATTCATGTCTGTAGATTTCTGGTGGACTGAAGGCTAATCCTGATAACTCTAGTAAGTTAGTGGAATCTTACACAGGACCCTTTAAAAGTCACTGGGTTTGCCTGGATATAGCCATGGATTTTGAGCCTCAACATTCTTTCTAATTCTGTTGTCTAATTCTGTTTGCCTAGCCACTTGATATTAATTAAATCTTGAGCTGTTGTCATTACATTGTGAAGTTTCTGGAATCCTGTCAACATTATTTTAGATTCTCATTCTTTGTTAATACATTAGATTAGTCTACTGTAGTGCTTTCTATTATTTCTAATGTAAAAGTTATGAAACTCTCTTAGGCTACAACCTGATATTAAGGTGGTGTCCTGGACCATCTGTTTTCATACTTTTACTTGTATAACATTTATGTTGTGTTTATGGTAGTTGTTAGCATTGAAGAGTGGTGCTGGCTAAGAATTTAATAAATATTGGATTTACAGCAGCAAAGAATAGCAGCTGAAAAAGATCAGTCAGCTCTCTGCAGACCACTTAAAATAACTGATCTAACACCAATGAAACAATAAGGTGCCAGCTGTCTCTGGAGAAATAGAATGGGATAGAATGGGCCTGTTATTGAAATACTACTTTTCCTCTTTCTTTTTATTTTATTTTTTTTCTGTTATTGTTGTTGTTCATTCTAGCTCCTCTAGCCCAACCTGAACATGTGCAGCAAACAGATTTAGCTAGCACATTGGCAATAGGTCTTGGCCTTCCAATTTCAAGAAACAGTGTTGGAAACCTTATATTGCCAGTTGTTGGAGGCAAGACAATGAGAGAACAGCTACGTTTTGTGCACTTGAATGGGTTCCAGCTTAGCAGATTGCTGCAAGAGAATACACCTGCATATGAAAAAGGTAAATTAGCTAAAAAAATGTTACAGATATACTGTTTATAAAGCAGTTTGGTCTTCTAAATGCAATAGTATGGTGTTGCACTGCAGATTAGCTACTCTTTTGAGAGCAGTATTCAGAACAACTGTACCGAATTCAATTTTTAATGCAACCTACTTTGATACACTGCTTCTGAATACAGTTTTTTTAATGACTACTATTATTCCTTTTTGGCAAAAGAGCAAAAATAATGATGGAGTAAGATTAAAACTGCCAGTGTAGTTAAATCTCAGTGGTTTCATAACTGCTCTTTGTGAGGTGTCCTATATAGGGCACTAACTCTGAGCTATTTGGAGAGTTAACACAATGGACTGAATTTTCCAGTTAAATAAAAAGATGCTTCAGTCAAAGCTGGGATATAATTTAGGGTAAGTTTTCTTTTAATTTCATTTTTATGTATTTACTTGGAATGAGAACCTAGAGAACTGCTTATTAAAAGTAAGTGCATGTATGTGTGTGTATTTGGAGGAAAGAATAAAAAACAAGTAGAAAAAATAAACCGAACCTAGCAAAATGTGGTATTTCATTAGGAAACATGATAAAAACTGCCGTATAAATAATGAAGTTAGTATGATAATTTTGTGAAAAAAATCTGTGTTAGAGGGTGAAGAAGAATCTTTTACAATTGACATTAGAAGATGTCTTAAAGTGACTGTGAAGCTTATAGATTGATTTATAATCTGTTGAATTAATAAAATAACTAGATGAGAATGCAGAGTTGTTTTACGGCTAGGAATAATTAAAGTGGATAGCAACGTAAATTTTAGCAAAATGACCATTCTAGGTCAAGAATCAATTATCTTTCAACATCACAGCTCCTAATCATAATTAAACCTTGTCCAGGAATCTCAACAGAATAAATTCCATTTGTTGCCACAACATGCCTACAGCAGGACTCATGCTTCATCTCTTCTGACATTTTTTTTCTGCACAGATTTCACTCAACCCAGTTGTGTCAAGTGAGGAACTTGCCCTGTTGAGGGGTTTCAGGATATGCCTGTATTGTTGAAAATGCCATCACAAAACTCCATCTTAGAGTATTTCTGCAAACACTGATGAAACAAACTGGAATTTCTACCAGCTTCTGGTTTATGTCTCAATTTCAATTTTATTTTTCCTCTCAGAACAGCTTAATTTCAACTTGTAGCTTTCATATGAAGAATGAAAGTCAAAATTGCTGAGGATAAAAATGTGAGAATCTTTATGCTGTTTGCTTATGATTGCAAACTTATTAGAAGCGCTGCCTTACTGGAAAGAGTTCGGGAGGCAAAGCATCCAAATGACTTTCTCTCCTTTCAGTAACGGAAAGTTTCAATAACATGGTACATGCAAGTCTAGGTCCAAGTCATGGTAGCTTTTTTTACAGTCTTAATGTCAATTTCCTGTGTTGCTGTGGACTTCATAGAGGAACCTTGTTTTTCTTAGAGTGTCCTAGATGTGCAAGGCTATAGGTTAATGTCTGTTCATTTAAGACTGGCAGGGAAACAGTACATTCTGTTTGTTTTGTGTTGTTTGATTGATGTGGATACTTCAGGCTTAGAAATACTAAAGACAATGTCACTAACTCAGTGACTAATATGAGCATGCATGAATAGCTATTCGTTTTGCATTTGCTTTTAAGTGAAGATAACTACCATCCCACTATCCCACTACAGGCACATACACATCTGTTAGGATTCCCCTAGAAAGAGGTAACCTTGCAGAGAAGTTATTATATTAAGTAATCTGAATCATGTTCAAAAAGTTGACCTCTTTTTAACAATGGTAAAAAGGAGGATCCTGGGAACTACTTAGCCAGTCAGCCTCACCTCTGTGCTTGGTAAGTTCACAAAACTGATTTTCCTGGAAGACATATCAAAACACGTGAAGGATAGAAAGGTTATTGGAAACAACTGACACTACTAAATGCATCAGTAGACAAAAGATGTGTCATCCAGTTAGGTTTCTGTAAGGCCTTTGGTAAGGCCTCCCTGAACATTCCTGCTGCTGCCATTGGAGTGATAGGGTTTGACAAATGGACTCTGTAATGAATAAGTGTAAATGTAAAGTCAGTGGCTTAATGTCTAATTGGAAACTAATAATGGCTGGTGATCTAGGAAAATATGTCTCCATTAACAGTGCTGGCAATGAATGAGATAGTCTTAAAAGCAGTCTTCCAGCCTGAATAATTCTAGAATTCTAAGACTGTAAAGTTGGGAATGTGAGGGAAAATCAATCTTTATATGAGAGAGTGGTGACTGGCATGTAGCTGTGCCTGGGAGTGGATGATGAAATAGTTGAGAACTTCTGGGTCAGGATTAGTGCACAGATGAACATGGGCAATATTGTGTGGGTGTCTAGTGCAGACAGTTGGATTGTAATTTGTAGCTTTTCAGACAACTAGAGGAAGTCCTACGTTCACCTTCCATGGTGCTCATGTAGTGCTTCAGCCATCCTGTTGCGTTTCAAGCTAGATAACTGGGCAGTGAGATGGACTGAAAAGCTGCTGGATTCACATGTGCATGTGATCAGCAGCACAAAGTCCCCTTGAAGGCTCTTGTGATCAGCCACAGGGCTTGACTCAAGCCAGCGCTATTTAACATCTTCATCACTGATCTGGCCAGTGGGACAAAGTGGTGTCTCAGCAAGGGAAGGACACAATAGGAATCTGGGAGAAGCGCTTGATGCAGTAGGTGGGTCTGCTGTCACTCAGAGGCACTTCAACAGGCTGGAGAAATGGGCTGACAGAGACCTCTAAAGGTTCGGCAAAGGGAAATGCCAAATCCTACACCTGGGAAGACGTAATCCCAATGTACCAGTGCAGATTGGATTTTGACTGACTGGAAACAGCTGGAAGAACCACCATGGGGTGACCAAATTGAGCATCAGGCAGCAGAGCACCCTTGTCAAAGGAAGGGCAATAGCATCCACGGTGGCATTAGGAGGACAGTCATCAGCTGGTCAATCCTGCCTCTTGTATCAGCTGTGGTGAGCAGACATCAGGCGTCTTTGGTCTGGTGCTGGGCTTCTCAGTACCATAATTTAGTGGATATAATGTAGTGGGTGAAGAGCATGGTCATGAAGGTGATGAAGGGATTGGAACATCTGTCTTATCAGAAGGGACTGAGTGTGCTAGGACTGTTCAGGAGGAGTCTTATCAATGTAGATAATACGTGAAGGGAGGGAATAGAAAAGGTGGAACTGGGGTCTAAATGGTGGTCCCCACAAAAAATTTAGAGGAAACTTTTTTAGGATTTGTCAAACACTAGATAGAGTTAGGAAGAAAGGTTGTGGAGGCTTCCTACTTGTAAACATTCAAGACCTGACTGGACACAGATCTGAGCAGTCTTCTTTAGCTCACCCTGCTCAAAACCTTTTGATTTTTATTAGTTGAACATCTGAACACTCATCAGAGTTATACTGACAGCTCTCGGGGTACATAATTTCTGAATTCCACCGACAAGGTCTGCTGCCCACAACATAGTTGGAATCAGTTGGATGTCATTCACATTTGCTTAGTTGGACATCACTCATATTGAAACTGATGCTGCAGTTTCAAGCTTCCCAATGCAGAGTCTCAGCTAGTAACAACTAGTGGACCACAACATTTCAGTTCAATGCTAAGAAAAATGCCTGTGACTGGAACTTCAGTTTAAGTAGAAAGATATTCTTGAAAATGCTTGCAAGGATAGCGTAAGCCTTGCTGCTTTAAAAAAAAAAAAAACAACAAAAAAAACAAACACAAAATTTTGAACTCTTGATGTCAAAATCAGTAAGCTCTATGGAAGGGGAAGACATGAAAACATGGCATTCCTGTCCAGTGCTGTAATTTACAGCATAGGGGTTAGAGCACCACGTTGGGACCATGAGGATGATGACTAAGTCAGTCATAGCAGGAAAAGACTCACCCATTTTAAGCTGTATCATAAAATATGCATTCATTTTTGGTGGAATTATAGTTTCCTTCTTAACTCAATGAAATGAAGACAGATACCAGTTGAGTTGAATAACAGTCAGATGGGAAGGCAGAATGACCTTTACAAGCGGTTTCATAAAGAAGCCATAGATTCACCTGCTCCAATGTTAAGAGCAAATGGTAAGAGTACATAAAAATATCTTTTCATCTTCAAGAGTGTTTTAAATATATCTGTTAATAAATAAAGAACAGAATGAAGGCAGGTCAGTAACTTTTTTCTCCCCGTGTTTGTTCATATAAACAGTCATTTTCAAACTAAGAAGTTTTACACCCTGTAATGGGACTTGGGCTTTGCTTTATTGAAGTTCAAAAGAATCCTCACACTTAAACTGATCCTCAGTTAAATTAAATTTTACATGAGAAACTTGAAGCTTGACTAAGGGCTTTATTATTTAAACCACATCTTTTTGAAACATGCTAATAAATTGTAATGTGAGGCATGAGCTTTTCTTTTGATAGATGTGGATACATAGAGGTAAAGTCTGAAAAATAAGAACAAAAATAGCTAGCAAAAATTATAAAGCTGAAAAAAGATGCATCTAAAAAGACATTTTGGGCTTTTGAGCAAGTTCATACCTCAGTGTAAGAAAGACAGGCCTAGGTATCTAGCAGTGCTTCCCTTGTGTTCTGAACTTTTGAACATGTAGTTGAATTATAAACTAGGACCTTTGAAAGACATTTTACAGTGGAATGAAGAGTCATGCTTGAGAGCAAGTTGGGTGGTGTTATTAAAATGAGTCCAAGCTTTTCCACTTGGGACTCATACTGAACTTGTATTAGATTAAAATAATTTGACTTTTACTGGGACATTTATATATTGAAACTGGAGAAGTCACTTCTACATTATTCATTCTTTCCTTATAATTCTTTTTAAATGATTGCTGCCTGTGACTGGAACTGAGTGAAATTGTTGTTGAACAGATGCTTGCAACTCATACCCATTTGGTTGTGATAAGATGGTAGCGAGGCTGAAGCACAAATTGCTAATGTAATACTTACTTGAAAAGTACAAACATTGCCAGTGCTTTGGGAAATGTGCAGCTTGGCAAGCTTGCTTTGGATTTTGCTTCCATTTTGGCTTGTCTTATAAGTATCCCATATGGGACTGACTTACCAATATTACCTGCCTGTTACCAAAATGTTTTTCCAACAACTTAGTGTCCATGACCCTTCTTATTTTATGCTTCCTGCATATAAATGTGCCACTGAACCAATATAACTGGAGTTCTCAAACAAAATTTGTGAACCATGGTGTTTGATTCCCGTCTGCAAGGTCTTGAAGTCATTAATTCATGAGGGTTTGACTAAAAGCCATCTTTCATAACATGAACACAATGGTTTTGGTGAACAGTTAGCATGGAAAGAAGTAGATGAGGATGAAAGAAAAATGCTAGAAGGAATGAAGAGGGGGACTAGTCAAGAGGCAGTAAAATGGAACAGAACAGGAGCAGAAGATGTTGAGGGAATTTATTTATATTTCAAAATATATCTTGAACTCATTTCAGTCTTCTGTGTAATGAAAAAGTGTCCTGTCAAATCTCAGTTTGATTAAAGCTCATTTTGGATGATCCTTTATGGATGTCCTCAAACATATGAATATTTAACCTTATTTCAAATATACTGGAAGAGAAACTTTATAGGGAAGTTAAAGGAATTACAGGGAAGAAATGAAATCTTCTGTGTGCACTGGCATCTAACTTGATATACAGCTCTTTGTTGCTGGCTGGATTGTACTTTCTAGCAGATCCCTGCAAACCCCCTGCATAACAGGGTCAGCATGTCTTGGAATCTTCTGGAAGTCTTGGGAAAACTGGACATTTGGAGTTGAACATTGCCTTTTAAAATTCTCTCTTTGAGTTCAGCCCACAGTAGATGATGAAGTGTCTTGTATGGTAAGAGACTTGCAAATAGTAAGCACAATTCTTTCATGACTATACAAATTGTGAATAGAAATACTTAATTCACCTTCATTCACTTGAAATAAAATTTCAAATGTTTCTAGAATTAATTATGTACTTTAGCTGAAAAGGCTTAACAAAAAATAAAGTGGTTTTTTTCCAAGTAGAATACACTGTTCATTTACGGGGACTGAAAAAGAGCTGGAACTTAAATTTTTGTGACACCAAAGTTATTTCAGTCATTGTTTTAATCTTTCTTGTCTGAAACTGTACAGCAAATGTTTCACCCCACTTTCAGCTAAGAAGGGAAGAACTGCAAGTTATATAAAAATTTCCAAATTGATCTTTTATACTTATCATTACCTTTCAACTGAAATTGCAGGGAAATATCAAGTACTATTAGTGTGAAGTGAAATTCAATATCTTTTTTTTCAGAAAAATGCAGATAAATGTAATATTCGTGCATAGCATAAGTTCCAGTGAGATATGAATTTCTGAAGTAATGCTCTTGCTTTCCATGTGCTATCAACTGAATTTGTGTTGTGAATGCATACTGTATTTAATGACCAATATTTGAAAAGCAGAATCACAGATTAGGTGAAGTAGGACTGGATCACTCAGGTTATCTCATTCAACCCCTCTGCTCAAGCAGCACATTACTCAGGAATGTGTCCAGATGACTTTTGCATATCTGCAATCCCTCCATGCAACCTGTTCCAGTGCTCAGCCACCCACAGAGTGAAAAAAGTTCTTCCTCATGTTTAATTAGAACTTTGTGTTCCTGTGTTGCCTCTTGTCAACAGGCAGACTTCAGCCTATTGCTGGGCACCATTGAGAAGAGCTTGGCTCCATCCTCTTGACACCCTCCCTTCAGATACATAGAGACAGTGATGAAGTCCCCTCTCAGCCATCTCTTCTCAAGGTTGAACAGGCCCAGCTCCCACAGCCTTTCCTCATGGGAGAGGTGCTTCAATCCCCTCATCATCTTTGTTGCCCTCCACTGGATCTGGCATCAGCTATTTGATCATTTCCTACATAGTTTATACAGTGTGTTCTGGATGATCAGTAGTTCCAGTGGACAACATTGCTTTCTTCCCCACAGTATCTGAAGCATTTGAATCGTTTGTCCTAGAAGCTCTTTGTAGAAATGAATGGCTATTAAAATAAGTTTTTCAATTGTTAGAGGTCTTGACAGTTTATTAGGTTATAATTAATTGCTTTTATTCCAAATAACTGGTATTGCTGCAGGAAGATAAAGATAGTGTGATTTTGCACCGGTGAAAAAATTTTCAACTGCCATAACAATTATATATTTTTATTAACTATACAAGCAAATATAAAAATATGATCACATCTTCAAGTAATCTTTCTTTATTCATGGCTCCTCTTGCTTCTTTTCTTTTTTCCCCTTCTCTCCAGATCCTGGATATGAACATTTTAAGATAGCAGAAAAATCCCATGGTAATTGGATCAAACTGTATTTAGAGGGGAACAATTCAGAAATACTCTTAAATCTTGGCAAGAAGATCCTGAAGCAATACCTGGAGGCCCTCAAGACTTTGAGTTCCTCATTAAGCAAACAAGTGGCACAATATGACATGTATTCAATGATGGTGGGGACTGTGATCATTATGGAGGTATGAAAATAGAACTTTCTGTGAAAAAGTTAAGTGCACTAAAGTAAAGTATTTTGGTGTTGGATATGTAATGTATACACTTACTGGTCTTTAAAATTACTGAGTGTGGGTTCTTAGGGTTGGCTGACATCCTGCTTGGATAAGATTAATGCTCCTTTTAAAGTAAACTCTGGCCTCCAAAATGATTCAAGAGAGCTTTTGATACAAATTAGTTACATTTTAGTGTAGGTAGCTATAGTAGAGATGCAGATGTGCTACAACTTAGGTTATTTCCCTATTAGTTAGCCTTCTATTTTTGAGTAGATTTACTGCATTAGGAAAAAAAAAAGTCTGGCAAGTAAATCCTTAGCTGTTTTTCTTTATCTAATGTTGAGTATAGCTGCTCCAAACAGGCAATACCTTATATGGAAATTTTTCAGAGTTCCAGGAATTGTTCCTTGTACTGATAGATTTAGAGCCCTGAAATAAATACTTGCTGTAGGATTACCTCTTCATATCTTCTGTAGTTATAAGGATAAGATATACCATATCTTAATTTTAAGTGGATCTTTCCAGCTGAGGTTATGAGGAAAACTCAAGTGACGAATCTCCATTGTCCTGTCTGGGCTCTGTGCCTTGTCTCCCATGCATTGCTCTCTGCATACAGAGTGCTTCTGAAATGGCTTTCTGGTAGATTGCTCAGTAGGGTTTGTCACTCTGCTGGTCATTTCACAGGAATGAGTTCCACGGTGCCCTTGGGTAGATAAGATGGTAGGTTCCGTTCCTGCTCTACAGATGGACGATCTGGAGGTGGACAAAGTTCAGTGCAAAGCTGAAGGGGCATATCTTTCTTTGTTCCTTTGTTTTCAGAACCTACGCATTCAAGCTGTTGAGAGTTACTTTAGATCTGAAGCACTGGATTTTTTTTTTTTTCTGGAATGTAGTTGTAGATGCTTGCTATTTCTGGAAAATAAATCTTAGGTGTTATAAGCAATCAACTTTCATCAAAGAAGTATGCAGCTACTAACCACAGGAATTTCTGTTTAGGAGTGTATGCTCAGAATAACTGTAAGATTCCAGCAAAAAGGCTGGAGTTTATTTTCTCCAGCGCAATACTCAAGAAACTGCCTTGCTTTCTAAAATGTTTTTGTCTAGATATCGATTTTCCACCTTCACTGAATAAATAAGACTAGAGAAACTCAGATGTTGCTTCAAACTACACCATGCTATAAATGCCAATTATCCTGTATTTCTGTTGAGAAGAATACCTCTGAGACATGAACTGGTAACAGTGCATTTGCTCCAAAGACCTAAGTTTAGCTTGGTAGATATCTACACTTTGAGCGTTGTCCTGCCATGGGTGCCATAAGTTTTAGCTTTAATTTTGAGTGATGGGCTGAAATATAATACTTAAGCCAGTATGATACTCAAAACTGCATATTTGCATAACCAGATGAAATATGCAGTAGAATATATAGAAGTAGCAGACTATTGCAAAGCATTCGTTCGTTGGGGTTTTTTTTTTTGTCTACTTTACTATGTCTCGCTGCAGTGTGGGGAAAAAATTTAGGCACAGGTTTTGCAAGTGACAGTGAAAGATTACTGGTTGACAGTAGTCTGATATAGTTGTTTTTTGTTTTGATTTGTTTTAATCTAGCTCTAGCACCAGCTGATTGAGGTCAGTCTAGTCCTATCTCCATCTCTGCAGCTTGCAAACCATTTTACTGTGTGGTTGAAGTTTCCCACTTTTTGGTAAAGGTTTGTATCTGAGTAGCAGAAAGTTTCATTTTATTTTTCATCTCTGCTGCTACAGTTACATAAGAGGAAACTTGGAATTCTGCCTTGTCTGTGTGCAGGTCAGAGCAAAGACAGTAAAAGCAATAAGTTAAATTAAGATAAAGAGAGATACAAGAAATAAATACTGTGAGAATTAGTGAGCTAGAAATTCAGTATACACTTGTGGGATAGTATGAGAACTTCCCCTTGCCTGGGAAGCTATTTAGCTCAGCAGGATATCATACATATGTATTTCTCATACAGGAAATAAATAAACTGCCTTTGACAGAGTGTATTAACTTCAGCCATTTGCAGGTGACAAACAATGGGTCAAATTTGTTTGCCTGGGAGCTATTTCAATATTGGGAGTTCAAGGTCTTTTACAGGGAATGAAGGTCATACATATCATTTGTTGCCACAGGTGAAGAGGCAGATGATGATTTATTGAACTTGGGAACTTGTGTGTTTAAGCCCTTAATAGATGAAAAGACAATATTGGGTTCTCCCATTTATATAGTAATATCTTACTGGGGGAAAAGAAATCAAACATAATTCTTCACAGTTCTTTTTGATAAAGTATGTATATTAGCAGCGTGACATGGATGAAAACAGCATGATTTTTTGTGTGAATTCTCACTGTATATTTAGCTAACCCCAATTTTTAAAGTACTAATCCTCTATTTCTTTTCTAGGTTCTGCTACTACTTTTGCTCAGTGTTCCAAAAGCCCTGAGTAAGCGGGCAGAATTTGAAGTGCCCCTTTCCCCTCCACTGTTCTCTCTGGTGTTTTACTTGATGTGTCTAATGCTGTGTGCTGTACATGTCATTGTATGCACATCAGCAGAAAGTTTGTGCTATTTCTGCAGTATGTCCTGGTTGACAGCAGTTGGAGTGATGATGCTGATTTCTGCACTCATGTGTGGTATTTTATCTGCTATAGCAAAGATCTTGGAGAATTACAGACTTCCAGTGAAGGTGAGGGCATGCATTAATTATGATTCAAAATGTTTTATCTTTCATATACTGTCTTTTATCTTTCATAATACTGTCAGTTACAATTTTGTTTTCTCTGTGTGTGCTTAAAGAAATTCTTATTTGTAATGTAATATGAATATGTATTATTATTTAAAATTATAACTGAAACGTGCTGTTGTCACTGTGGCATGATACTGGCTGGTGAAGATCTCAGAAGTGCTTATTTTGACACAATTTGAAGAAATTTTTTAAATACTGTACAATATTTTCTGGTTAACTATGAGATCAGAAACATTTATACCTTGTACAAATTGTATGCTTTTACATAGTTAGGTTTCACAATTGCAATTAAAACAAGATGTATAATACTTTACAACAATATGCACAAAGGACAGTGATGATACAGGAGTCAGTAATGCTCCAAGAAGAATATATTTTGCCACTCTACCTTTCCGTGTATTGGTGTTATTAATGTTTGGGGTTTTTTTAAATAGTTTTGAGCATGCAATAGAGGGAGCTGATTTAATCTGTCTTTTAGAGGTTAAGAAATAGAGTTTGTTAAAGTCTTTGGAGTTCTCAAAGTGTCCTCAGTGTGAGGAGTTACCTTCTGTATGTTATTTGATGAGTTTTATTGTTGTGTTCAATAGAATACAGATAATTCCAAGGAAATAAAATTTGCGATGTCTTTTCTTCCACTGTGAAATTTAGTGTGCCAAGAGCTGTCAGTCACACCATAAAATCAGCTTCTAGCTGTTTTTTCTGCTGCTTGTTAGTCATATTTTTCAAGGGTCCCTGATGTTCAATAGCTTTCCTGCCTATAGTATTCCATTCAATGGTGCAACCTCTGTGCAGTACAGTCCTTCATCAACTATGTTCATAGAATCAAGCTTGGGGGTTTAATACATTCTTTTAAGTGTGTGACAAAATATGACAAGTCCATTGCTTTAATGATATGACAGCATACTCTATCAAGGAGAAAAGCAAACTTTCTGACTTGAAGAAACATTTTGTAACAGCTATATTTATTACAATTCAGAAAATTTCAGTGTTCCTGAGTAAAGATTCATTCTGCACTCTGTGCAGGTATGTGCTGTAATTCCTGAGTGTAGATTTAAATCTAAATTCTTATAAATCAGGTTGCTAATATATTTTATTCAAACTATACTAGATCATATTTTTTTCTGTAATTTCTGACTAGGTGTTTTTTTTTCCTTAGAAGAAGAAGGATAAGAATATAACCTTGAAATAATAATTAATGCTCCAGTGTAGAAATCTCATGTGTATTTGGTGTGCAATGACAAACAAACACAACTATGAAAGATAAACTTGTCATCTTGTTACTAGTTTTTCTAATTTTAGTAAAGAGAATTCTAAATATGATGAGTTTTGTAGACCTGCATAAAATTTACTTACATGCCACTTCAATAGCATGGAGAGCAATGACTACAGATGATATATTTCTTCTCCAGCTGGACAGTCTCAAAGAATCTCAGAATGATAGAGTGCTCTGGGTTGGAAGTAATATGAAAGATAGCCATTTACAAACCCCTTCCATGGGCAGGGACACCTTCCACTGGACCAGGTTGCTCAGAGCTCTATCTAGCCTGACCTTCCAAGGATGGGGCATCCACAGCTTCTCTGGGCAGCCCATTCTAGTGTCTCACCCTCAGATCGTCTGCTTCAAGTTGATAATACACAAGTGAGGTTTTCAGCCAGGTTTGTGTGTATGTTGTTTTTTTTCAGGGCTGGGGCAGATAGAAATAAAAAAATAATGAATTTTCCATCCCAGGTTGGTTCTGTGATCATATTCCTACCTGAGATATATTTGGAAATGTGGGAAGCTTAAGTATATCTGATGAAGTTTAGGCAAGATTAATTCTGTTTGAGGTAGAATTTGAGGTTTTGTTTGTATTCAGACCTGTAAAAATACATTTTTGTCATCCTATCTTCACTCCTATTCCATAGGTGACTGAATTACTGGATGTATCTCATCGCGTCAGTCAGGGAGGCTTTGCTGTCCCTGTTCAAGTTCCAGAGAAAGCTTGAAATATTTTGTGAGTTTAGTTAGTATGTGCCTTCATTCCAGACATGTATAAAAGCAGTGACTTGGTTCTGATACTTTTACCACTCTCAGGGCTGTTGTAGAATGATGTGGTGGGGCTTTTTTGTGTCTGCTTAGACAAATACAGAGCGTGGAGAAGGTGAAAGGAGCAGTGTATAAATCTGGCGCTGCTTGTAATGCAGATGCATTCCAAACATTTATCTCTGTCTTTCATCTTCTTTCCAGTGGAATGTCTGGATTTTGGGGGAGAAATGGGTGGTTTTTGTATGCTGTGTGTTGATCTTGAAGGGTCTTCTGTGTGAGTTATGAGTACCACTTATGCTGAAATACCTCTGAATTCAAGTGTTTTGTTACCTGTGCATCTCCACATTGCAAATCTGCATTTGGAGTCCACTTCTGAAAGAATTCTGAAGCCCTGGTCTTCTGATGGTGGGAGTAGAATCCTGAATCTTGGCCTTTCTGGTTAAAAAAAAAAGCTCAAAAGCCTTTTCTAAGCTCAAGCTATATGATAAAATGTAGGTATTTTAAAAGTAATTAAGATAAGCGCTCCTGTTAATGGCTTCAGAGCTTTTTTCCTTCAAATTGTTTCCGTTCACATCTAAAGATTTTTCTGAAGTGCTTCTCATTTGTAATGCTTTTTTTTCCCCCACTGTGGCTGAATATAGAAACTGATTACCAAGTTCATGAATTTTCTGAAGACCAGTGCAGGCAGTGTTAGCATCTGCTTCCTGACTGTTATTTATAGATTCTGATTGCTGTGTTTCTAGCAGAACCAGTCCCTTCTTTTAATGATACTTCAGGCTTTAAATAGTTCGGCAGCCCTTTATGAATTCCAGAAAATCGTTAAAAATTCTAATTTCTTGTTCATAGTTTCACTGTAATTGCTTGGTAGTTGATTTAAGCATAGTATTTACTACTACTAATTGTGGGGTTTTTGCCCTGTTTCTGATAGAAATAAAAACTAACAGTTTTTTTTTTTGAAACTAGAATATAGAAGTAAAGTCTTGTCAAGTAGAGGTCTTAAGAATTTTCATTATGCAGAATTATAGTGGATTTTTATTACGTCTGCAAAATGTTCTTCTTTCAGTTTATTTTAAAGTACCTGTTCATTTAACAGTATTTTTGGTTTTCCTCCTTTGTTTGATATTCTTGATGAATTGAACAATGTTACATTTTTATGCAATTGCACCTAAAATATTTTCAGCATTTTCTGACTTGGGGAGAATAAAGCTGATTGGGTGGTGGCTTTACCAGATAGTGTTGAAAAATTATCCCAAACTGCTGTGAAAATGTAGAAACAAGTGTGATCTGTAGTACTTTGTCATGGGAAAGTTACCATCATAGAGAATCAAGACTGGGTTCAGGGAGCTCCAGTATCAGAAGGGAGCATAATGATAAGTGTTTAAATTGTGAGTGATGGTGAACATGAAAAAGAAAATGCTTCTCATCTGAAAAGTAGTTGCAGAATTTTTCAGGCATTAACTGTAGGTGGTTAATCACAAAAAACCCAGATAACTGGAATAAGACTCGGAGCACAGACTAATACAGGTTTTATTTCAAAGTGAGGAAGTTTCAAAATTTAATGATCAAAGGTGCATGTACTCTGTCATTTATGTACTGACACTTTTGCAAGCTAGCAAGGTATGTTCAAAGATAGGGCAGAGGTCAGTTTTTTATTGCTTAAATTCTAGTGCTGATACATCAGTTGTTAAAGCTGCCTTGGCTTGGGAGATTATATGCTTACATCATTTAAAGCCTGGCATTTAAAGATTTCTAAACAAAAGCTTCTGTTCTAAGTTTTTTTGCTAAGATACCAAACAAGATATCAAATTGAGTCATACAGGTTTTTTAGTATCTAGAGTTTCTGCTGGGTTCCTGAGAGCTGGGAATGTTCAGCAGCTGGAGAAACAGCGCTGTGATTATCAGAGTGAGACCTATATTTCAATGCCTTTAAACCAAATCTAAAAACTAGGTGCAATTTAAATAATCTAAGGTCAGATTGTATATGACACCATACCCATGGCATTCATAATAAGACACAGTTTATCTATAAGGGATTAGAACTAAATTTAGAAAACCTTGGTAAAGGTATTTCCAGATTTTCTTGAGATTATCAAGGTTTAGGAGATTATAATTTGCATAATAATTTTTAATTTTGCATAGTGATTTAACTTGGATCTGAAATGTGGTTTATCAGTAAACGTCATTGGATTTGAATCCTTTGATGTGAATGTAAGTGTAGTTTTTTTCTCTTTTCACTGAAGTTGAGAGAGACAAGCAGGTGAGAAATAACTGAATTCTGACCCTGGAACATTTCACATTAATGCCATCATTTTGATGAGGTTTTTGTATGTTCCCCATTGATAAGTCATCACTTCAGTTTTCATACCAGTTGCTGACAGCAACTAGATACAAGAGACCAATCCTTCTATAGATTTTATGTTATGTCTACAAAGAGGACAAATGACATCACAGACTCATTCATTCTCATTTATTTAGGATCTCAGATTCCTTTGTCTCTGCAAGCAGATGGTGCTTACATGCTCATTTATTTAGTTAGTCAAGATCTTTAAGGTCAGCATGATAGAATTATTGGAATTTAAACTTGCTGAAGATCCATCATGTACTGTTCTTGTCTCAGCTTTGTGAATTTCATGCTCTTTGGTCTTTGGAGAGACTACCTTGTCCTTTTGTTCCAAATACCAGCTTATGGTATTTGCTTTTCAGAATAGAGTACTAAACAAACTGAGTGATCTTTAGAAAACCAAAGAAGTTTCAAATGCTAGTAAATGTAGACTGAACCTGGACATTTTTTCAGATTATTGGTATTTCCCCCCCCCTTACTGTTGTGTGTAATGGGGACTTTTGGTTTTGTGGGATTTTGTTTGTGTGTTTGTGTTGTTGGGTTTTTTTAAGTGAAATTATTTTGATGTAATGTCTTTAACAACACAAGAAAGGAAGGAGATGTGAATAGGTCATAATTTTAATTATAGTTCCTGCATTCTTTCACATACAACTCATTCAGTTTTGATTTTACAAAAGTTTTTCCCTAAAGCAAAATTCCTAATAATGTTTACTGTCTTCTTGCATCAAGTGTTTGTTGTCTTCTCTGTGTTACATTGTCTTGCTTATTGAACAAAAATACATATGCTGCTGTCAGTAAGTCATAAACACAAGTGATGCTTGCATTTAAGATGTTCAGAGATACTTGTATTGCTTATTACCTGCTCTCTTGTTAACTGTTCAAAGGTCAGTTTGGTTTGATTTTCTTTCAACATGATTTAAACCATGCAGGAATTGTAGTACATTGTGCATCTTTTAATTTACTAGGTTCTCTGTGAAATTTATCCCTATGAATATTCAAGATTTTTTTGTAAGTTTGTTCATAGGTCAAATGTAGGAGGATGATGTGGTTAAAATACAGAGTTAAAGAAGTGAATGTGAAAGCAGTTTCAGAAATCTTTGTTCGGAAGTAAAAATGGCATGCAGTAATTTCAATCTGGCTTTTAAACTTTTTTTTTATTAGGTCTTAAAATATAGTTTAATAGTTACTCCGTGATATTCTGTAATAGTGCAAGATGAGATAAAATAAAATAGTAATGTATGATTTTTGACAGTGTCTTTCCCAAAATTCTTCACAAACATGTATGTTATCCTATTTGTTAAGGTCTGTTAGGAAGCTTCCGCTGGTCCTAGTGTCCTCTTGCTTGCTTTTACTTTCTTTGGTCTCAAGTTTTTGATGTGCAGGCTTGTCCCCAACTACTTGCAGTGGCATCTTGGAACACCCACAGGTGGGACAGGGAGTGGAGTCAAAGATGTGTATACTGGCTCTTGATTATATATAATTGAATCCTTTCTTCTTTCTCCTCTTACTTTGCCCCTGTTTCCAGTATATTCCTCATCACCCCATCTTCCCCACCCATGACACTTTCTAGAAGCTCTACTTAATGAGTTGGTACAGATCCACAGGCGCTATCAGATACCTCTAACACCCGTGCACTGTCACTTCCCCCTTATCTGTTGTGAAGTCCAGACTGACGCCCTGCAGAGCTATTGCCGGTGATTTCTTGTTGGCCTGTCAGCTAACAGCTGAAGGGTTTTGGCCATCTGTATGATCTTCCTTAGTGCATACTTATCATGGTTGTGCCTCTCTGTGGTCTTTTTATGGCTTTCTCTGTGTGCTGAAATGGTTCTTTACCTGATAGCAACAATGAACCGGGGGCTCTCAACTTCCTTATGCCCTTATGCTTTCTCTTTAGCCCTATTGTTGAAGGTAGTGGTGATAAAGCAATTCCAATTAACTGCTGAGAACAGAAAATTGAGCTAATGAAGGCATTAGACAAAAAATATTGTGGTTTTAGATAAGCATAGTTTCTGAAGTAAATAATAGATGGTTAAAGGTTTAAAGTAGATTTTATGATGAAAGATGCATTTCAAGCTAAGTAAGGTGAAGGGGTGCCATCAGGCAATAACTTTGTTAACTTGATTAGTGAAGGTTATCACTGTATTGAGTAAAGATATTACAGATTTCAACTACTAGAGAATTACCTCTTACCTATATCTCAAGATTTCTGCAGGATTTCTATTTTTACTTTTACAAATATGCAACAGGGCATGAACTTCCTTTGAACCTTCTGTTACAGGGTGGTAGGGAATCTTAATCTCTACAGTTGTGATGATTATTCATAGAGTTTTATTCCTTAAACAGAATGCAGTTTTAAAAATTATTATTATGTTATAGTGCTGAGTATGCTTCACTGAAATGATTATTTTATAAATTTTTTATATTTCTTAAGATAGAAATAAGTTATCCTGCTATTTATTTTGTTTTCATTGCTGTAAATTGCTGTAAGCACACTATGAGTACTTACAAGTGAAATTTTTATAAACTCTTTCACCGCTGCTTTTTTTTCCCCCCCGACAGAATCCTATTGTGTCCAATTCTAGCTGGTCAGAAATAGATGTCCTGATTCTGGCTGGAACTGTTGGCCATGTTTTGAGTTTGGGGGCAAGCAGTTTTATAGAAGAGGAACATCAGACCTGGTATTTTCTTATCAATACACTTTGTTTGGTGCTGTGTCAGGAACTTTGCAGAAATAATTTTCTTCTGAAAGAATGTGACCCTCAACTTGGCACCAGTGCGAAACAAAATTTTGATAGTATTGGGGAAGTCTCTGAGTGCAAGAATATAGACATTCCAGCAGCAAGTAATTCGAAACTGGGCAAGGCCACCTCTTCATCTGAATTTATAAAAGGATCAGATAAGTGGATAAGCTTAGCAACTCCATGGATCATCCTTATTTGCTGTCGGCTGCTTCGATCCTTGAATCAGACAGGTGTCCAGTGGGCTCATCGGCCAGACTTTGGACACTGGTTGACAAGGTGGGTATCTGATTTACTGTCACACTTTCTGCCTTATTTAAAAATTGATGTGTGCTTCATTTGGTGAAATTTGTATTTTTCTATGCAGTCTCTGACCGGAAAATGCTGTAAACATACAAAGCAGATAAACAGTGAAGTGGCATAAGGAATTTTTCATTGCTATTTCATGCAGGAGTAATTCCTTGTGTACTATCAATAGTTTATAATCTTTGCCCTGCACCATGACTTATCTAATTAATGCCAATTATACATGATAGGTTTATCAGAAGCAAAAAGTAAATATTTTCCATGTGTAACTCAACAGTGTCTGGTTTGAGAAATTAAAAATCACTTAATAGAATTAAACTCTTGAAATTAAGGCAGGAAGGTTCTGCATAATTCCAAAATTTATGATGTCACACGAGAAGATGCCACACATAGAATTCTTCCTTGTCTATCACACGCTTGTAATGTGTGGGTGAAAAGCTGAAGGAATTTTTTGAGTGTAATATGATAAACAAAAAAGGGAAATTTTTATAACTGAAAGTACAGCAGAGAAGGGCTTCTGCTTTTTCTAATACCTTTCAGTGTTTTTAAGAACTACAGTTATTATTCTGTGATACTTGAACTGTCTCATGTACTTCAGTTAGTGGATGGAGAAGCAATACTTTTTGACTGTCTAGTCAAGGTTTTGCAAACAGCAGATGAAGAGGCTCTGCTGTGTAAGATAAATAGATTTCTTGCCAGTATCTTACAACACACGGATGAAATGTCATTCATCATTCATTAAAAATGACATGAGCAAATGAGACTTGTTATTTATTGGCAGCCTCACAGATGAAATGCTAATTGCAGTGACAGGCATGAGTGCTGGAAGACATGAGTTATGAGGGAATTTATCGCATTATAGCGGTTGTTCTATACTAGAGTTTTCACCATGCATTTCTGCTCTTGAGGTGAGGAAATGAGGAAAAAATGTCGTATTTCCTACATCAAGTCCATATGATAGATAAGTCACTCCTTCATTATGAGCTAAGCCAATATGAGCAGGATAAGGTGTGATTTGGTGTGACTGTAAGGATTTTTACAATTAATCCTGACCATCTGCAAAAGATTTATTTGCCCGATAATGCCCTAATTCAGACTTTTTCTTCAGACTGTCAGTCCTTTTCTTTGGAGTGTGCTGGTGCCCCAAAGCCATGAAACAAGGACCAAACTCCTTCAGCTGAAAAATTTGGTTTGTTTCAGATACATGCTTTTACTGATGTGGTCCCCTGGATATGTTTATTTACTCTTGGAAATGTTACCAGACTTCTAAAAATTGTGTGTGGATGTATGGACTTAACTTTCAAAGATCCTGTCTTGCTTTAGTATGCTTCCACCTCTGATTTCATGGTGCTAAGTATGCCTGGAAATCGGCAAAAACTTTTGTAGCCTTGGGCTGTGGGGGGTCTCAAGGGGATAACACAGGTGGAGTGTAGACTACAGATACAGAAGCAGGTGCTTCCTAATGTATAACAAAAGTGGGAAATCCTATATGCCCAGCTCTAACACTTAGTTGCCTGTCAGGAACTTCAACCCACTCAGGTAAACCCAAGGCTTTTTACGCCTGTTCTGGCTTACTCCTTTTGTTGTTGTTGAGGAAGGAGAGGGGAGAAGGGAGGGAGGAGTCTATTTTTGTGTTTGGTTTTTGTCCCTGTAAATTGGAGTTCATGTGAATTTGAATATGTCTGTATATTTCTCTGTACTGGGTAATCCCTAACTGGAGCCATGGTTGAACACAGGGTAAGAAATAACCTTCCTCCATCTTCTGATAAGGTTTTTCATATGCAGCTCCACTTGCTGTTGGTTGCTTTTGCTACAAGGTCAAGTTGCATGCTGATTTTTCAGGATCTACCCAGGTGCTCAAGAGTCACCTCTGATAAGATGGTCATCCCCCAGTCTGTCCTGATATGTGTAGCTGTTTCTTCCAAGGTGCAGGACTTGCCTCTTGCCCTCATTGAATTTCATAAGATCCTTGGTGGGCAATTTCTCCAGGCTGTCTAGGGGCCTTTGGGTGTCAGCAGACCCACCTACTGTATCAGCCATTTCTCCCAGTTGTGTATTGTGAGCGGACTTGCTGAGGGGGCACTGCCCCATCACTCAGGTCATTAGTGAAGACATTAAACAGCATTTGCCCCAGTGGGGGCCAGCGGCCAAGTCCTGAGGTTGACAGATAATGGCTGCCTTCCAGGTGGACTTTGTGCTACTAATGGCAACTGTGAATCCAGCATTTGAGTACTTTTTAGTCTACCTTATTGTTCACTTCTCTAGTGTGAGATTGCCTACAGGAATGTTATGGGAGCTGGTGTTAAAAACCTTGTTAAAGCACAGATGAAATAATAATGCCTGCTTTGTGCTCTTCTGCTGAGCTTGTTGCATCATGAAAAACTGTCAGGTTGATAAACTATTCTCCTTCATAAAGCCATCACAACCCTATTAAAGCTGTCTGCCTCCCCCTTCAGTAAGGCTGAAGTAAAGCAGCTAGATATCAAAACAAAAATGTCAGAATTTTACAGGTGAATTTCTTCCTCTGTTACCTATAAAATTATGGCTTCATATTGAGTTTATTTGCTTAGGTCTTGAAGAAAGTAGAAGAGAAAAGAGTCTACATCTGTACACTTAGGCTACGGCTGATCTTTTGTATATAAATAGTATGCTGTAGGAGCTTTTGCCATACAAGGCAAGGAACTTGCTCTCTTTCTCCTCACCTCACTGGCCTGTTATTTTACCTGTTCCTGTGTCAGTATGGTGAACTAAATCACTGAATAGATATGTCTGGAAAAATAACTCAAGATGGCGTGGAAAACTCCTGGCTTTCAGTTGGATCACTTCTCACTCTGATCTGCCATTAGTCTTCACAGGCAAATGGGCTGGCTTAGTAACAAGAATGCAGGAAGGGAAGTGTAATACAAGTCAGCACTGCTGTTGTTGAAATTACTGCGAGAAGAGAATGTGGAAGTATCTGCATCTTTTGAAGGGCTGCAGACAAACAGTGTTTTCTTTCTGCCACTCTCAAGCATTCCTTTTAAAACCTCACTTGCTTTTCAAATCTAATTGAGAAAGAAGCGATGACTCCCTACCTTGTACTTTGGGAGGCTTAAAAAGATGATTCAGCAGTCCAGAGTGTTTATGCCATGGCAAGTTAAGAGGATATGTGATTAGGACTGTCATTGTCACAGTTCTGCCTGCTCCCTTTCATTGGTGTAACTACTGCTGTGTTTTGGGAGGAAGTGAAAGGACAGAACCCTGCCAGCCTTGGCACAGGTTGGCTCAGGCTGCTGTGGAGCTACATCGTGACTTAAAACAATGGGGCAATTTTCAGCCTAACAGGAGAATTTTCAGTATGTCTCCATGCTGACTGTTGCAATATAGTGTTAAAAGATTAGTAATATTTGAAGTATGACAGTTTTCGGACTTGAACGATGGGATGTAGTTGATATGTATGACTGTTATGGCTCACTGAACAAGCTTCAGAAAGGTTATTCAATAATGTAACTAAATCTTTACACATCATGTGGTCTGTAAAGTGTTTGGGAATTCCTATTTGGCCAGCATGCTTGCATTTTCTTTGGTTGAGGATTTTAACATCTTTGTTCCTTCTCCTTCACATGATATTAGGGTCATAGAGATGTCTGTTTCCCCTAGTGATTTGATCAGGATTGAGATGATGTGTTTTCCTTATAGCATGAATTAAAAGTTGGTGATAAATTGAGTTGCATAAAGCACTTCTTCCCAAAATGTGTTGGTAGTCTATAAGGTTAACTGTTATTCTATTTTTAATACTAGTTTTATTGGCATAGTTATGTCTTAATAGCATGTTTTTTACTAATAAGAATTTGGAGCCTTGGATCATATGTGCTCTTGTTGTTTGAATTTGGGCTACTCAAGGTTTTGCAGGCTTTTTCTAGCCAGCCTTCCATTTTGTCTCTAAGATAAACTAATGAGCAAACGGCCCTCTTTTTTCGTTTCCCTTTATTGATCTTTCAGATATCTGTGCATATGCTCAGAGTAGTATTTTGCCTAACTACACAGTGCTTAAGGGGCTCAGCATTTAGAACAGAGAGACTGTTATCCAGATTTTCCTGTTTGATGTAAGTTTCAAAACACGGAAAATCGATCTACCTATAGCATGTTGAATTTGGCTACTAGGAATGCATTCAGCAGTGCTAAAATAAGGAAAACATTCTTTGTTATTTGCAGACAGACCGTGAAACCTGAAAAATACTTTGATGGGAAAAAAAGCAAAAGAAAATCAGACAGTAGATGAAATGGAAGAAAACAGGCAATCTAAATCTATCTGGAAGTCAGGTTTTCTTTTTGATTGGTTGTTACTCAGTTAGCTTTATTTGGCTGTTAATCTTGGTCAGTGCTGATACTTGAAAGGTGTCAGAACTGCTGCATGGCAGTGTCAGCTGAAAGAGAAGTGACAAGAAGCATCAACATGGGAAGATAATATTTTCTTTTAATAATGTACCTAACCATCCCCAAATGCCCTTCCTCTCAAAGCTAGCACACCTTGTGACTTCTATGTATTCTGTTCTAAAATGTAAGAAGCAATTAAAAAAGACCTTATCTACTTAAGTTACTAATCATGCACATTCACAATTCCTTTCACTCTACTTGTATTTGCAGTAATGAGGTGAGGTCCAAGCAGTGGAAGAAAATATCTTCAACCTTCATTCTATTAACAGAAGTATCAGTGTAGACCACAAACTGTTACAGTAGGAAGACAGACCCAAAGTGCCCTTTTTTCCTTCCCTTCTCATCAGATTTTCTATCAGGAAGGTATTGGTTCTTCACTTTCAATTTTGTGGCTTGTGAAAAACCCAGGACATGAGGACATGGCAGCTGAGATCCGAGTAGCTTGTTTGTGCTTGTATTTCTGAGCAGACTATCAAAACCGTTTAGAATTTTGCTAAATGATTGGACTCTGTGTTAAGCAACTACCATCTCCTTTCAAAATATGTGATAATTACATATGCTTTTAACTGCCTGACTGTAGGAATATTGGCTAGAAAACCTTGAAACTGTAGGTGATTTGTGCTGACCTGACTTTGCTTGCTATAAATCCTTTAATTGTTTCTTCAGCAAATGCTGTGAAACACTTGGCTAGGTTTTTTTAAAGGAAAACCTAAGATTTGTATGATTAAAAAAAAAATTCTTATCAGAGATCACAGAAGACTGTTACCAGAAAACCTGGACATGAGATGTATGTTAGTCCCTGTGCTAGCAGTCAAGAATGAAAACTCAATGTGTGTTGAGTTTTTTAGATTAAGAGACAAAGGTGATGATGATGATGTTGTGCTGTTATTTATCCCTGATTTGTCTTGCTTTCATACAGCGAGTACAAGGAGAATATGACCTGAATGCTTAAAATTTTCTATAAATCCTCATTTGAAAGATTTAGTGGTTACAAAATTAGTTTGTTTGCTTTGGTCATAAAGCAGGTGGTGCTTGCATTATCTTCACAGGTTGCTGCAGGAGTCCACTGTTTCTGCTCTCTCCATGTGTAGAGGAAGAATAATTGTGAGGAGAAACATCAGGACTACATTTTCTGTCTCATAGTGTTCTAGATCTTATTCCTCTCACTTTTCTCCACTGGCTTTCAGAGAACAGCGCATCTCTTGGGAATCTTGTTAAGGTGTAAGAACTACGTGACTGGGTCCTGTATGCAGAACTAATGGGACAATTTATCTGCTCTACAACTTTCCTTTGTGACTTTTCAAGCACAACAATAGCTGGAACAGCTATCCGTCAAGCTCCTGATACAGTATATATCAGTGAATAGGAAAGTAAACCTGTTTGAAGTACAATAGTTTTTATTAAATCAGAGATAAAACTGGAATTTCCTAAGTGTGATTGAATTCAATGCAAGTAACAGCCCAGGCACACTGTTATTTTCCTGAAGTTAGTGATCTTTTATCATGGGATTTTGAGTTGTGGAAAACAGAAGATGGAGCCCTTAGCTTTAAAAATCTACGTGCTCTTCTTAACTGAAGGCAAATTTAACAGAATTAGTGGTTTTATATTATTTGGTATACTGGGAATATTTTCAGTAGGCATGGGTTGGCAATTCTTGGACTACAGCAGACTTTCTGAAGCTGTGTTAAGGGATGGGTGTAGATCTTTGCCTTACCCCATTACATTTTTTGGTGCTAATTGGTACTACTGAAGATTTAAGTATATAACATTGGCAGCGTATATAACACAGCTCAGTAAAATGTCCTTGATTCTGCAACGAATGTTACCTATTTAGGATGCAGGGGAGCAAACAAACAAGCTGTATCTGTGATCTTCTCTGCCAATGATGCATATTTTATGTCTTACCTCTTCTATGTATTGGCACAATATAAGGTGCTATAGTTGCATAAGGGAATCAGATTGTGCTAATGAGTTTGTGTGTGTGTTTTAAACTATGTTTTTGTTAATTTTGGGTAGGTAATAGGTAGGTAATAGGGTAGATAATGTGTCAAACTAAACAAATAAAGTTATTATATGTTACTATTTTTAGTTATTTCAAAAGAAAGTTTTAATCTTGTAGTGCAAAAATCTTTTGTGTAGTGCTAGAAAATGCAATGCTGTAGTATACGGAAAACACACTTTTTCAAAATGTATAAATAACAAAACCCTAGTTTAAAAGCAGTAGAAGCTTTTCTATTATGCAATACGCAGCTCAGTTTTTATATAATTAAGAGAGTAACTAGCATATGGTGGAACACAATAATTACACTTTCAAATGTGCATGCTTGAATAGAAAACCTCATTAATAAAACTGTTTTTCTGAAAATACTAAAATATTTTACCGTACCTCTTGGGAAGTTCATAACAGATACCACTACATTGATTAATTTGGTGCTGCAATAATTAATACAGTTTATTTAATATAGTGCTGTAGTTAAGGCTCTATCAAATGTGTTTAGCACTAATTACTGTTTTAAAAGGGATTTTTTGTTTCATTTTCTTTCCCAGCTCTGAACATAAATCTGAACTCTCCTTCTTGGCTGCAGTCTCCCTTCTTATGATCTTCTTTCTGGTTCAAAGAAGATGCTCCCTGGTTTCAAAAATTGCTATGGCACTCGGGCTCCTGGGAGTCTACAGTTACCGGGCAGCTATTGGAAATGTCATATTTCCATGGCAACATGGTGGCAAAGATATTTCAAAGTAAGTTCATCAACAGATAAGTAACTGTTTCTAGCAAGGTGTTGAACCCTTTGGCTATCAGGGGATGAGGTGGACAGGATGTTCTAGGTTGGAATTATGTTCTTACAAATAGAATTGTAGTTTGAGGTGACCAGCACTGAATTTTTGTGATGTGTGCTTAATTTTAAGCCACATGAAGTTTATTTTGACTGTGACAGGTGAGAAGCCAGTCAGATAAGAATTAATATAAGGAAAACCTAGTTATAATCTGTATTTTTGCTACAAAAGACTCTAAATGCACCATCTCTTGTTGTTTCAGATGGACTTGCCACATCTAGCAGCTCATAAGGCAAGCTCATTTAGCTATTTCTTAGTTCCAAAGGTGCTTAGTAGTTCAGAGAGCTGCTTTTCCATACGTTGCTTTTACAGTTGAATGTTCTGTAACATGGGCTTTCAAGATGAACCATGCTCTTCTCAAGGTCTCACCTGTGCAGCGCACTGCATAGTAAGGTTTTTTTGTCTGGTGTGAAGTTTGTTAAAGAACTAGTCAGTAACTGTGAGGAAGTTAACTCTTTCACCAATGACTACTTCTGGCATGTAGCTAAGTGACTTTAGTTTTCTTATATCTGGCTCTGCAGTCTCAAGTTCTCTAAATGTCAGAGGGTTGTGGAAAACTTCCAGAGTCAGTGGGAACATTTGATGAGAAGTAGGAGATTATGGAAGAGAAGCTATTGAAACCATTGGCTTCTGGATGGAGAACTTCCTCTTGCACTCATTTTGAATTTTTTATCAATATAAATGATGTTGGAGCTTCTTAGTCAGGGGCCACGAGGTGTGTAGAGATGGAAAAAGCCCTTCAGGCTAAGATCTTAGGACATAAAGAACATCAGGTTTGCAAACGTGGCATATTTTACAAGAAATACTTGTTTATATGTGTATCTGGATATATTTACATACATTCCATGTCTCCAAATATTGAAGATCATTCTAATTGCATACTAGTGTTAACACTATGTGTTAGTTCTGCTTCATGAGAAAATAATGATAATCTCTACTCATGCAGAATTTCGCTCAATTCTTCAAACATGCCTGATTTTTGAGTGCGATGTCTAGTTTTGCTTTGTGTCTTTTTTCAGTGAAAGAAAGCCTTGGAGAATAATACTATCCTTGCAGCATGGGACAGAACATTAAATACAGCAACTGAGCCATAAATAAAATGTGGTTAGAGAAATAAGTGCAGCACTTAAATATTGAAGTCAAACTTTTACTTGAAACTTGTTCATTCTATAGTCAGCATATGAATCTCAATTATTACAAAATACAAAGCCTTTTGTATTATTTCTATTATTAAATAAATACTGAACACAGTGATTTACTTAAATTATGTCAGAGCTTTATATAAACCCCAAGTGAACATTCCCATAGCACACTGTGGCACATGGTTCCTATCTGAAGAGAGGTTCTGCCTCTCTCACATACCATGCTGCCTTTTACTTTTGCATAAAAACAAACCAGCAAACAATCCAAAATGAGCTTGAGTCTATGCCTGCCAGATCAGAACATTGTCTCTATCATGATACCTACCTACCAGGCTGGCTTAGGGCTTCCAGCATGGTCCCTGGCTATCCATGTGCTAACATGTGGGCTTCTCAGGAGAAAAGTACAAGGCCCAGTAGAGAGGCATGGTCACTAACTCATCAAACATTATCTTCAAGGCTCCCAGTACAGCATGTCAAAAGAGTTGGTAGACAAATCTTAGTAGGTTGTTTCACCTTCAGATGATAGGTGACATGTTGTCACAGTGATACTTGCTTATCTTAATTGGATGGTTGATGTGATTTATATGATAAAATCCTGTTTAAAATGCAAACATAAATGTGTCTAGAGGTATCTTTAGTGTATTCATGATTTGTGGAATAGCTCCAGATCCAGGTGCAAGGTAGAGGTAATTTTGTGTAATATGAGAAAAAGTTGTAGGCAGCCACTGCATTTTTCATGCATAGTGTATTCTTCTCTAAGATGAAGAATCTTTGCTCTTTTTGCCTTAGAGTTATTTTAAAAAAATTGTAGTCTATGCAATGAAAAAGATGAGTATATAGTATCCTAAAACAAACAAAATAATAGTAGTGCATTTGCCGAGGAGCACTTTTTCTAGTTTGAATCTCCGTCAACTGGTTAATTCCAGTTTTCACTCAATTTATTGAATAGGCAAATACCTCAATGTATTTTCTAAAGTTTTACATCTAAAGTAAATATGTAATTTTTTACATAATTATAGTAATAATAACAGTAATAATTATATCAGACTTATCAGAGATGCTGAAAAGGGGCACTGAATTTCTGCATTAGCCAGAAACACAGGGATTCTCTAAACTTTACTGTTTAGAGAACTTTATTCTTTCTTCCCTAAAGGAAAAATCCAATGGGCAATACAGGTTTTTTACAAAGGGTTGCTATTATTATATTAGAATAAAACAGTAAAGCCCTTTTTCATAGGCTGTTAGGTATAACTTTGAACCATTGAAAGGTAAATGACGGAACAGTGCACTGTATTCAGGTTTAGGAAAACCACATTACTGTTGTGTTATGGTTTCGCCTTTTTTTCTTGGTTATGTACATGCAAAAAGAAAATGGAATATATAAATGCTCTTGCTTATTATTTCTCTTGTTGCTTTTTTATCTCCTGTATTGAAAAGAAAGATTGAAATCAAGCTTATTTTTTAGTAATTGGCTGAGAAAGAAGGTTACCTTTCTAAGAAAAAAAAAAAAAAATTTACAAAACTTATTTTTAGAAATTTTGGCTAGTGGTGTCTTTTTGTGGTCAGTTAGTTACGTGGGTTACATAAACATAATTTTACTCTTTTTAGAGTCCTGGTCTAATCCTTGGTAAACTACTGAGTCCAGATGACTCCGGAATCCTCACTTCTGAGTGAATGATATTAACTTTGTAGGAGACCATTGTCTCCTCATTAGAACAGTAATGTTCACTCATTACTCATGTATAGAGAAGACTGACGGTAAAGATTTGACTGGTGGAGTCACACTCTGCCATGCTTCAGACCAACAGACCTGACATCCACTTCACAAGAAGCCATGGGCCCCCTACCCTCTCACAACCAGCCAGAAGGAAGGGACCTTTGAGATCGAGGGCAGTGAAAATGGGTTTTTGCTTGAGCTAGCAGGTGAAACCCCTCCTGACCTGCCTCACTTCCTTAGGTGCCCATATGCAATAGATATGAGGCCCTGGAATCTGTGAACCAAGGAAATGAGGACCAGAGAAATGAGAATGTGGGTGAAGGTCCATCCAGGTTGACGAGGTTGCCTGTGGCAGAGCAGTTATCCCCCACATCACGACCTCCTCAAGTAAGAAAAAGGAGGGTAGTAGTTATGGGTGATTCCCTCTTGAGAGGAATGGGGGGCCTGATATGCCAACTGGATCCAATCCAATGGGGAGGTGTGTTGGCTCTCTGGCACTTGGATAAGGGACATCGCCAAGACACTTCCCAGCCTGGTGCAGCCCACTGATGATTACCCACTGCTGGTTTTCCAGGTGGGTAAATGACCAAGTCCCAACAAGAAGGGTGCAGATGATCAAAAGGGACCTCAGGGCCTTGGGGACAGCTGATCAAGGGGTCTGGAGCACCGGTGGTATTCTTTTTTATCCTACATGTTTTAAGGATTGATGGGGCAAGAAACAGGAAAACCAGGCAGATGAACACCTGGCTTTAAAACTGGTGTTACCAGCAGAATTCTGAGTGGTTTATCACAGATCAGTTTATATGACACTGAACCTGCTGGCAATAAATGGGGTCCACCTGCTTTAAGGAGGGAGTCTTAGCTCAGGATTTACCAGGGTCATTGAGCTGTAGACTAGATTTGAAGGCAGATGTGGACATAGCCAGTCTTGACAGAAATAAGGTTACAAAGACCTTATGGTATTATGGGATATCTCACATGGCTGGAATGTTGTCATGAAGGGCCACCCTTTGCTTAGGAAAGACAGACCAGGAAGGTGCATTTGTGGAGCTTCCCTCTATGTCAGGTAGCACTTGGAATGTATTGAGCTCTGTCTGGGGTGGGTGATGAGAGAATCAAGAACTTATAAGTCAGGATAAAAGGGCAGTCTAGGGTGACATTGTTGTGGGTGTTTGCTACAAGCCACCTGATCAGGAAAAAGTGGATGAGGTCTTCTACAGGCAGCTTGAACAGCATCTAAGTCACAGATTCTTGCAGGGGACTTTAACTCCCCTGACATCTGCTGGAGAAGTGACATAAAGCACAAACAGTCCAGGAGGTCCCTGGAAAGCATTGACGACAACGTTCTGACACAGGTAGCAGAGGATCCCACAAGGAATGGTGTGCTGCTCAACATCATAACAACAAACAAGGGAGGCCCTTGTTGGAGATGTGAAGGGGGCAGCATTAGTGACCATGAGATTGTGGAGTTCACTGTTGGGCAGAGAGGAAGGAGGACAACAAGCAATCATGGACTTCAAGAGAGCTAATGTTAGCCTCTTTAGGAATCTTGGAAATATCCCATTGGAACAGGCATGCAGGGAAGAGATGCCCAAGAGAGATGCTGATATTCAAGGGTTATTTCCTGCAGGCTTAAGAATGACACATCCTGATGAGCAAGAAATTGGGGAAATAGGATAAGAGACCTGTGTAGATGAGCAAGGAACTCCTGTTGTTGGTGAAGTGTAAGTGGGAAATACACAGAAGGCAGGACCAGGGTCAGGCCACTTGGAATGAATACAGAGGTTGTGAAGAGAAGGTAGAAATGAGACAAGGAAGTCAAGGCTTTGCTGGAACTAAATATGGCCAAAGATGTCAAAGACAACGAAAAGAACCTTTTCAAATACATGAAAAACAAAAGGAAAACTAGGAATAGTGTGGGGCCTTTACTAGCAGAGGCCCCTGTAACAGAATGCAGAGAAGTGAGAATTACTGAATGTCTTCTTGGTACTGGTCTTCACTGACAAGACCAGCCAGGGATCTCTGACCCAGGAGAAAGAATGTTAAAAGAAAGACTTTCCCAAGGGAGGTTTGGGTTAGACAACATGTATGCAAATCTGACATCCACAAACTCATGGGTCGTGATGAAAAGCATCCACAGGTGCTGAGGGAGCTGATGGGCATAGTGAGCCTTCTAATGATCACCTTTGAAAGGTTGTGGCAATCAGGAGAGGTGCCTGAGGACTGGAAGAATTCCAGTCTTCCCAGTCTTCATCCACCCCAGTCTTCAAAAAGGGCAAGAAGGAAGATCGAGGAAACTACCAGCAAGGTAGCCTCACCTCCGTCCCTGAAAAGGTGATGGGAGAGCACCTCATTCTGGAATGAGTCCGTCTCTATCCACATGGATGACAAGAAGGTGATTAGGAGTAGTCAGCATGGATTCAACAAAGGTAAATCACACTTGACCATCCTGTAATGACCTTCTGCAATGAAATAAATACAGGGATGAACAAGGGGAGAACAGTGGATGTTGTTTACCCCGACTTCAGCAAGGATTTCAACACTGTCTCTCATAATGCCTTCATGAACAAGCTGAAGAAGTGTGGACTGGATGAGTGGACACTTAGGTCCTGGCTGAATGGCAGCCCTTCAGAATGACCTTGACAGGCTGGAGAATTGGGCAGAGAACTGTTCAAAATTCAGCAGAGACCAAGTGCATGATCCTGCACCTGGGGAGGAACAACTCCAGACCTCAGAACAGACTGGGGGTGACCTGCTGGAAAGCAGCTCTGCAGAGAAGGACCTGGGGTATCCTGGTGGACAGCAAGCTGTCCAGGAGCCAGCAATGTGTCCGGGGGGCCAAAAAGGCCAGTGGGATCCTGGAAAATAGGAAGAGCATTGCCTGCAGTTCAAGGGAGGTGATCCTGCCCCTCCACTCTGCCCTGATGAAGCATATCTGAAATACTGTGTCCAGTTCTGGGTTCCTCAGGACAACAGACACATGGGAGGTTCAAGAGTGAGTTGGGAGGTGGACTCTGAAAGTGGTTAGTGGACAGGAGCATCTCTTTTATGAAGAAAGGCTTAGGGAGCTGGTCCTGTTCAGCCTTGAGAATGACTAAGAGACAGCCTCAGCAGAGTCTCTGAAGGAAAGGTGTCAGAGGATGGATCCAAGCTCTTCTTGGTGGTGCCAAGCAACAGGGCAAGAGACAATGGGCAGAAACTGATGCACAGAAAGTTCCACTTGAGGATGAGGAAGCACTCACTTACTGTGACCAGACACTGGAATAGGTTGCATGGCGATGCTGTTGAATCTCCCTCATAGGAGATATTAAAGAACTGTCTAGACACAGTCCTGTGCAATGACTCTAGCATGACCCTGCCTGAGCCTTGAGCAGGAAGGTTGGACCCGATACTTGCTGTAGTCCCTTTCAGCCTTAGTTTCTCAGACCTTGTACTTCTAAAATAGCAGGTCACAGCTTTTAAGCGTACTGGTCCTTGTCCTTGTTTGCATTTTTGGACAACATGCTGTGTTTCCTTCAGAAACTAGCTTTCACTGGAAATTAAGAGGCAAATGAATTTATAGGTGGTTTGAAGATAGTCTAAGTGCTAATTACACTTACAACTTAAAACATAAATTGTTTTGGTAATGGAATTTCTTAGGGATTTGAAAAATACTAGCCTAGGATTTAACCTGTTTGGCAGAACTGCTTGGTCTTGACCTCTCTTGAAAGGCTCTGAAGTAGGTATTAGTAAGTAACTAATCTTTCTGTTTTATTTATTTATTAATTTTCTTCAATTCTGTTTTCTCTTTAGGGGGATTACTGAAGCCCGTTTTGTTTATGTCTTTGTTCTTGGCATAGTCTTCACTGGCACTAAAGATTTACTAAAGTCACAGGTTATTTCTGCAGACTCCACCACGAAGAGCACAGGATTATGGGAAGTATATAGCGGATTGGTTCTACTAGCAGCTCTTCTATTTAGACCTCACAATTTACCAGTCTTGGTGTTTTGTCTGCTGATTCAGACAATGATGACAAAATATATTTGGATACCTTTGAAATTTGATGCAGCACAGATTACTATCATGCACTACTGGTTTGGTCAAGCTTTCTTCTATTTTCAGGTAAGCTGAATGCTCTCTCCACTGCGGAGGTGGGAGAGGGAATAGTTTTTCAAAGAAATATTGTTCATTGTAAATAAAATGCTTACTAAATATTACAGTGGAAGAGATCACTGAGTTCTCAGAAGGATTTAGTTTCTGAATGTTTTATTAATATTTTGTTTTCAAAATCGGGGACAGATGCATACCTTAGTGTCTAATCCACAGTGTAGATTTCCAAAAGTATTTCAAGGATCAGAGATCTATACCAGGATGATTTTGGTCTGTTAATGGGCCTTGTAAGTACTTTTCAGGTGGTAATTAATTTTAAAATGTCATCTGAGTTGATTAATACCAGTAAAAGGCAGGTGGCTTTTGTCACTGGTTCTTGAGGCTTACAATAGGTATATATACTGTTTAAGACTGAAGGAAAGCGCTGTGGCATGTAATATCTCTTATGAGCACTAGAAGTAATTTTCTTTTTTATTATGTCAACTGATACCTTCTTTCCTTAGGAACCTTACTAACTTTGGTAACCTAGTTCTCTGCACTGCAAATAAGGTTGCAATTCCACAAAAACTTCTCTTTGCATTGAAGCTGGAGAGGATCTTTTTGCTTCTAGTATTGTTGCAACCTTAGTGTAGCAGGCTGTCTAAAGAGGGCATTTGTTAACTTGGAAATCAAGTTTAAGAGGTGGGGTTTACAAAATTTCAATGTGGGACCTCTGTTGACTTTACCTCTGCGGCATGGCTGGGAGTGTTAAAACTCTGGTCAAGCTTAAGGTACTGTAACTGCAAATTGAGGGTTGGCTTGATTGAGAGTAGCGTATGTCCAGATGGGGCTTTGCTGATGCAGGTAAGATCATCATGATTCATCCATTCCTACCTACTTTTCCTGTTCAGAGGGCATATCGTGTCTGGGTTGAGTGGCTTTTGCATGTTTTGAATGTTACTGTTCAGGCAGTCAACTTTGATTACAGCCTTCTGAGAGCACCCCTTAGTGCAGCTGGCAAAATGCTGAAGACAGAGCCATCTCTATACTGAGGTGCCAGACAAAAACAGCTGCCAGAAATGTAATGGTGGGGAGGGTGGCAAGAAAATTCTGGTTGTGGAAAAGAGACTAATAAAGAATGGTTCTGATTTTTTCATAAAGCAGCAAATGGTTTATAAATGTTTTCAGTGATGCTGAATTCTTGGTACACTTGGCTGAGATTTTCACAGAACCATGAAATTACAGGTGAGGTGAAGCTGGAAGATGCCTCTGGAAATCATTTAGTCCAACCTGACCCCATGAAACAGTAGACCAGATTGGTCTGAACTGTGTCCATTCCCTATTTCAAATACCCAAAAGGGTGAAGACTCTGCAAGCTCTCTGGGCTTGACCATCCTAACTAGTAAAAAAATTTTTTTCTGATTTTAATTAGAACTTCTTGTGTTTCTGTTTCTGTGTATTGCTTTTCATCCCTTTGCTAGTCACCATCAGGTGACCGAGAAAGTCACAGTCTGGCTGCATTTTCTGTGCTTCCCTTCATCAGGTACTTATACACATTGTTAGGATCCTTGCTGAGCTTTCTCCTCTTGAGAGTAAAAAGACCCAGCGAGTTGCTTGTATGACACGTGCTTTGTTCCCGCCATCATCTGTGGTGCCTCAGTGGACTTTTTCTGGCACACCCATGGCTTTATTGTGGTGGCAAGCCTAGAACTGGACCCAGGCACCCAAATGTGGATCTCACCACTGCTTATTAGAGAGAATGGAGATATCCCTTGAATAGCTAGTGAGGCTCTCCCTTAATGGAGTCCTGGATGCTACTGGTCTTTGCACAAAAAAGACAATGGCTGGCTGATCTCTTCCAAGCTGCTTTCCATATGGTTAGTTCCAAGTGTGACCAAAGTCAGGGTTTTATTCCTCTGCAGGTGCTGGATTTGACATTTCCCTTTGGTGCACTTGCTGAATTTCCTGTCATTTCGTTCCTCCAGCCTGTCGAAGCACCTTTGACGGCACCAGACCCACCTGCTGTAATCTACCGTTCTCCCAGTTTGTATTGTGTGCATACTTCCTGAGGGACCTCTCTGTCCCACTTCCAAGGTCATTGGTAAAGACGTTAAACAGTATCAGCCCCAGTGTCAATCCTTGTGGCTGATCACTAGTGGATCTCAAGCTGCTGCTGACAGTCCTGTGAGTCTAGTCCACAATAGTGTCCAGTTTCCTAGCCTGGACTACATCCATTTGTTTGCCTGAGGAGATGCTTAAAAGTGTATGTGAGGTAAAAGTGCTTTAGATAAATATACCTTCATTCATCTTCAGCCAGTACTGTGTGATGGAAAAGAAAAAAGCTTCTTAAAGTAATAGTTTTGTTTTGGAAGTGTAATATGGCAGTTACATGTTGTGTCTTTTTTGCTCTGAATGATGCCAAAAATTTGGGACTCACTTTTGTGGAAGAATTTACATTAACTTTGAAGCAGCTATAAACATCTTCCAGAAATAAGCTGATAGAGCTATCAAGAGCTTGACACATCTTTCCATTTGACTGTGCTGTGTCAAAGGTTTTTTTTTCTACACCGATAAGAATATATTTATGCAAGACAATAGAAGATAACAGGATCTGTTATCTTTCATATAGGTAACATATCTTTCAGCTTTCTAGTGGTCTTAAACTGGTGCTATGGGAAAGACTGCTCTTCTTCATGATGAATGTTTCATAGTTTCAACTATCCTTGCCATTGAGAATTTTTTTGTTTTTAGAAGACTGGAAGTAGTGATTTCCATTTTACTTGACTGCAAACTGTGGTTTTGGATATCCTGCTGTTTCAGAGCAACTGCCTTGGCCCCATCACTTTGCTGGCAATTTTGACATTTTTTCTAGAAATGTTTCCTTTGCAAATAATAACTTCCAGTATGATTTTCAGCAAGTTTTAGGATATTTGAAAAATTAGTTCTGACAAGGGAATTTCTAACATAGACATCTTGTTGAGTCACAGCATCCAAATCTCATAAATGAGAAATTCTCCATTGCTTTGTTATGAGCCAGATTTCTAGATGGGTTTTTATGCATCTCCCATCACTTGTAAGATCTGGAGAATGATCTGATCTGGGTGATAATTACTTATCAAAACTTCTGTTAGAAGCACAGCAAAGCTTTTTTCCTCCACGTTGTTTCCCATGCTGCTTTGTATGAAATAGAGCAGGCCCAGATATGAAGCTGCCTTTTTGTATCCCATCACATGTCCCAAAGCTCCATCTCTGAAAAGATTATTTTGAATTAGCAATGGCTTAGCAAAATTTTTGAAGCATTAAGTTGTTTTGGCACAGGACCCTTTAAAAATATATAAATTTCAGAAGAACATGCTAGCAGTCTTCAAGGATTTTTTTTATGTGTCTGGCCACAAAAATGAATTTGTGTGCCTATTCATGATGCCCAAGACTGATTAAAATGACAAATGAATTGTAATAGAACAGGAAGGATTTCCTCTATAGTCTCTTTTTATTTCTCTTTTTGTTTTTCTATCAGAACATCTTAGAAATGTTTCAGAAATAGAGAAATCAGTTCTGTTAGTGAAAAAAGAGCTTTTAAGGGTCAAGACAGATGGAATTTTCTTTTGCAGTCCATCCTCCCCCACTCCTTAGAGAACAAGTGATTGGTTTTCTTTTAAAAATGTTTTAAGTACATTTATACTAGATGCACTTTTAGGATGGAGATTAAGAGTTTGACCAAAATACCCATCTTTAGATGTTAGCTTGTTCTTTTATTCTCTGATGAAAAAACTGTTCTGAAGGTATGGAAAGAAAGAAGTTGAATCATATGAGGGTAAGAGGGACTTATATTTTTTTTGCATTTCACAACTGAAAGCAGTTGTTTGATATGCAGAATATTAGCATAGAGAAGTAGAATGGTCAAGCTGGTAGGTCGTCAGTTACAGAGGCTACAGAGGTGCCTCAAAATCTAATAAATGCTCTCTCTTCAATTTTTAAATTTCTCTCAGTTTATTCTGAGAATAGCTTTTCCAATCTGGGTCCGTATTTCCAAGGATGGAAGGATCTTCATTCAGAAATGATACGTAATTTCATGCCTCTTTTATGTTGTTTTTCTCAGTGTGGCATTCTCATCTGCATTATCTGTGAAAATCAAAAAGCTAGCAACATACAAAACTGAATTCTTCACTACTTTTTTTTTTTTAATGTATTTAAATATCTTCTTTCGATTCCTTTGAGCTCTGTCTAGAGTGTGAATGACTTGTCACAAAGTGAAAAGTGCTCCGTTTGTATAGCTTAAAATCAGGACTGAAATGTTTCTTTGGTTTATTATGGACACATAATTAACTGACAACTATATATTGGTAATTAATTGTCAGTCACTGAACTGTAGATGCAAGATCATATCAGATATAAAACAGGTGAACTTTCATCAGTATTTATGCCATTTGGTGTACCTGATTTGGAAAAAAAAAAAAAAAAATCTATCCCATGCCCTGGGACACCCCTCTCCCAAACACATGGAGGTAACCGCTCCCCTTCAGGTGTGTTTCAGTCTCTTCTAAAGACAATGCAGTTTTCCCTGTTTACTCACGCATCCTTTGACAAATACAGGCACTCAAGCTTTACATCTTTATGTATCTTGAGAGTACCATAGGCAGGTGACTCAGGTGAAGCCGTATATGATTCTGCATGGTTGTGTACATTTTCCAGCTCTTCCTTAAGGGAGTGGTGGAAGTTGGAACTCTGGATGTGCCCATACCAGATTAGTAACTGATTTTGTTTGAATAAGCCATTTGATCTTTTTCCTTGTGGGAAAAGCAGGAAGGTCTTTGCTTGACAACTTTCAGATCCTGCCTTACTTCTGTGCCTCCTAGTGAAGTGACACTGTTCTTATTGAGTACAGTTCAGTTGTCCCAGGTTTAGCAACTACCTCTCCTGTTGGTGACCATCAGTGCTGAGTTCTTACATTTTGACTGACTTAGAACAGGTTGTATTTCAGACAGAGCATGTATGGTTTGTTCTCAGATACTGAATAAACATTAAAGAAGTACAGCTGGGCTGTTTCTGCTGGAGGAGTCCTTCAAATTGTTGCTCTCTCTATTGATCTCTGTTCAACTTGCTCTTGGTGACAGTCACTTTTTTACTGCCTCAGGAGCAAGCAATACCTGTGCTAGAATTCTAGGGGAGAGATGTGAAGGAAGCACAACTGTATTATTGGGTACTGCTGGCATAGATTTAAATGTCTTCCTTGACTTTGTTTCTCTAAGTTTTGTGGTCACTAGAGCTGCCACTATGAAACTGCCTGAGTTCAGAGTGATATTATGGTTTTAATTTCCAGACAGGCATAAAGATCTAATGTCGCATACAAAAAAAAACCAGCAGGCTTAGGGTTTGAAATACAAAAATTGAAAACCACTGAAATTTTTGGTGATGTAGATCACATTGGATACTAAATTTAAACTGTCCTAGCTAAATGAGGCAGCAGAAGAGAAATAGAAATGAAATATGGAATGCATCCATCTGGAAATAGGAGAGAGGTTTGGAGAACTACTTTTTGCACATGTCTTGGTGTGATTATGAACTAAATCAGACTTGCCTATGTTGCTGAGCCTTTATTAAGTCTTGGTAGACAATATGGTACATAATGACTAAAGCAGTACCTCTGTCTTGCTCAGTGTGGATTGTAAATGATGGCCTTTTGAATATCATAGTAAAAATAGCCTTTTTCAGGGTAGCATATTTAATGAATGAGGCACTGTTCTTTCAGAAAGTATTGTAGGGTCCTTCAAGACTTTATGGAAGCAGATCTGTGAAAATCTTAAGTGTACCGAATAAGCTAAGCTGACAGGAACAGGTACTACTTCTCATTAATCAGTTGCTATAGTTGGTGCACATGGGATAAAAAAACAAAGTGCTTGGGTGTGGAAGCTAATTTTTTGATTTTGAATGTCAGTAGGAAAAAAAAAAAAATGGGTGGATTGAAAACAAATGCTTTGATCTTACACTTAGTTTTGCATTCTACACTTCTTCTGTGTCAGAACCCTGAGTGCATTTCCTGTCTCAGTTAGCAGTTTAGTTAGCAGACTTCAAGGTCACGTCCTTGATTGACAGAGGAGCTGATGGGAGAAAAGCAGAGAAAGGGGCCTGGCCATTCTTTCCATTCTGGTTCTGTTTTTATCTGATGCTTTACTGTCTTTGTTGTATCCCAGCTGTGTAAGTAGCTATATGTGTGCCTGTCTTGTACTTTCTTGATCCTGCCCTGGGCCTGGACCTGGTGGTTGGGCTTTCTGGCCTAATCTTGGATTTGCCTTGTCACCACAGACTTGCAGTCCCTGGACTGCATCTAGCCCTGATCACTGTCTCTGGATCCAGCCCTGACCTGGATGTACCACTGAAGAGTCCTGACTTACTGTTCTCACCTGCCTTGTTTTCACACCCATTTCCCAGCTTACCTTCCTTTGCAGAACCAGCTGTCCCCTTCTGATCTCTGGCAATTTGGATCTAAAAGGAAAATTTGTTAAACAGTTGTAAATTTAATGGGAAGACTAGTTGTGATGTCATTTTTCCAGCATTTTAGCATGGTTTTTTTGAATAGTAAGCAGAGGAAAAGGTTGCTCATACAGGTTGTGCAGTCTTCATGCTTGGAGATTTTTAGAGATTGTCTGGATAAAGTGCTGTGTTATTTATGTGGAGCTGGGTAAACCCAATTTGTTTTCTAGTCTTCTTTTAGTAATTAAGGTCTTCGCTTTATTTATCACTTTGTGTGAATTGATGAGGTAAAGCAAAGTTTAAAACACTCCAGTATTGTCAAAAATAGATGAAATTAATACATTTAGTCAGAATACTACTTACTTATCAGGATATTATTGCAAGCTTGAGAATATCTTGTTAAATTTTTCAATGAGCTTGAATAATTGATTGTTTTCTCCTAAGCCCTGAGTTGCCCACGTCTCATAATTTTGCAGTCATTTCCCAAAAATATGTTGTATCTTCATAATTTTTATTTTTCCTTAAAATGCAGTAAGAATAGAAATAAATAACTTGGTTGTTTCTCTTTAATAAACTAGCTCCTAAAAAACTTACTTTGTAGTAAATATTGCTAAAATATTTTTGTTTCTTTGCATGAAAGCTCATAAATTGACAAAAATTCCATGTATTTATTTATTAGTCTTGTGGGGTTTTGTTGCCATGCTTAGAGCAATAGTATATCTGTGGAATGGGAGAAAGAACATACAGTTCCAGTTTCTGGTGGTTTTTATCACTGGAGGAAACAAGAATAGGTTTGTACATTTTTAGAGTCATTTATACCTAATTTGTCTCGCCTTTAGGTAAAGAGATGGACTGAATGGCATTTTAAAGTTACTTTTTTTTGTTATGATTGAAAAGCAATGTAGGATAATTTACATTGGAAAGGACTTCAGCAGGCTCACAGTTCAGTCCCATTTTCAGATCAGCATCACCTGTGAGGTCAAACAAGTTGGTGAAGGGTCTTGAAAGCTCCAAGGTCTGTCTGGAGGCAGCAGAATCTTTCTGGGCAACCTTTTCTGAAATACTAGGGTGATAAGTTAAAATAAAAGGAGGCACTCTGAACTGTCTGTTACCTATTGTGTGGAGTATTAGAATTTATAGCTAACAAAATTTAGTGTAAATACATTAATTTGTCATGGAGAAAAATACCTAATGTGAAGAAAAAAATTCTTACTACTCACCAGGGATCTTCAAATAGTAACAGTGGCAGTAGTTTCCGTGAGGCACAGCAGATTCCGGGTAGGAGTAAACTGTTTGGACACTTCAGAGTGTGATTGGAGTTGTATGTGGATCCAAATACATGCATCCTTGTTCTACAGCTGTGTCACTTTAAGCAAAGTCAAAGACAGGTTGAGTGAGCCCTGTGGGGAAACGAGTTGGGGAGCTGAGGAGAAGGGGAACCTGTTCCTTCCTCCAGGTTCCTTACTTTCCCTATCTTCCAAAGGGAATTTCATCTTTTTGCCAGTTCTTCAGGACCAGTGACATGCACTGCAGTGCTGCATTTATTCTTGCTTCTTCTCACATACAGTGATATGGGGAGCTTCCCCAAGGTGCTCAAGATCAACCTGTGCATGTGGATTCAACAGTGTAAAGAGGCCTTTCAGTCCCTCAAGACAAGAGCAGGAAGGATCTCCTGATGTCTCAGCTTTTCTACTCTATATGCATCATGCAGAGGAGAAGGGGAAGGAAAAATAAGTAGATGCGGTGGGCAGCAGACTTGCTGCTGTGTACAGGAACTGGAGGAAAAGAGAGCAGGTTCCCTCCCTACCAGTTCCTGTCAAACTCTAACTTGTTGAGAAGCAACACCCTGCTTAGTGCTCAAAGTGCTACACTTCCCTTCTTCCCTTTCTGTTCTTGCCATGACCGCAGTCTATACCTCTTAAACCTGAGGATTGGTCTTATCCAGCTTTCTTTTCCAGTCTCATATTACAGGTTCTAGGACAGACATGCTTTTATTTTTAGCTGCTTATCATTAGTTGTGCTGTGCTTTGCTCCTGGCATTGCTAGACATTGCATTAAATGCATAACAATAATTGATTATACTGGTGCAGTGATTTACTACAGTGGAGCATGATGAAAGTCAGAACGAGGAAGACTAACAGTCATAAGTCAAGATTTTTCTACTGTATGGTATCTTGGTAAAATCCATACCATACAGTCCTCTTACAGCTTCAGGCTCCCTTTACATTCTGGAGATATCTTTTTGGTGGGATTGATGGGGATGGTGGCTACTTATAATGAGCTCTAAGTAGTTCCATCAACACAGATGCCTTTTTTCTCTTAGATTTTAGAACAGTCTCAGGAAGAGGTTTTTTTGCCTAGTTAGTTATGTACCTAAAAAAGCTGCTTATCTTTTGTGCTTCCCTGTGTGCTTTGGGCTTTGTGACAGAAGTGTGTGTTTGATGATAGCACTTCCTTGCTGGGGTAACTTTCAGTTCAAGAGGACTGCAGTCACTAAGGGGAGCCAAGGTCAGGTTTGAGGGAAATAGGGAGCCACCACTCCCCATATGCTCTGCTGGGATTGAGTCTAAGGCTATTGGTGCTGACAGTCCTTACATTAGTGTTGTTCTGGGATTCTGTGAGTGGAAAAAGAGGTTTGGATGGCTGTTAGAATATCAGTGCTGTAGAAACAGATCAATTTCTCAAAGTACAGCAAGAATATTTGAGAACTTTCTCACTAGTCTGAGGAAACCTATCTGTGACCTGTTAATGTAAGAAATATTCTGCCTTAATCATAGGGTGTGTTGTTACTCTAGATATTTGGGTAAAGTTAAGTACTTTTGGATTTTCAGTAGAAAACACTTCCTTCAGTTTTACATTGTTCCTTATTATTCAGTGATCCTGGTCACTGGAAAAGAAAACCAGGTAAAACATACCAGACTTTGACAGCTCTTGATACTTTAATTGCTGTATGTTCCTTCTGTTTTTCTCTTGGTAGATTTAAAAGCCTTTTATTGATGATTCAGGCTATCTAGACTGAACACTGGTCTATTTCAATGCAATCTTATGTTGTATAACGATTTGGAAAGGAGAAACCTCTCTAAATTTGCCTGTCTTAATCTGTTTACATGCAGGAACTTGTGCCATGAGGCAGGCAGGTGGGCGATGTAGTGTTCCATTTCAGCCCTACATTAGAGTCCCACTGTCTCTAAGGGCAAGAAATATTTAATGTCATTTTAGGCAGGAGACCTAAAATCTTGTGTTTCAACCTTGTCTGATGAAAAATGCGAATTTTTCATTAATATGTCTGAAATCAGCAACTGTAGCTGTTTACTTAATTTTTTTTTTTTAATGTAACTTATTAAACAGTAGGCATGTTAATTTGTAGACAAAATAAGACTAACAAAATAGCATGCTGTTTATGTCTTTGTTAATCTGTAAATTCTAATTAAAAGCACGTGTTGTGTAAGCTGTTTTATTGAAATTCAGATGTAAAGAATATGGCTGTACTGTAAAGCAATTTAAAGAGTAAGTCCTTAATGGGTGCAATAATTAATATTATACTAATGTATTCTAAGTGTATTCTATGTACTCTTTGGAGGTATTTGGATATTTACTATTTTATCCCTATTTTCAGGGGAATTCAAATGGCATTGCTACTGTGGACATTTCAGCAGGTTTTGTGGGACTAGACAGCTATGTGGAGATACCAGCTATTTTCCTCACAGCATTTGCAACATATGCAGGACCTTTCCTTTGGGCCATCCATCTGCTGTGCTACTTGAGTTCTGAAGTTAGCAGGTAATAAGTTTTGAACTAACGTAATGCTCCGCACTGCAGATATAAATACCGTCCGTAAAGTGTGTATCTTTTCAAAGAAATTTTTGTTGACATAATCTTTTCCCCTGAAAGTTAGTTTTGTACCAAAAAAAATGCATATTACTTTTTTCAGCGTAACTTTGTATCACCTAACTCTTCCACTTCCATTTTATCTGCAGAAGCTTTGCTCTGGGAATATACATGTATCTTTTACTAATATTGTTTCTTAATGAGTTCTCAGTTTGCTGTGCTAAATTACTTAAAATTTTATTTTTTTTATGACACCACGTTCTGCCTAAAAACATTTTTCTTGAAACCTTTTGAGTTAGAGACATGAGAAGGGTTTTTTAAAGTATTAGAATAAAATTCAAACTTAACTAACATGATATTCTTTGAATTTCCTTCTTTGACAAAGTGACATGCAAGGTTTTATAAATAAAACATACGAATATTATTGTATGTTACTGGTTATTGCAGTCATTTGTAGCTAAAATATTTGTACTTCTCTGGGTAACTTGTGTGGTGGATGAGTTAAAGTAAAATAAATTAATGCATTGGAATTTTAAGAAAACAGTTGTAAAATGCTAATGTAATTTAAGAGTGTGCATATAAAATCCAATTGGACACTCTAAAATTGGTTTTAACTTACCATTCAGGGTATTTAAACTGAGCAATACAATATATTAAAATAGGGGAGTTGTGAATTCCATATCATATCACATCAATACACAAATGCCAGAACTTGATGTATTTGCACAGAATTAACATTTGACAGTGACTAAATTCTTACCATCTCAGAATCTTTTTTCTGTTATCTGTGGAATCTAAATCTACTTCTTTTTTTTAGGGATTAAAAAAATATTGCAGTAAGCTTGGCAGGTGGGATTTTAGACAGTATTTAGTTTATCACGGCTTTTTGCCATATGCATTGTCAACCTCTGTAAACTTCTGATTCCCTTTTATCTATACAGTGTCATCTGGTCTCACCTTGTCAGTGATTTTTGTTTTCTTTCTTTCTTGAAAGCTTTTAGCTTTCTCGCTACTTCTTTTGCTTCTTTGTTTTAGGCTGTGCCTACACTGTGTACTTGTGTTGGCTTGGTTGTGTTCATTAAAGGTGTAAGGAGATGGGATCACCAGCTGACCAAGCTGCACACACCAGTGGAGGTTTTTGAGGCAGTCTGTTCTAGCAGACTAAATTCCTGCACAGTCACTGTGTCCGTTGTTCTGGATTAACAGGCTTCTTTAGCAGGTATTCACGGTGATTAACCTTTGTTCTCTGATTTGCCTGTCTGCTACATGGCTCTGTAAAGATGTCTAGCAGTCTCTACTTGGTTGCTGTGCATTTATGCAGACCAGTACTGGCCATTGTACTGATCTACTCATGCACTCCTTAGTGTAAATTGGGACTCAGTGTAGAACCTTACCTCTTAGTCTGAGGCCAGCTACCCTGAAGTTGTCTTAGGTCTTAAATAGATTGATAGGGTCTAAGTCTGAGTATAATACCTCTGAACACCAGGCTTTTCTCTGTTAATTCTGGTATTTTTTTTTGCTTCAGGAGGAGTTGGATGTGGAGCATGCTAATTATTGATATCTTGATTTTTGTAACCTCAGAAAGCCTTTTCTTGAACTTTCTGTACTACCTGCTGACTTGACACCAAACTGAGTTTGAACTCTGTTTCTAATGCTCCCCAGTTTAGCTTTAGCTACGGCTTTTCTTGATGCATTTTTCCAGTATCCAGATTCTTCAAGTTTTCTCCATTCTTTCAGTTCTATTTAAGAAAACAGTGAACATGTACATATAAAAAGTATTACCACTTCTGGTAAATGTGTGACCCATTAATCTGGGTATTGCTCGCATTCTATGAATGTCCTGGTATTCCTTTATACCTCTGCTGCAATTTGTTTGAAATAGTGCTGTGCCATTTAACTGTTCACATCCATGTTTCTGCTATTTTAGGGTTTTTTTCTTGTGGTCCCAGTCTCCATTCTTAATTACCCTGTAGGTGCTTTGGAACTGACAGTTTTTGCTTGAGCTTGAGCCGAGCAGAGTAGAGAACACTGCCTTGTTGGCGTTGTCTGGGGAAGGAGGAGATAAAAAATGAGCTCCCATAATTTAAAGAACTGCAGTTTTATTGTTGTTTGAAACCTAGACTGCAGACTGTGATGAACACTAACATATAGTGAAGAGAATGTGATAACATACAGCATGTTTTTGGAAAGCTCTTCTAACAAAATAACAAAAAACTTTTGGTGACAAAATGTTCGAGTATCTGTACTTGTTTTATATTGCTTTAAATAATATGCCTCTACAGTAGTGTTGGTTGTTGTTCGGATGTTTTCCTGGTTTAATTTTTGCAGATTGAATCTCAGCTAGTAGTGTTGCCAGGTACAGTGCTGGCTTAACCTGCTCTCAAGTGGGTAGCTATGGCCTGTAACACCTACATCACTTATGTAAGTAGATTCCATCAAGCAGTTCGTGTCTGTAGCCATTTTAAGGTTCATTTGGATCAACTGGTAAGGCTGTTACCTCAATGAAATAGTACATAAGTATGGACTGGAATCTCTAACTGCTGGGGTTTGCTTAAATTTGTATGTTAATCTACTCAGAATTTGGTCTACATGCGCTTTGTTTTACTCTTGTGCATTGCCATTGCTGTCCAGATGTTTCTTATTACTTGCTTATTACTCCTTGGAATCAAAGCTGAAAATGCAGAAGGCACGGGGTCAGCTGCTTCATGTGTTTTCTTAAGTGTATGGGAGACTGAACTTATTTTTTAAAAAGTGCTAGATATTCTTTATAAAAGCTTCTTATTAACTGCTTTATAGCAAAGTGCCTTGGTCAGTGGAATGCAAACCCCTATTTTTTGATGTGGTCCTGAGAGCAAAATGAAGATGTGCCCAGAACCACTCAGCAGTGTCATTCTTAGCAAAAAGCCTTGCATTCTGCAGTCTTAAGAGCTGTTGCATCTGAGGAGGTTGGCCTGGATAGGAAAGCCTTACTCCAGGGCTGTCTTTGTTAATTTAAGTCACTTAGCAGAGCCCATGTAATTTATAGCTGCATCAGTTGGGTTGGTTTACCAGAGCTTCTTGCTGAAATTCTTTAAAGCTGCACTGCATTGGGCGTCACTGCCTAGGGGCAAGTACACATACATACCCTTCCCTCTTCTGGCACTTTGCATTTATGAAGCCACAGAATACTTGAGCCTGGAGTCCAACCCTCCTTCACAAAGGAGGGTCAGTCAGAGCAAGCAGAAATACTCCGGGGTCTTCTTGACCAACCTGTTCCAGCATATGGCAGTTCTTGGAGTTAAACAATTGTTCACTGGTGTTTAAGGGGAATTTGTTGACTATCATTCATCTTTTTGGTGAACACCAATGGAAAGAGTCTGAGTACATCTTCTTCTGCCCATGAGACATTCATGAACATTGGTGAGAACCCTGCCAAACTTTCTCTGCGCAGGGTTAAACAGTCCTGGCTTTCTCAGCTTCTCACTTTGTCAGATGCTCCAGTCCCTGAGACATCTTCGTGAGCTTTCAGTGCATTCGCTCCAGTACATCCATGTCTGTCTTGCACTGGGCACCCCAAAACTGGATCCAGAACCCCAGATGTGATCTCACAACTGCTCAACAGAGAGGGAAGATCACCTCCTTTGACCTGCTGGCTCCACTTTTCACATTACAGCCCTGAGTTGGTTCATGGGAACATTGCTTGCTCATGCTTGCTCAACTTGTAGTCCAGCAGGAATGCTGTATGTGCTTCTATTCCTAGCTGCTTTCCAGATGATCAGGCCCAAGCCTGTTCTGGTGTGTGGTGCAGAATTTGGCATCTCCCTTTGTTAAAGGTAGTGTGTTTCTTGTCAGTCCATTTCTCCAGCCTGTCAAGATGCCCCTGATTAGTAGCAGACCCAGCTCCTGCACAGACTATCCCTCCCAGTTCTGTATTGTGTGCAGACTTGCTGAGGGGGCACTGTCCCATCACCTAGTTCATTAGTGAAGATACTGAGCAGTACTGGCCCCTGTGTGATATCCTGTGGTTAATCACTGGTGACTGGCCTTCAGATGGAATTTCTGCAGCATCTCAATAGTTTTCCAGTTCACCTGAATGTCCACTTTTCCTAGCCTGGACTGCATCATTTTGTCTGTGGAGATCTGATGAGAGACATTAAGAGCCTGCTTGTGAGATGAAAGTGCATTAGATACACGTAGCCCATGTGTATTTTGCTGGTATAATAAGGTAGAATAGAAGATAAGGAGGTTTTCAGGTAGTACATTTACTGTGGAAGTGCAGTTGGAGGTCCTTAAATAATTTGCTTTCATCTGAAGAAACTTGTGAAACTATAAGATATTCTCCTCATATGGAAAGGTAAATGTGTTTCTAAAATAATTAAGTGGCATGTGATAGACACTAACATGGATATTACTGCCACTTTTAATCCTTCAGGCTCTCCTGAGAAACTTGGCAGCATAAATGTGAAGGGATTTTCACAGACAGAAATAGAAAGAACTCTTTAGGTTCAGTCTCCATGGAAACTGTGCAATAACTCTTGAAACTATTTTTGAGATGGGGAGTACTGATTAAACTGATGCCTGAACTTAACCAAGTGTTCTGTGTGTGACTTGCATAAATTCCTGCAAGCACCTGGTTCATGTAAAAGGTAGTTTTTACAGTAACCACTCTATTGCTCTGATCTGAATTAGAACTTTGGGGTTTTGGGTCCTTACAACTGGAAAAGGGCCATGTTGTTGGATAATTTGACCTATATTATATGACCTCACTGTGCAGTACACTCCAGATGGATTCAGTTTCCAAGCTCCTACCCAAACAAAATTGTCATGTGGGAGATGTTCACAGTGTTGTGTAATTACCACTCTTCACTTAGGCATCGTGATAGTTTTCAGATTACCAGCGCATTGAAATATGTGTTTTAGTTAGTTGGTTTAGTTGGTTAGGTGTCAGGGTGAGCTGGTGGGAGTTTCCTAGCACTAGAAGCCTGCATGCCTATTAGTTTTTGTTCCTCAGATCTCAAAAGTTGTAATGTGCTTTCATGTTGGCAAATGGCTTTCAGATAATGAAAATAGGTGTATGCCCAACAGGAGGTTGTTAATAGTTGCATAACTTTAATGTTATGTCTTGACATCGTTAATGTAGAACTCTGGCATAGAAAACTTAAATTTTGCTCTGAATTCTTTTATAATGCTGATCTAAACAGAATTGGGAAGGTGTGCTAGGAATTTCAACAGTTAATGTCAGCTTTTGCCATCTTCAGCCTAATGTGTTTGACTGATTGAGTTCCCCGTTCAGTACTCATGTTAATGCATTAATCAGTTTTCTTTCTGACATGAGCTGGGCATGCAGTGAGTGTTTCAATATACCTTTTCTTTGAATCCTAGGTAGAAAGTGGAGTCCTCCTTAAAGACAAATGACAATCCAAACATTTTCTACGGAACCCTTCAATATTTTATACAAGTAGTTTTTAATTCTTCTGTTTAACTCCATTCTGTCTTAGAGAGAACCTCTCTTAGGTTAACTAAGGCTGAAAAAAATGTTGGCATCTAAGAGTATATGCTGCTGCTTTCTCATGTAATACTTATCTGTTGTACTGCCAGCAGTCTCATTAAATAAATAAATAAAAAGAAATACAGAGGTCATCTACTTGTTTGTTGATATGCATGGAAATATGGAAGTGATTGGCTGAAACTGGGCTGGGGTTTTATTGCCATAAGCTGGAAGAGTATTCTGCTCACTTAGGTTTTTCCTGAGATGCTGTCGTTGTAGAGATGGCTGAAGATTTCTCTTGGACTTTGTTGATGTTGGCTCTGTGATGCATACCCCTTCATTCATTTCTTTTTCATGTTGTTGAGGCCTTGACTTTTCCTATGAGACTTCTTCCAGGCAGCCATGACTCTCAGTATTGAAAAGTATTTTCTAATTGGAAAGTGATCCAGCAAACTAAGGTTGCCTCCATTATAAACAAATAAAAAGTTTCTTCAAAGCCATTTCCAAAATAAATACCACCCTTTTGCTCTGTGAATCAGTTTTAGGAGTTGAAGCACTTTCTGTGTAAATATTAGGGAAAGTTGTGTGTGCAGAATCTAACCAGATTTGGGGTAGGTTAGGTTATTTTTGCTTTCTGTAGATAAAAGTAAGCATCTGAATAGATTTGGTGATCTAATTTTCAATAGATTTAGCCTATCCAATATGAACGTTGCTTTCCAGTAGTGACTGATGACCCTAATTGAGAACTTTTCCTCCACTGTGCTAGCTACTGCTCAAATCATTGAGCCTTGGTTTTTAAATGGTCTTCTTGATGCTATTTATTGTGATTGCTGTGAGATCATCTCATTGACAGAACTGCAGTCTTAGATAGAGACCACTTGGAGTAACATCAGCTATACTTTTTAATTTAAGTGGGGTATCACTTTTTCTTTGTGGGTAATATTGAATTGAAAGGGTTCTGAAAATATTTTTTATTTCTGCCCAAGCTCTGATTTGAAGTTACTACGCTTACACTGTCTTCTTCCTCTTGCTCTTCTGGTTTTCATGTGACTTTTGCTCAAGAGCACATAGGTTGACAGTTCTCATTGCATCTTTATATTTGCAACTACCTACAGTAGAATATGCAGTACCACTTAGCTGTACAAAAGGGTGCAGTATTTGTTCTTTATTTTTATTTGGAACCTCTGTGTTGTGAGACAGTATTTTTCTGCCATCCTGTATGGTTAGATTTCCCAATGTTTCTTACACAAAAGAGTTCATTAAATGTTAATACATGCATAGCTTATTGAATATTTTAAGGTAATTGGTATTAACCATGTTGGACATGAGTAACCTAGGGGAAATTCTGTGTTCCAATGGTAAGCATGCAGAGTATCCTCAGAGGAAAATGACAGTCTAGTCAGAAACTGTTAGCAGGATTCTAAAAGGACTTGAAAAGCTGAAAGATAATAATGAAAGATAATAATGAAATGTGTCTGTAAATAAACTCCTTTCTACTGTTACTGAGCTATGGTTACTTCAGCTTAACAGAGGAAAGCTAACTTTCCTCAAAGTTGCAGGATAATAGGTGGTCGTGCAGTGTGTTATTTTCAAAAACACATCATTCCACAGTGGAATTTTAGTAAATTCATATGAAAGCGATTAGGTTTTTCTATACTGCCATGTAAGAAAACTTTGATTAGTCAACCCAGCTGATAGTAGATGAAGGACTGTGAAGCTTGGTGCTGCTATAAGATGAAGTTTCATTTTCCTATATGCTTTCCTGCTGTCTCTGATTCACTTCATTGTATCTTGTTTGCTATCTCTCCTCTCATTCCTCTGTATCCCTTTCTTTAGCTTGTTTGATATCTTCCCTATCCCTCTCTTCACCCCTTGCCACCATCACACCACCCTACTCCAGACTTTCCTTATCTTGGACACACTTTGAACCTGTTTCTCATACTTTTTCTCACTTGCATGTACATCACCTCTCTCCCTAATTCACACTTGCATCAAGACAAGACTATTCTATGCAGACTGAGGAAGGAGACCAAGACGGAAAGCATAGAATTAGAAGAGTAAATATTTATTGATGCATATGAGGTGTCCCAGTCAAACTGAGGCATCTGGATGTGGTTTAACACCTCTGTTCATGCTCCTCTCTCACTGTGTCAGTCTCTCTCTGTCTCTGTCTGGTGCTACACCTGTCTTCTCTCCACCCCCTCAATTATTCCTCCCTCTTGCTTTCCTACCCTGTCAGACACTTGCCCTTCTTGTGCACTTTGCCTGTCTCTCATGGCTGTGCTTTCATCACCCCTCATGTCTGGGTTTCCCACCTCCTTTACATG